>NC_072411.2:67028214-67351785 GCF_028858775.2 Pan troglodytes
CATAATTTACTGAAACAGAATCTTTAAAGTGGGGGAACCAAGGAAATTAAACCTACTAGTAAAGTTTTATGTTGTTCTGATATGGGAGTAAGACCATGTATATTTCATTGTAAGCACAGAGTTGTAGAGATTAATATGCCATTTGATATAAGAGGAGAGAGTGAAAATGACTTCTATATAGATCCATTCCACTGAGACTGATAACAAATTATTTATTTATGAAATATCTACATCTTGGACCATACAAAATGACCCATTCATAATTGACCCATTCTTCAAGACCATAAACTATTTTAGCATAAATGCACACCTTGGAAATCTTTCCTTATTCACCTAGTTTCATTTCAATAGCACTGCTTTGCCTTTGTTTAATTGAAAATTAATTATCTTACAGGCAAGTCCCAGACTCCTATCCAGGAAATATTGCCTCATTTATTTTTTTCTTTGCCTTGACCGATTATAACTTCTGGAATCCACTGAGATTTTCATATTGTGTAGTTAATTATTTTGCATAATTTGGAACCAAAGTCTATTCTGGTAACAATTGTCTGTGATTTTAAAGCTATTTCCTGAATAGTCTCTGTCATTCTGTAAGAAGACTGCAGGTCTAATACAGATGTTTTGTTAGTTTCCATCTCTAAGATCATACCACAAAGATTTTTGTGAAGCAAAGACATTAACATAGTCCAAAAAGCAATTTAAAATCTGAACAATCAGCATAAGGGAAAGTGAGATGTTCCATGTAGTCTTCATAATTGCTCTGAACCAATATATCCTAAAGGAATGTGCACAGATACACTTTTGAGAAAAAAAATTTATGAGCATGGGATGAAGAAAGATTCTGTGCATTTCAACTCATCAGGGAGAAAAGAGCATGTGTCCTGTTTTATTCAGATATGTAATAAAATTATGTAGAAAAATCACAAAGACCAGCAAAATCCCTGAATGCTCTCTATGCACTCAGGGATTTTTATTTTATACACTCTTATTTTTATTTGAGGTTTTAAAACTAGAAAATTTGGATATTAAGTTTTCAATTAGAGATACACATGAAAATATATTTCTCTGGATCATGAACATAGAATTAGAAAAGAACATAGACATGGGAGGCCTGAGGTGAGTGTGGAAGCAATAGGCAAGCTTCAGAGAAAAAGACTAGAAATTTTAACTATGAGATTAAGAGCTCAAAGGGAGAGACTATGTAATTTTTGAAATGTCAATTAAAAAATTATTAGGCTGTGTATTTTTCTTCTTCTGAGAGGCATTTTAAAAAATGCTTAGATACTTCTAAACATCGATTTTTGTTTAACATTCATTTTTAATTAGATATTTAATTGTTAGATATTGGAGATCAATTTTTTGTTGTTATTGGGGTGAACTGGAATATTACTAAAATCAACTAAATATTCTTAGTTTTAACTTTCTTATGAAGGTAATGCATTCTGAGAGTAATGTTTGTGCATTTGTGTTACACAAAGGAGCTCACTTTCAACATGAATATAGTTTCTATTTCTATTTAATTCATTATGTATTCTTCATATTATTTCTGTATTATTAACTAGATTGACAATACCACATTAGTGATTGCTGGCATTTTTAAGATGTGTTTAAGATGCTTTCATATCTCTATAATTCCGGCATGATATTTATAAAACTCCAAGCATATTTGGTAAGGAATTAATAAACTATTTAAAACAACACCTTCAATCGCACATTAATTAGTTTAGCTTGTGAAAGCTTTCTGTTTTGATCAGGATGTAGAGGCAATTGTGTTTAAAAAAAAAAAACACAGAAGAAAACCTACAAATAGGGAAAGGTTGAGGCTTGCTAATGTGGAAACCAGATCTAGTTGCTTAAAAAAGAAAAGTATGTAGGAAGAGCCTCTAATTTTCACTACTCTCTTTGGGCTTGGAGAAATGCCCAGGTTAGTGACAAAGGGAACTTTGGGAAAAGACTCTAAATCTACCATAAGAAAGAAAATGGAAAATCAGATGGATGGCTTCATTAAAAACATAAGCCATCTAGAATTTTTGAGAGTTCAAGGAATAATAGCAGGATTTCTATTGATTTTTTTCCCAAATTGAAATATTACTATGATTTAACAATTTCAATTATTTTGAAAGTAAGCGGCAAGGTAGCTGTAAGCCAGTAACTATAGTCAAACTCATTATGAATCTGGTTTTTTGGGGGGCCAGTTTTCACATACTCTCAGTAACGGGATCTTGAAACCTTATTGTCTTCTCTGATCTTTATCACTTTTTGAAGCACAATTTCTCTTGCGTCCACCTTTTATTTTTCAGATGCTATCTTATGATACCTAGGCTACTGCTTCTCATATTTTAAAGTGCACACGAATCCCCTGAAGATCATGTTGTACTGGAGATTCTGATCCCATGGGTCTGAGGTGGGGCCTGAGAGATGCTAGGTTTTGTTTTTGTTTTTTTGAGACAGAGACTTCAGGCTGGAGTGCAGTGACGCTATTTCTGCTCACTGCAGCCCCCGCCTCCCGGGTTCAAGCGATTCTCCTGCCTCAGCTTCCTGAGTAGCTGGGATTACAGGTGCGTGCCACCACACCCAGCTAATTTTTGTATTTTTAGTAGAGACGGGTTTTCACCATGTTGGTCATGTGGGCGTTGAACTCCTGACCTCAAGTGACGTGGGGGGTGGGGCGGGACTTGGCCTACCAAAGTGTTGGGATTACAGGAGTGAGTCACCGCACCTGGCCGAGAGATGGTGTTTTAACAAGGTCTCAGGTGATGCTGATGCTGTTGTTCTGCTGCCCATACTTTGAGTAGCAGGGGTCTCTAGGATACTGAAATAGCCAGTTACATTATTATATATCACTAGATTGATCTTTCAATAACAGGGGTCTCCAACCCCAGGCTGCGTACCGGTACTGGTCCGTGGCCTGTTAGGAACTGGGCGGCACAGCAGGAGGTGAGCCGGGTCCAGCTAGCTTACCGCCTGAGCTCCGCCTCCTGTCAGACGCCTCCCGTCAGATCAGCCTTGGCATAGATTCTCAGAGGAGCACGAACCCTATTGTGAACTGCGCATGTCAGGGATCTAGGCTGCGCCCTGCTTATGAGAATCGAACTAATGCCTGATGATCTGAGGTGGGAGAGTTTCATCCCGAAACCATCCGTGGTTCTCTGGTATCATCTTCCTTAGGTTTAATTAGCAACGTTATACTTAACGTTTCGAAGTGTTCTTTCTTTTTCTATGTTTTGGAACAACCTAAGCAGAATTAGGATTATCTGGTATTTGAGGGTTTGATAGAATTCCCATGTGCAGCTATCTGGGCCTGCTGACCTTTTAGTGAAGTGACTTTTTTTCATAGATTTTTTCCTAAGAAAATTAGTCTACTTATGCTACTTATATTTAATGGGATCAATTTTGATCAATTGTATTTACTGGGAAATTCCTATTTTATCGCTATATTATTTTCATAGAGTTGTACAAAAGTTTCTTAAAACATTTTGATGTTCTCTTTTTTAATTTCCTCTGTTTATTTTCTATTGTGTGTATTTAGGTTTTTCTCCTTCTTATCCCCACATAATTTACCAAGTGATTTACCCCTGAAAGAACCAACATTTTAATTTCTTAATTCTATTTTTTCTAATAATTAATTTCTGCTTTCATTATTACCATTTTTTCCCTGCACTTTCTTATGGTTTACATTGTTTGTTTTTCCTAGGATTTTGGGCTGAAATTTTAATTCATTTATTTTTATTCATATGTGTTAAGACTATAAATTTCCCTGTGATCATGGCTTTGATTATAACCCATATATTCTGAGATGTAATATTTTTATCATTGTTACA
This sequence comes from Pan troglodytes, assembly GCF_028858775.2. Taxonomy (NCBI): domain Eukaryota; kingdom Metazoa; phylum Chordata; class Mammalia; order Primates; family Hominidae; genus Pan; species Pan troglodytes. The sequence goes on from NC_072411.2 coordinate 67,032,036, forward strand.
TAAAGAAATCTGCAATTTCATTTAGTATTTCCCTTTTTACCAAAGGGTTTTTTAGCAAAGAGTTTTTGCATTTTTCAGCTGGAAAAGCTATTTTGTTTTGTTTTCATTTGTTTTTCTTATTAATTTCTGTTTATATTGTACTCTGATCAGAAAATGTGGTTTGAATTATTTCTACTTTATGGAAATTATTGAAGATTTCTATGTGATATTATATACGGTCAATTTATGCAAATATTCCATATGACCTTGAGAAGGAGGTATGTAAAATATTATTGGTGATAAAATTCAAAATATATTCATAAAATCTACCTTATTGGCTAAGTGATAAGTATTTTATACCCTTCCTTGTTTTTTGTCCACTTGATTTTCTTGGCCAGGGAATGATACATTCAAGTTTCATATTATTGGTTTGTTTTTGACCATTTCTCTTGGAATTTCCTGTGGTTTCTGCTTTATAAAGGTGGTGGTTGTATTCATGGCTATTTAAAAAACTCAATTTTCTTTTTGAACAATATGATCTTTTTCATTTTAACGTGTCCCCCCTTGTCTCATTTAATATTTTTGAACATGATTTATACTTTGTTCAATATCAAGATCATCAACCCTGCCGTTTTACTGCCTACATTTGCTTAGTATAACTTGTCCATACATTTATTTTTAGCATTCTTGAATCTCTTTAAGTGTGTCTATAGCATGTAGTATAGAGTTGGGTTTTACTTTGTGACCCAATCTGAAAATCTCTGTAATAGGTAAGTTAAGCTCATATACATATATTAATATGAGTAATATGTTTGGTCTCAATGTGTCAAATTGTTTTTTATATTTACTATATATGTTATAGTTGCTATGTTTCTCCATGTGGTTTGTTGCCTTTTTTTTTTTTTTTTTTTTGAGATGGGGAGAGGGTGCAGTATTTAATTTGATATTTAGGAAAGTTTGTATTTTTCTAGTGGTTACTTTTCTACTAATACCTTTTATATTGCTGTTAGTCTCTTTGTGCCTTATTTAGGCTTCTACTGTTTGGTTGGTAAGTTTAAAATGATTTTCTTTTATCACTGTATGATATTCAGTATGTATATTTCACTTTTCCTTTCTTTCTCTTTTATGCTCCCATTTTGTAGTTGTGTATTTTTTTTACTTTGTCAGAATATATACATTACATATTATTCTTTTACCTCCTTTCCCACTTTCTTCTAGTCTTAGATCTACAATTTAATATATTTATTAAATATATTCAGTGCTACCAGATGGCTTTCTTTTTGCTGGTTTCCCCATTCATAAATGATGGGATGAAACTCTCTAGCAGATTCCTAAAGAAGGACTCTCACGAGAACTGTATTCTTGGGTTGTTGCATATTTAAATTTTTCTTCTATCACCTTGACTCTCTATGTTTAGGAGTGAGAGACTTGGGTGGTTTAATGGGATTCTTGGTTTGAGAATGCCTTATCCTACTGGACAGTGAAGTACAGTTTCTTTGATAGATGGGACATTTTGCAGAGGAAAGTTGATGTATATCTTCCAGTTCTGATTCTCTTTGGTTTCTTCTTCATCTTCCTTCATTTCTGACACTTCCTTCTACTTTCTCTTCACCACTAAGTCTCCAAGGGCTCCGCCTCCCTGTCCCTCCCAGGCCATATCTTCCTAAGACTGCCACCTCTGGCACTGCACACGTTTTTGTCCCTTCCTTTCACTTCTCCAGGAGCCAGGGTTCTGATTCACTAGGTTGCATCCCTGTTTTCAGTATTTCTCCACTCCAGGCAGAATTTCCTCCTTCTGGGAGTCACTTTTTGTTTTTCTGGGTTCTGCTGCTGTTGAGTCCTACCACCCTCTCCTCATGGGCCCTGGTGTGGCCCCACAACTTTGCTGAGTCTCTCCTCACATGTAAACTGGAGTGTGTCACACGGTCTATTTCCCAAGTACACTGTAGACATGGGTTATAGGTAGTTTTATTTGCTCTCTTTTTGGATCAGCGTGGTTTGTTTTGGAGAATATGAACACAGATTTAAATTTAGGTAGTCACCATCAGCCTGTGGGATGTTGAAGGGCAATGAACACCACTTTTTTATTTCAGTAGTTTGAGCCCATTATATTGTAAGAACTTTGGGGGCACCTCTTACAGTATCAGGCTTGTAGTAAATTATAACTAAGTAGCTAATGGCTAAATGAATTAATAGATATTATAATTCACCTTGCTTTAGCAAAAGAGATTATGGAGGAGCTATTCTAATATTTAGAACAAAATAATTATAATCATGTTTTCCTTGTCTAAACTTCCTTAGTTGCTGACTCAATGGCTTAATTGCTGATAGTCTGTCAGTGATATAATATTACAGAAACTGAATACAGAAATTTTTTAATTCACTTGGATACAATTCTGAGAGGATAAAGTGAGGTGAGCCCATATCAGGATAGAAAACAATGTGGTAAAGATGATTGTCTCTTAATAATTCATGAGGTGAGATAAAAAATTTTAGGTAAAGAATGGAATAAGCTATGTAGTTATATTTCTTTGATTAAAAACTTCACATATATTAAGCTGTCTTCTTTTAGCTACTTGGAAGGATGCCATGTAAGAAAAAAACTTGAAAAATGCATGGAAACTTGCCAATGATTTTGATCAAAGATTGTTGGCAGACTGAGGGAAGTGTGTGATAAAGTAAATGTTGCCAAATAACTTCTATGTTTATAGTAGATGGTTTTCTTAAACTTAATTGTGTAGTTCTGTGATGACACAAAAACAGAGGAACTCAAAAAGAGGAATCAGTGCCACTTTCAGGGGACAGAACCAGCAGTGGCTCCTATCACTCTTCAGAGCAGAACTTTCTGTGATGATGAGCATGTTCCATATCTGGGCTGTCCAGTATTAGCCACCAGCCATATATGGAGAATGGACTGAGGAACTAAATTTTAAACTTGCTTATTTTAATTAGTTTATGTTTAAATTAAGTGGCCACATGTAGTCCGTGGCTATTGTATTGGACGCTGCAAGTGTCCAGAGAGACACATTCATGGGTTCAGGCTTGAAGTTATCTAGTTTGGGTGAGAGACAAAGAATAAAAGAGGAATTTGAGGGGAATGAGGAAGTGGGGCTATCTATCAATATCCATCTATCCATATGAGAAAGGAAGAGAGGGACTGGTTTTTGATGGGGGGAGAAAAGGGGAATGTGCTTTCTTACTCTTGGGTAAGTCCAGGACTACTTGTACAAAGTGTCAAAGACCTTCACTTGTTGCCTCTGCTGTTTTGTATTAGGCTCCAATATATACATTTATGCACATCTCTACTATTCTTATTATTACTTCGTATTAGTGAAACCCATGGATAGGATATTACTTGGTGAATTGAATATTTTGAATGCTAAGCTAAGGAACACACACACATACACATTCATACTAAATCCACATTTGTCCATCCTCATATGTGTCCTGCTGTTAATCCAGGAGGTATATACAGACTTGTTAACCACATCTGTGGTTTACCAATCTGCTGGGTTGCCTAGGGCTTAGGCTAGGATATAGGACCCAGACTTCCTCAGTTTGAATACTGGAGCCTCCCCTTATTGGGTGTGTAATTCTTGGATAGATACTTAACGCTTGCATCAGTTACCCCATGGTGCTACAGTGAAGATTAAGTGAACTTATATTTGTAAAGTGTATATAACAGTGTCTTACACTATTTATTGAACACATTAACCTTAAAATTTTTTAAGAGATTAGATGCTACCTTTATCTATGCCATTTCCTCATTCATCAGAACATATGCAAATACCTGTCACATGGTGGACATCAAAAACACCCATCAGGCCGGGTGCAGTGGCTCACACCTGTAATCCTAGCACTTTGGGAGGCTAAGGCGAGTGGATCATTTGGGTCCAGGAGTTCAAGACCAGCTTGGCAAACATTGTGAACCCTGTCTCTATTAAAAATACAAAACAATTAGCTGGGCATGGTGGTGCACACCTGTAACTCCACCTACTCTGTAGGCTGAGGTAGGAGAATCACTTGAATCCAGAAGGCGGAGGAGGTGATATCATGCCACTGCACTCCAGCCTGGGTGACAGAGCAAGATTCTGTCAAACAAACAAGCACCATCAAGTAACCAACCAGGTTGCTGGTGGTTTAGTAGGCTTTATGCCTGATAGCCTTCATCTCCAGGGCTCAAGATGGTTGCAAAAGCCTTTTTGCTTTCCACCACTAGGCAAAGAGAGAGAAGAAATGGTGAGGTCTTTATTGAGATCAGTTTGACTTACGGCAAATAGAAAAAACATGTCTGACTTTGCCATTAAATACCTTCCAACTTAGCAATCCTGAGACAAACCTGTTTGCAAAATGTAACTAGGTACCCAGGTTAGGCTGGTGGAATGTTCATTATTCCGTTGCTAAGGATCTAAGCCTATTCATGGTGTCCTATTTTTAGAGTATACAAGAATGAATCAGAGACCTATGATTAATTATTAATGATTGTGAAATAACACTGTTGGATGACAGAAAGTTGAAAGTTTTAATAACAGCTGCTTTGAGACTTTTAACAAACACATAAAAGGAATTTTAAAGTTATATTTTTTCTTTTTGGAATGTTGCTTGTTTTGAAATATGTCTATGGTTTAGTACTATCTTGAAAAGAAAAGAACCTGGCAATAAGAATCTTTGAAAAGATTAATTATATCTCTTCATTGGTGTGCAAACTAAATTCTTAAAATTTGTGAATGTCTGGCAGCCTGTCAGATTAATTTTTTTCAGTTTGGTTTTTAGTGTCTATAATTAGTTTATTGATCACTTACTATGCCCAGCCTCTGTTCTCTCTAAGTTAAGTAGATGAGAAAACTCAGGACTAGAAAGGTTCAATACTTGGTTAAGCTCACACAGGTAGTAAGGGATGGATTTGATCCCTAGAAGTCTGACTCAAGAGGCTATTCTCTTAACACTGAGTCATTTTCTGGTTCACATCATACATCATTAAGCAAGAACATGGAACGATTTCATTGTGCACTGTTTCATTCTTCCAAAACTTACTATAAACTCATTTGTTTAACAAACACTGAACACACACTATATTAATCACAAATCATTTTATTGAGTATATATTAGCTAATGATTTAAATATATCTTCTTATTTAACCCTTATAGCAAACTCATGAAATAGCTTAGTAGCTTAGAGAACTTAAATGACCTGCCAGTGTCTCACAGCAAGTGACTGTGGAGGCAGGAGTTGAAGGCAGGGATTCCAACTCCAGTCCTGATGCTCTCAATACATGACAAGCAAGGAACTGTGCACTCAGTGCTGTAGAGCATGGAAATAGCATAAATCACATACCTTTTTTTCAAAGAACATGGGTTTTACTTTTGCTGTTAAGATATATACACAAATAACTCTGACATGTATGGGAGGAGTTTAATACTCCTAGTGGTACCAATAACATGATATTGGTCAGAGAGAGGAATTACTTTGGACAAAACAGGAGAAACCTAATAGAAAAGGATATTTGAGCCTAAAAGAAAGCGACGTTTGGAAAAGGAGAGATTTAGGAGATAACATTCAGGTAGTGAAAACTACCAAGAGAAATTTGAAAGGGGAAAAAAAATCGCTTGAACCCGAGAGGCGGAAGTTGCAGTGAGCCAAGATCGTGCTGCTTCACTCCAGCCTGGGCGACAGAGCAAGATTCCGTCTCAAAAAAAAAAAAAAAAAAGAAATCACTACAGTTGTGTCATGCATGAGCTGGTTTCCATTTTAAAAACACAGTTAATACAGGCATTTTCTTCCCAACGTTGACATTTGCATCAGTTTCCCCATGATCTGATGAGCATCTGGGGATTCTCAATATAGGCTTATTGAATGAATGAAGGAAATATTAGATATTGCTAATACAGGCAATGAAGATATGGTAAAGTTCCAGAAGAGAAAAACTATTTCCTGTTCTCTTAGAGCATGTGGAATATGGAAGAGAGGCAAGTAAAGCAAGTAAGTGAAGTGTACAGCCTTGTCTAATGGTGATAGTGCTACCATCTGACTCAAAGCGAGGGATGGGGATGGATGGAGAGTCAAGGGCAGGAGTAAGGCAGGTTGCTATTTCAAAAAGGGTGATGAGAGAAGGTTTACCAAAGAGGTGACCCAAAGGACCTGAAGGAGGTGAAAGAGTGAGCTAGGCAGGTGGAAGAGCAAGTATAAAGACCACATTTTAATACATTTTGCTTTAAGAACTTCCTACTTGAAGGCGTGTACCAGATAAATTCTTTTACCCACTAGCCCTCAGCCCCCAGGATCCATTCTTCATCCTCCATCCTTCTCCACCCTTTTTTTCTGCCACAGGAGATGGGTTGTATGGACTACATCAACAGGGAACCTTGCATGTCGGCTTACAATTAGGTTTAGCTGATGGGGGGGCGCTGGCATGTAATCAGAGAGAGGGAAATGAGTGACGTCTGTGTATTTATTCTGTCTTCTGAATAATATGGGGCATAAGGAAATAATCATTAGTCCTGTTTTAGAGAGTAAAAATCTGAAGCAGTAAAAGGTTACGTCTCTTTTGTCATGTAAGGTAACACAGTCTCAGTTTCCAGGAATTAGGCTGTGGACATCTTTGAGGGGGCCATTGTTATGTTTGTCACTCTGAGACTGACTTTCTTCCTTCAGGTGCTTCTGAGCTGCTCTGTGTGTTACTCACTCTCAGCTGGGACATTGCTGCCTTGGTTGAGGGCTTTAATTTCTGACCACAGAATTACTAATCCTGGTCTTTGTTTCAATATTTATTGATGAATAGGGCTTAGCTCTTTCTAATTCTGCATGATTTCATTCATTCATTCAATGATTAAACTGAGTCTTATCAATTTATTTTATTGAAAGTGGTGCTATTTTCAAAAAATTCTATAAAATATTAGCTGATTATCTTATACAAATATAAATTGTTACAAGTTGGAGGAATGAAATAATTTGTTTCATTTTTAGTCATTATTTGCTATCCAATGATAGGGATATTATCATTATCATTATTATGATTGTGTGGGAAGAATTGCTTTTTCCTTAGAGCCTAATCTAATAGCAGATTTCTTTCCTGTTAGGTAATACTGTGGGACTATCTGTATAATCACCATCAAACATCACTCCTTAGCAAGGAGTTGAGAGTATTGTGGTTTCACCATGTCATGTCCAATAGTCTAAAGGTGGAAATAGGATTTCTCCAATAAGGACAAAATGGCTCAGGGCAAAAATGAAAGCATCACTCAGCACTTTTTTTTTTTTTTTTTTACTTTTATAGTCAATGCAAAGAAAAAAATGCTAAATTCTAGGACCATTACCCTATGGAAACCATCTCTACAATATAAAATGCCTATTCAATCAGAATCATTAAAAAATATGGAATCAGAAACTAGAGGGAAAATGAGAGTTTCATAGACAATTCCCCTTCTAGTGCAAGTGAAAACCCTGGGGCCCAGAGGGGAAGTGACTTGCCTAACGTCAAACAATTTATTAGAACCAAACTATGACTAAACTCAATTTAATTCTTCTGACTCTCAAAGAGGAAACATACTCAAAAGATGCATGGAGTGAATTAGGCAATATGCATTGAACATTCCTATAGAAATATGGCTGTGATGTTTAAAACAATGATGTTGCAGAAGTAATTTCTTGTAGACTTCTTGTTTTGTTTTCTGTTTTCCTATCTTTGTGACTATTGCAAAATATTACATGTATTCTTATGCATGTGTAATACAAAAGGTGCTCTTCTGGCCGGGCGTGGTGGCTTATGCCTGTAATCCCAGCACTTTGGGAGACCGAGGCAGGCGGATCACGAGGTCAGGAGATCGAGACCATCTTGGCTAACATGGTGAAACCCTGTCTCTACTAAAAATACAAAAAATTAGCCGGGCGTGATGGCGGGCGCCTGTAGTCCCAGCTACTCGGGAGGCTGAGGCAGGAGAATGGTGTGAACCCGGGAGGCGGAGCTTGCAGTGAGCCGAGCTCATGCCACTGCACTCCAGCCTCGGCAAGAGAGCGAGACTCTGTCTCAAAAAAATAAATAAAATAAAAAATAAAAATAAAAAAAAGGTATTCTTCTAGGTTCTCTTATATATAACAAACAATAGAAATGTGGTGACTGTCTTCGAAGGCTTTGGGCAAAGCCATGGGAAATTCAATTCCAATATAAATTAATACATGAAATGAACCAAATGGGTGGTTCAGGACTTCCCTATGTATGAGGAGTCATCAGTGTAACTTATAAAAGAAATAAGAAAATAAGTGAATCTTGAAGATTGATGATATGTCATGACATACGTGTCATCAGCTCAGGGAAGTAAGGATGTATAAAGAAAAAAAAGTTTGCCTAAACAGGAACAGAAGATGAAGGAATTTAGATGACTCCAAACCTCAGCTAAGTCCACATATTCCATTTTGGCCTGTTTCTAACTCATTATTCAGTGCTTCTTCTTCAGTATCCTTCTCTCTAGTCACTGAAGATGTTTAAGTGGAGATACGACATTATTAAATTAGTTCTTGATGATGTTTTATTTATCAAACTGTGCTGAATGTTGTGGATTTGATTTGATTTGGAAGAGAGTCCAGAGGGAAGGTGAGCAGATAAGAGGTAAAGAAAATAGTCTAAACCCAAAATATTCAGGGCAGTGGGAATGAAGACATTGTAAAGAATCAACAGACGCCATCACACAGGAATGCTCTGGACTGCCAAGCACAGCATCTCTGAGACTCTGGTCATCTGTACCCCTTTTTTCCTCTGACTGCAATAGTAGACTCTTCCTACTCCAATCAAAGACTTATCTCTCCTATGTTCTGAATGTCATCCTTTCTCACTTGCTCAAGAATATTATTACACTTTGAATCTTTTCTCTAACCTCTATGCTGACTTTCTCCCTCATTGTGGACCCTTTAAATATTCTGAAATCTCTGCCATTTTAAAAACAGAAGTTAAGCTTTTTGAAAGAAGTATCTAGGCTTGCTGCTTACAGCTCTTCAGTTATATACAATCAAACATTTTGCATTTCATGATTTTTTTTACCTTTTTTAAATTATACTTTAGGTTCTGGGATACATGTGCAGAATGTGCAGGCTTGTTACATAGGTATACATGTGCCATGGTGGTTTGCTGCATCCATCAACCTGTCATCTGCATTAGGTATTATTTCTCCTAATGCTATCCCTCCCCTAACCCCCCCACCCCCTGACAGGCCCCAGTGTGTGATGTTCCCCTTCCTGTGTCCATGTGTTCTCACTGTTCAACTCCCACTTATGAGTGAGAACATGCAGTGTTTGGTTTTCTCTTCTTGTGTTAGTTTGCTGAGAATGATGGTTTTTTAAATAAATCAGAAAATTACTCTGTTCTGGTTTTTACTTTCACTTCCTCCACACAACTATGCCTGCTAAGGTCACCAATGCTGTCCAGATCAATAAGTCAGATGGTTCTATCCTGACTTGCCTGACCTTTGAATGGCTTTCAGTACAGTTTGCTACCCATTCTGTTTAGAAACTTCCTTCTTCTGACGTCTATAATACTATGTTCTCTTCATTTTCCTCATTCTTGAGTCCTAGTCATGCTTTTTTTCTTAATCAACCCTATTTTCCCCCAAATCCATCTTTATATAACCACTTTAGCTACCATCTCTATAGCCATAGGTAACAAATTTGCATCTCCAGCCACATCACTGTGTTTCAGCTCTAGATATGCACATCCATTTGTTTAACCAATGAATATACAACATCTTATAGGACTTCACATGCAACATGCTCAAAACAACTGAGCTCGTGATTTTTTTCCTCAAAGTTTCTTCCTCTCAACTATTTCAACCAACAAAACCACCACCTGCCTATTTTTTCATGTTAGAAACCTGGGAAATCACGGATCTTCCTCAACACTTTCCTTCTCTATTCCCCAATTTCCAATCAATCACAGAATGAAGCTGGGTTTGCTTCCTAAATATCTTAAAACTGGATCTTAAACTCATTTCTGCTGCTACCACCTTAGTCTAAAAAGACTTCCATTTCTCATTTGAGCTATTGCGATTGCTTCCTAATGCTTTGCTAACTAAACAGCCTCTCTTCCACCTACAATCCATGTTCTTCACGACAGCTGCACTGTTACCTTAAAAGACCATAACACCACCAGTAATTAAGATAAATTGGATATAATTTGATTTGTGACTGGTTGCTATTTCCCATCCTTTTCCCATTTCCAAATAGGAGTGAACTAAAGTTCTTATCCTTTGCTGGGAGATTGAGGGTAGGGGGGCAAAGAGGGGAAGGCAAGCCCCATTGAGGAAATTTCAGAAATTTCTGTCTTGGGAAATGGATGATGGAGTTCTATTCCACCAGTGTTCTTCCAGTCCAATTTCCCTACATAGTACCAACAAAACAAGAGATCCCCAGTATTGCTGCTATGATCTTGGAAATCCCAGCCACAGAGCCCAGAATTATCCCTACCAATCTACCAATATTTAACCTGGAATGAACAGTTGTCACTAGGTGGCGCCAGGCTGAAGCCAGCACGCAGACCCTGACTGGCAGGAATTTGGACAGCTCTTCTGGACTCCCATAACTCACAACCTGTTGTTCTTGTAGGCTCATCCAGGTCACTTCGTTAACCTCACCATAACAAAACACTACATTTAATGGTAGTGAAAAATTCTGGACTACACCTACTGTGTTCGAAAAGAATTTTACTGTATTTTATAAACTCAAATCAGAATGTGTCACTTCCCTGTTAAAACTCTTCCATGGCTTTCTTTGCTCTTAGGATAAAATCTCATCACTTGGACCCTAAGACATAATTTTAACCCTGAATACTTATGGAAACAGGCAGTTTGCATGAACGAATGATCCACCTGCTCATAAAACTATAGAATATGATGAGGCCTGTGGTATATGTATTTCCTGTTACAAGACATTCAAATTCAATTAAGAATGAAACAGAACAAATTATAAATATTTTAACAAGGGAAAGAAAAACTTTGACTAGCACTCCACTCTGGCCAATTCTTTATGCTCCCTGCCCATATGGCAGTTTTATGATAATGTCAAGTTCCTTCTTACCTCAGCATTTTAGAACAGACCATTCCCTCTGCCTGGAATGCTTTCCTCTTCCTTTTTATTAGTTACCAATTTCTTGTCTTATAGACATTGGTCTAAAATCACTTCATCATGGAAGCCTATCCTTTTTGTACTCTTGCCCTGAATTAGATTCCATTTCGCTGTTATAGCACACTTACCCTCTTAGCCTTTGTTCAAAGTTATGATTACTTATGAAATATCTCTCTGTTCCTTTGCATTCATCCATCAAGTCACACATGCTGTAAATCTGTATTAAGCCTCTACTTTTCCAGGAACCTCCAATGTATTGTAAATTCATGGCAAGGTTCCCAGCATTGACTAGCTGGAAAGTGAATATGGAGGAAAGAGAAAAAAAGATTAGAAAATAACTTTTGAGTGGTAAGCCTGGAAAAATGATGAGACTATAGAGAATATAGGAAAATCAGGATGGAAGCAGGTTTCAGGACAGAAGGAAATATCTTTTTATTTTCAAATTGTGAAGAGATATTCAAAGTTTGTTGAATGTATAAGAGGCTAAGAAGCCATTTGCAAATTGTCTATAGAAGTGTGAGTATGAAGCTGTGAGACTACTTAGTGACTACAATCTCGAAGGCATGGAAAAGAATTTTTTAAAAAAGAAAGGATTGGCATATTTGAAGGGCAGTCTAGAAAAGTTAGCTCAAAAATGGAAATTTTCTTCTATATTTTGTATGAAATACAAGTTGGTTTTATAAGCTTACTTTTAAAGGAAGTAGGTATATTTAGCTTCAGTAAACAAGGAAGGTTAGATGAAGTCCCTGATGTGCATCATTCCACTAGCAAGAGAATGGTGTAACATTTCTAAGGTGAAAAAAATGTAGCAAGGTTTAGTTCTTGGCTGAGCAATAATTGTTCTGTAATTGTACAAGTTGGAGACTTAATTAGCCAATTAAATCCTGCTTCTCCATCCTTCCTCTTTCTAAATATACATTTTGAGCTCTCTTCTGATGTTGAAAAAACTCTCCTGTCTTTGAAACAAGTCCTGAAAATATTATTCAGTAGAAACCCATCTGCACAGTGATTGAGTCACAACAAATCCAGATTCGTGGAATCTGTGAGAAAGGCTTGTGCTCATCACGTCATCTCTCCCTTTTCGTAGTTCTACGTTGAGGTCGTCGTGAGTTTGTTTTTAAGGTATTTTCTGCGCTGCTACACACTGTCATTTCACGTGAGGGCAGCAGAGAGGCAGCGTAGAAGCCCCTGAATAGCAAATCAGAAGAGCCCGAAGCTCAAATTTTGGGCGTAGTGTTTTCAGAACACCTCTTCAAAAATTAAATCACACGTTGTTTGTATCTCCTTAAACAATCCTAGTCTATTGATTTGCCTACTCTGTTCTTTTAAAAAAAGAATCAGACCTGTATCTAAGAATAGGTAAGAACATGTGAATACAGACTTTTGCAAGAGTTGTATCTGGTTTGCCCAGAATACGTTTTCTAATTTTTCTTGGGTCGTTACGATTTGACAACAGATTTGTTTAGTAATCACGTTATTATATTGTCCTATATACTTAAGAATTATTGTTTTGAGCATAGTCCAAGCCCTGATGCCATTTTGAAACATACGGAAGCACATTTTGATTAAATGCAGTTTGAATAAAACACTGATGCAATAACAATAGCTTTTGTATCATATTTGTGAACGGTCTTTGGCTGTATCCTAGGTGGCAATAAAAAGGTAGTGAGTCAATTTGGATATTGTGAAAAAATTATTACTATTGAATTACAGCATAGAAAGTAACATATTCCCTAGGCTTCAGGCTCCCTGTCACTTAGCACTGCCTTTGTTCTCTCTGCCCAGAATGTTATTTTCCCTACCATCATCCCAGGCCACTTTCCAGCCACGCCCATCCTTTTGCAAGACTGACTTCTGTGGGTACTGCAGGTCTCAGGGTACAGGTGCCATCTCTGGGCAGCCTTCTCCACTGCTTCTCGATTTTCTTGGCCATTCTGTGCTTCTCCTGTTTACTCCTATGGTCCTCTATAGGCTCCTATGGGAACTATGTCTTGTTCCTAATTTTGTCTCTAGTACTTAGTACTATGTGCTTAGTAGAAGCCCGTTAAAAAACAAACAATAAATACTTAGAATCTTTATCAAGATGGTGGGAGTGGGGAATAGGAGGAGCAGAGAACTATTCAAACTGTGAAAAAGAGGTTAAAAGAGGATTTGCCACCCTGCCTGTTTTAGCGTAGGGGTAGGAGTTTAACATTTGAGGCAATAGCAAAGATGATGGACATCAGTGCTTCTCAGCAAACATTTGACAATCTCAGGTAAGACCAGATAGATCTCAGGTCTATAGCTAGTCAGCTAGTCAGTCATATGACTCAATACTGGTGACAGCTAGGGGCTTAAAGGAAATAAAAACAAGTTTGGTTAAATGCTTTGTGTAGGGCTAAGCACAGAGAGGAGTGAGCATCGAATGTCTGCTGAAAAACAAAAGAAGCTTAGACTTTATCGTGATCTTAGCAAAATTCTTTTCCTATAGCTTTCTGGTCGTTAAGGTGACTCCCTCAAGGGCATCAGTCTGCACTGGAAATCATTGCAGTGTGGTAGAGAGAGAGAGAGGGAGCTCTTTACAGAGAGGACTCAGCTCGCCTTCGCCTTCTTAGCATCTTGTTGCTAGGCAATAGCTCCTCTGGTGGAAGCTCATCTCCATTTTTAAAGATGGAGTGAAGTCTTGCCGAGGGAAATGCAGTTTGTACAAACTGGGCCATGTGTAAACAGTATTTTGCTCTAGTCCTGAAAACTGCTTTTCCCTATAAGGGAGACAAATCAGTCCTACTTAAATCCTGTCACTTAACAACCAGATAATATAACTCCTCTCTTTCTCTCTCTTTTCTGTAAAGCATAGACTTCCTTTTTAATCTTATTGATTTATTTTTACCTTTCCAACTATATGTCTTTCCAAATTGATTTAATGAGATTCAGCAGGGCATTGCTTGTAATAGTATTTCCCTAGACTGCTGAATTAATTTCCATTTAAAAAATTACTTTGGATCTGCAGCTCTGTCCGGCACCTAGCGTATTGCTCTTACTGCGTTTTACATAATGATAAAATATAATGAGTGGTCAGTAAGAAGGACCAATATTTAATGAATATAGGTTTTTTAAACAAAGTGTAGATAGGTCATACTGTTTGTATATATCTGAAAAACCTATACATAGTTTGCTAGACTCTAAGCTTTCAAAAACCAATATAGAATAATTATCTTTCTCAGAACTGCAAAATGTCCTTTAGACACTAAGAGCTTTGTGTATTTAATCTTTTAACCTTTTAAATTGTTGGTCAATTTAGACAGCAAAATTGGCAATTCACTTTTATTTTCTCATCTTGTAATAATGTCACAGATTTTTGGAAGCTAGTGACTAAATTAATATAGCCATGTTGTATCAGTCTCTTTTTAATTCTGAAAGTCTTAAATGTATAAATAACTTGAGAAATGTACAGATATCTTACTATGGAGTTTAAAAATTCTGTTCTAATTATTGTATGATTTACATAGTAGATCCCTGAATTTATAACAATGTGTTTTTTTTTTTTTCAAATTTAATTCTGGAGAAGGTCTGACACATGATTGCCACTTCTATTAGTCCATGTTGTGTTGCTGTAAAGGAATATCTGAGGCTGAGTAACTTATAAATCAAAGAGCTTTATTTTGGCTCATGGTTCTTCAGACTGTACAAGAAGCATGGCACCAGCATCTGCTTCTGATAAGGTCTCAGGAAGCTTCCAGTCATGGTGGAAGGCGAAGTGGAGCAGGCATGTCACATGGCAAGAGAGGGAGCAAGAGAGAGAGAAGAGGAGTGCCACACTTTTAAATGGCCAGCTCTTGTGTGAAGTAATAGAGGAGAACTCACTCATTAATGTGGGCAGGGCACCACACCATTTATGAGGGTTCCACCCCCAGGATCCAAACACCTCCCACTAGGCCTCACCTCCAACATTGGAGATTACATTTCAACATGAGATTTAGAGGGGACAAATATCCAAAATAGGCCAGGTGCAGTGGCTCACGCCTATATCCCAGCAGTTTGGGAGGCTGAGGTGAAAAGATCACTTGAGCCCAGGGGGATCACATAGTGAGCCAAGATCATGCCACTGCACTCCAGCCTGGGCGACAGAGCGAGACTCTGTCGCCAAAAAAAAAAAAAAAAAAAAAAAATTAACCAGGCGTGGTGGCAGGTGCCTGTAGTACCAGTTACATGGGAGGCCGAGGCAGGAGAATGGTGTGAACCTGGGAGGAGCTCGCAGTGAACTGAGATCTCGCCACTGCACTCCAGCCTGGGCAACAGAGGGAGACTCCATCTCAAAAAAAAAAAAAAAAAAAAAAAGAAGTCCACAAACTTTGAATCTTGAGTGGGTTTAATGAGGTTGAAGGAATTTCCTGACACACTTCAGTTTTAACCTTCCTTCCTTCCCTTCCTGCCCTCCCTCCCTCCCTCCTTTCTTTCTTTCTCTCTCTCTCTCTTTCTTTCTTTCTCTCTCTCTCTCTCGTTCTTTCTTGTGTCATTCAGCTTACATTTGTGGATTTCCATCTCTATTAGTTAGCCCATTTTGATAGTGATAGAATTCTAACTTGAACCAGCTTAAGCAAAAAAGGAATTGTCCATGGTAGAGCTGAACACCCCAAACCAGGGTCTGGAAAGCCAGCAGCACACTTTGTCTTACACTCTCATTTGTACTTCTCTCATTATGCTTCATCCTCTTAAACTATCTTTATCTCTGTGTCCGTACCCAGAACTTCTAGCAGCTTCCTGGATCATATCTTCCTAGTTAAAAAGAAAGGAAGGACTTCTAATTTACCAATATTTATATTACAGAAAAGGACCCAGAAGGTAATCTTGAGTCACATACCTACAGAAATACTAAATCCTGTGGCCATGAAAGCAGAGAAAGGAAAGAAATGGCAGTTTCACATGTTCAAAAGGGAAGAGCAGTGGAACAAGAATGGCAGTGGTATTGACTGCAAGGAGTACTAAGCAGATAAAACTAAAAATAACTGCTACCTCATCATTTGCAAAGTACTTTAAGAAAAATGACAAGTTAGATGTAGTCCCTGTCCATAAAGGAACACACTTTCTGAAAAGGACAACAGATTTATAAATGAGTACATTTAATACAATGTTACTCATGCAATAATAAAAGTTGCACATGATTCTCTGGGATCTTAGGGAAGGGCAAACCATCTTTGTTAGGAAAATGATGAATTAGTCAGTGTTCCCTGTGTATGTGTGTGTATCACATATATATAATATATATGTATATTTTAACATATATATGTATTCATATATATTTCATATATATATAAGGGGAGTTTATTAGGAAGAATTGGCTCACATGATTGTAAAGCAGAGTCCCTCAATAGGCCCTCTGAAAGCTGGGGAAAGAGAGAAGCTGGTAGAGTGGCTCAATCCAAGTCTAAAAGCCTCAAAACCAGGGAAGCTGTCAGTGCAGCCCTCAGTCTGAGGTTGAAGATCCTTGAGCCCCTGGAAGGTTGCTGGTGCAAGCCCCAGAGTCCAAAGGCCCTAAAACATGTAGTCTGATATCCAAGGGCAGTAGGAGAGGAAGCCAAGAGTTCTACCCAGCATGGGAAGAGAGAGGGAGCAGACTCAGCAAGCAAGCTATGTATCCCCCTTCTTCCACGTGTTTTGTTCTAGCTGTACTGGCAGCCAACTGGATGGTGCCCATCCACATTGAGGGTGGGTCTTTCTGTTCCAGCCCACTGACTCAAATGATAATCTCCTCTGTCAACACCCTTGCAGACACACCCAAAAACAATGCTTCATCAACCAGCTAGGCATTCCTTGATCTACTCAAGTTGACACCTAATATGACCCATCACACACGGAGATGAGAAGTGACAGGAATGTATATAATGGGATATGGGGATGGTGTTGTCAATAACGTGTTTGCTTTGATAGTTATGTTTACAATGAATCTTCAATAATATGTAGGATTATGTGAGGTCAACAAACGAAGCAGTTCATTTGGGCAAATGGGACGGCAAAGACAAAAATAACATGGTTTATGAAATGTTAGAGGTTTAATATAGGTCAAGTGAACGGTAAATGCTGGGACTTGCCAGGAGACAGCTGCAAAGATAACCAGGAGCCATATCATGAGGGCTCTTTGGCCATGATAAAGAGTTTCAAGGAGTCTTGGGAGATTTTAAGTTGTATGTAAAAAATCTGGCTGAGCATTTGTGTTGGTAAGTAAACATTATTGTGGATTAATATTTAAAATGAAAATGGGAAATGCATGGGATTCTCTGGCATTACTTGCATTTTATACCTGCCTGGGGAATCACCTGAAAGTAGTAACCCCAAGATCTAAACACTCTAAGAATTAATGGCTTAAAGTAGTGCTTTCAATCTTTTCCAGATGCTGTGCACATAACAATATTTACATAGCAAGCAGAGACTGCCTGAGGAGGATATTTGTTGCCAGATGTGCCCAGCACAGGAGTCCTGGCCACTCTAGGTCTCATCTATTTGCCATGAGGGCTGAAGAATATATCCTGTCTCCTCAGGCTATAACCATTTGCTGCACACTAGTTGAGAAATTGTAGTTTAGAGAACTGAATTAGAGTGGGGACATGATACATCTTTCCACAGAATAGGAATCACTTGTTTTGACAGGGAGTACCAACAATGCTAACGTTTTTAAAGGCAGTGAATGACCCCTAAAAGATCTTTCGAGATTTCACATTATGTTCCTCTCAAAAACTAGAGAATTTTTATTTAAAAAAATACTTCTTCCACTGGAATGAAATGTGTTTTAAAATGTATGTCTTATTGTTACTCAAGTGTTGTGAGGCCAACACATCAGAAGACAATTGACATTGAAAAGATAGTTTATTACGCACAGTTCCAGAGAGGGGGCATATGCTATGTAGGACCATGCAGGGAAGCACCAGGTTGGTCAGGAGGCAGAGGGAATGAGGGAAAAATGAAAGCAAGAGCCATTATTGTAGTTTCTGTAGGAAGGAACAGGTAGGGCAGGGTAAGCAGGTTCAGGATTGGCTAGTTTGAATAACTTCAATGGGCTCTGAAGTGCAGAGGCTGTCTCTAGTTGTCTGTTGCCTAGCCCTTGGATGATCAAGACAGGGGGTAGTGGCCCAGACAGTGAGAGACCAATAATGAGGTGGCTGGGGGTGTGAACTCTGGATTGGTTGCATATGAAAGGCATGTCCCGGCTGGGTGCGGTGGCTCACCCGTGTAATCCCAGCACTTTGCGAGGCCGAGGCGGGCAGATTACCTGAGGTCAGGAGTTCAAGACCAGCCTGACCAACATGGAGAAACCCCGTCTCTACTAAAAATACAAAACTAGCCGGGCATGGTGGCGCATGCCTGTAATCCCAGTCTACTCAGGAGGCTGAGGGAGGAGAATCTCTCGAACCCAGGAGGCAGAGGTTGTGGTGAGCCGAGATCACACCATTGCACTGCACTCCAGCCTGGGGAACAAGAGCGAAACTCCATCTCAAAAAAAAAAGAAAAGCATGTCCCTGGCAAGTTGTTTGCCATCTCCAGGCACAGTCTCTTCCAGTGTCAGCAAGGCTTCACAATGTGAAAGCATCATAAATACAGAAAACAAAAAGCCATGATTAATGTAAAAAGTAATACTCTTTTACTATATTCAACATTATAACATATAAATTACTGAATTTTCCAAGTGGAATGAAGGCAAAAACTGAGAACTCAGTCATATTTTAGATGACAGACGTTGGAAAGAAAGTATGAATAAAACCTTAATAAAAATGTGTTTATAAAGTAATGATAAAAACTCTACAAACCATAAAAATCTTCTTTTTTATTGTTTAATGGTGAAAATAGTCCTGATTTGCTGATAAAATGAGCCACTAAAACAGAAAACATTGCATGGAATTAGTGTTTGAAACCTTGATAAGCTATCCATTGTCTTATGGTAGAAACAATACCTATTCTGAGAAATATTGAAATACATAATTCAAAATAGTAGCAGATAATTCTAAAACACTTTGGACATACTTTATGATTTTGATGGTCTTTTTTTCCAATATGTTTTGCTTAGGTAAGTTTTAAAATTAACTTTTATTTCCTGAGTACCCAACAGCTGGGTAGCAGAGGTAAATAAGTAAAAAGCATATTGGGTAAAAGGGGGAAGCTTGTCTGAAACTTACAAATGCACAGGAGTTTTTCATTTCATCTCCATACCAATTATTACGTCACCATATGAAGAACTTTAAAACATTGCAAAAAAATTGGAAAATGTAAAATTTTCTGCAGATCCATCAATATACATATAAAGTAAGTTAATAATACAAAGGTATTATTGTAATGGGAATTATGTTTACATATATAGTCTTACCTTTTCTAATTCTTCGTTTAACTATGTCCCATAATTAACTTCTGCAATGATTTTATTTTTCATTTTGTGATTATTTTTTATTCCTCAGATTTGCTAAATAGTACACACATGCCACATATCAACTAGAGATGTAGTCAGAGAAATGCTGTGAACAAATAGTTCTTTGAACTAAACCCAGACATTTGCATTGAATATGCTGCTTAAAATTCATTTATTCAGTCTCCTAGGCTGTTTAGTGTTGTAGTATGCATATAAAAATTTTCAGTTTTCTAACGTGTAGCTAGAAAAATTCTGAATTTATAATGCTCATAATATTTTTACTGGCAACAGATATGCACCACTAAGTGTATTACAAAAACTGTTTGAATTTTCATTTCATTTATTTGTTAGAAAGATATAGCCCTTCTGACCACAATTAATTTATGTGCCTTTCTCCAAGTTCTTTTAAAAAAATTTACCTTTATACCAATCAATTTAATTTATGGAAAAGATAATTAAATCCATTATCATAGACACAATTTATGTTATGTTCTTAGTTGAAGTACTGGGAACCCAATTAATAGAAACTTCGTGTTTGTGAAATGGAAAGTTGGAGAAAATGTTGTCTGGTCTCACCAGGGAGAGAATCATCTAAGAATGGTATTAAGAATTTAGGATCTTTTAGTCATATATCATGATATTCATGATATTCAAAGTTAGATGTTTGAATGTGATTCCCAAGAAGGTGAGATTTTATCAGATGATCATAAGAATGGCAGTGTTGTAGATGCAGTTGACTTAGAAAAAGGCACAATATTTTAGAAGTACCATTTAGGCTGAATTGTAGAGAATGTCAAGGAAATTACAGGCGTTCATAGCACAATACCTCCAATTATGATGAATTTTTAAATTGAATTTGTTTCAAATCTGAATGTATAATATTGTTAATGCAAATGTTTTATTTGTAATGACAGAGATGGAAATGTCATGTTAGATCATCTCCTGCCAATGCAAAACAGACTCCTGAAGTCTGCTTATAATGACTTTGTTCATACTGGTTTAACATTGCTGCATCAAATGGAATAGTATTGAGAAAAGTCTATTTTAATGTAGAAGTTACTTTGATTTGACTGCCCTAGTAAAAATACCAGTAGAGTCAAATGTCATTATTATGATTTTCAGATAACCCAATTACGTATGAGGAGACTCAGTAGAGGTGTCAAAACCAAAAGCAATCCTGCTATGTCTGATAAACTGTCTGTATAACACTCAAAGTGCTTTATGAATCTTTGATGCTATTTAGGTTGATATGTAAATTATCTAGCCCAGCATGTTCAGAGTCACTGTGCAGCAACACCAAAGATCAAAAGCAATGTCAGCTCTTAGTCTATTCAACTTCAAAGACTAATGAAAAATGAAGAAAGTTAAGTGAAAATATTTTATATTTAATACAAGAAATCCTTTAAAAATATAAGGCATACAATCCTGGTTCAACTGAAGACATTCTAGTGGGTTTACAATGTCTCTAGCTAGTTTTCACTGCAGCCCCTCATGACTTCTCAGTACCCATGAAGATACAGATCAAGAGGAATTCTGACAGTGCAGTTGCAATATGAAACTGACATTTAACCCATTGCCAAAATCTGGGAGGAATTTTCAGTAACTGCAAGAACTATGAAAAGGGATTTTAAAGTGCAGGAAACAGACTCCTAATCTTATGCTGTTTTATTTTGATTTTGTCTACTTCAAAGGAGTAGAAAAATGATTTTTTTTCTCCTTCAGATCTCCTTGTCACCCTTTCCCACCAGACACACACAGTTCAGAGAGATTGAGCCAAAACAACAACAGCAAAAACCCGGAGACAAGACTAAATTATGATTTTGGTGTCTCTTCCTCAATGACCCAGCCTTGATCCCCCTATTTCACCATCCACCCCTGCTTCCCAGCCCACATACCCACTGTAAAAGAGGTTGAAGGGTTATTAGGCAGAAGAAGGGTAGTGGTGTATATACTGGCAGTAGCATGGGAAAATGTGGTCAGCACAAGTCAAGTGCCATGGAAGAGATGCCTAGAGTCATGGCATCAGTTCTTTCTGTGACTTGTGTTCCTGACTGCACTGTGAAGACTATTAGAGAGCCAGTGAGTGGGAGGCAATAGAAGTCTCACTTAAGAAGAAAGGAAGCTCACTAGATTGAAAAGATGCTAGCATTGACAGTGGGGTGAAAAATGTGTTTATTTTATTTATTTATTTATTGAGACGGAGTCTTGCTCTGTTGCCCAGGCTGGAGTGCAGAGGCGCGATCTTGGCTCACCGCAAGCTCCGCCTCCTGGATTCACGCCATTCTCCTGCCTCAGCCTCCCAAGTAGCTGGGACCACAGGCGCCTGCCACCACGCCCAGCTAATTTCTTGTATTTTTAGTAGAGACGGGGTTTCACCGTGTTAGCCAGGATGATCTCGATCTCCTGACCTCGTGATCCGCCCGCCTCGGCCTCCCAAAGTGCTGGGATTACAGGTGTGAGCCACCGCACACGGCTGCGAAAAATGTGTTTATTTACTTGTGATAACATTGTAGATCATAGAGGAAGATAGTATCAGGACAAGGTGTCTGTTAGTCTGTTCTCACTCTGCTATGAAGAAATACCTGGGACTGGGTAATTTATAAGAAAAGAAGTTTAATTGACTCACAGATCCACATGGCTAGGGAGGCCTAGGAAACTTACAATCATGGCAGAAGGCACCTCTTCACAGGGCGGCAGGAGAGAAAATGAGTGCAGAGCGAAGGGGGAAGCCTCTTATAAAACCATCAGATCTCGTGAGAACTCACTATCACGAGAACAGCGTGGGAGAAACTGCTCCTATAATTCAATTATCTCCACCTGGTCCCATCCTTGATACGTGGGGATTATTACAATGCAAGGCGAGATTTGGGAGGGAACACAGAGCCAAGCCATATTAAGGTGGGAAAAGTTTAATTTAGTCTTTGCTATCACTAAATGTTTACTATAATAAATGTTGAGAATCTGGATAGAGATGACTTACTCAATGTTGAGGAGCTGAAAAGAAAAAAAATACACTGTGGATACTATAAGAAATTACCTGGGAGGGAAAGACCTGGGCTCAAAAAGTAGTCCTAAGAATTAAATTTTAGAAAAATGATTAACATCCCTCGTATGATGCCAATGACATTTTTGTTAGGAGCTGAGATGAAAGGATAAGATAAAAAGTGAGAATTCTGAAGTAAAAAGTAATTAAAAAGAGCTAAAAATTCAATATCTAGATTAAAATTCACGTTGAGGACAGTAAAAGACAGATTTGACACTGCAGAACATTGAACCGGTAATGTGAACAATGATTAGTTCTCTCAGAATGTAGAGAAAAAAGCACAATAATAAAAAAGATGTGGAGGAAGATCATAGATATGAGATGCCAAAAATGGAAAGCAAATCTCAAAATTACACATGCTCTGAGGAACATACTAGAATGATTGAATCAGAAGCACCAAAGATACAATTGATGAAAAATTTCCTGGATTTACAATGCTGGTTGAAAGAGTTTGCTGTGTTCCAGGCAAAAAATAGTACTGAAAAACCTATAGCTAGGGACATCTTGGCAATTAAAAAGAAAATTCCTATAGAGTAGCATTATATTTCAAAAGCATTGAGGTCATTAAAGCAGCTTATTTATAACAGAAAAAAAATTATGATGATACCTGATGAATCCCCTGCTATACATGCAGGAAGGTAATGAAACCATCAACTTGTACTAATTTTCTATAAAATATGGAGGGAGAAAGATTGTAGCCCAAGGATTTTACGTAAAACCAAGGTATTCTATCATGAATAAAGGTAGTAAATATCAGAAAATATATCATCCATATATTTTGAGATGTAACATGAAAATGTATATCAGCAAACCAAAAGACAAATCAAAATTAAGACTTCAAAAATGACAGTGGCATATAAAAAAGTATTTAGACATCTCCCTTTATCTTTTGTGAAATCCAAATTCAGTAATTCTGTGAAATTTGCAGCATTCATCAACATCTAGTTCAAAAGGGCTTTCTTAGCAACACAGGTTCTGAAGTTAGACTGTCTTGGTTAAATCTGGGTGCTGAAAATTGGTTTCCAAGGGAAAGACACTTAACCTATCTATGCATTAGTTTCTTTATATGTAAAATGGGCATAACATTAGTATCTGTTTTGAGGAATCATAAAAATTAAATAAGTCAAGGCACATTGATGTTAGCTATTCTTATTTCCAGATTTTAAAATAACACTCATTATATATTTCTATGTGTGTAAATTAGAGAAATGAATTTGCAAAACAACGAATCTTCTTGTTGATTCTGATGGAAAGAATATAGTATATTGTTTAAGGAACAACCAGACACAGCATGAATCCCTTCTCTGTCACTTTTTTATAGTGTGTATTTGGATAAGTTACTGAATATCTGTGAACCTCAACTGTTTTCATTTGTGAAATGGGGGAAAATATTTAATGTACAGATAGAGTGACCAACAGGTCCTGGTTTGTTCCAGACACTTTCAGTTTTTACACTGAAACTCCTGTGTTCTCAGTCCCAGACAAACTGGGACCATTGGTCACTCTCTTATAGGGTTGTTAAAAATCTCAAAAGTGCTTAGCATATGACCTGAAAACATAAATGTTCAAGAAATGTTATGTTATTTATTTTTTAAAGGAACAAGTTTTCAAAATCCAGTATTTTTCTTAAACTTACAGCACATATCAGTTTAGACTAGCCACATTACAAGTACTCAGTGGCCACACATGGCCAGTGGGTACCATGTTGGACAGCACAGTTCTAGACAGATGCTGGAATAAGTTGAAGAAGAGAAGGGTATTGCCACAAAATTGTTATTTTCTGTTTTCTAAGAAGATGATGATTATTTTTTCTCTCTTATTTCACACTCGCTCACAATTTCCAAATTTATAAATTCTTTTGTCAAGTAAAATATTGCAGTTAGGCGATGAAATAAAGAGCTGTTACTTTATCTCATATTTGGAATTATCTACGTTAATAAAAACTTATATGTATGTAAAGTTTTATTCAACCACTTTCCTCAGGGAAATCAGGACAAAATGCATAGTGGTAGGAAAGCCTATGGCTTATGCCATTTTATTGCTCACTTATTTTTAAATGGTTGAAACTTAGCCTATATTCACATTCTCCTGTGCTAGAGAGCTACTTTGAATTTCTGATCACTCTTTGTTTTGTCTGAAAAGAATGTTTGCCCAAGATATTATTAAACACAATATGAAATACAAAACTTTGGTAGTTAAAGTTTAATGCTTCCAAATATCTCTATCAGTTGCTGACATCCTAGAATATTATGAGTAGGTCATAGAGATACTTGCTTTGTGATCTTAGTGGATATCAGTGACTTGTAAAACTTTTTCTAAGCCGTTACGAAATATTAGACACTCTGCCTTTGGTTTATGGGCTCCACATAGATTATATAGTCAATAATAACAAAATTAACTAATGCAGGCAATTGGGTTTTGTCTTCCTCTAGTACTGAGTCCTGGTTAGAAAACAAAAAGAAGATAGCCTTTTTCTTTTTTTCTTTCTTAATATCCCATACCCTCCAATTATGCCCACTGAATGAAACCAGGAGAGCTAGTTCAAACTAGATTTAGTTTTTCCTACATAGTATTTCTGGACATGTTCAGTGAAAATCATTGTTATATGATGATCCAAAAAAAATCTATTCTCTGATTATTTTTGATTGTTTTAACTAAAAGTAAAAGGAGGCAGACCATCTGGCAAAGGGTGGCAAGTTATATCACAAATGCCCACCATAATTGATTATTAGCAGCTGTAAGAAGGCTCTGCTAAGGAGAACTGTGAGGTCTGGTGCAATTCTCTGTGAAAAATCATCTAAAGATATCTGCAAGGGCTGTGGGAAGTGGGGGCACATATGCACATCCCAACCTCTCATTAACAGTAAACTTCACAAAGATGAAACAGAAATCATTATTTCAGCAGACTGTCTGGAGCAGTAAGCAGCATTGAGAAAAACGGGGTCAGTCAGTTGCTAAGCCTAAAGGAAATGTTGCTGTTGGAATTCTCCAAAAAGATGTAGAATTCTGGCCCATAGGCTCACAGGTGCCAACCTTAAGGAAGCAGCTTGCTTGAGCATACTGTAGGTGCCAGTGTATCTGTTTTTATTATAACCAGTGGACACTAGCAGAGTGTGGAATGATGATGACAAAGAAGACCAACGTTAAAAAGTGGAAATCTCGTAAAATATCTGATACGGTTAGGCTTTGTGTCCCCACCCAAATCTCATCTTGAATTGTAATCCCCAGGTGATGTAGGAAAGACCTGGTGGGAGGTGATTGGATTATGGGGGTGGTTTCCCACACGCTGTTCTCATGATAGTGAGAGAATTCTCATGAGATCTGATGGTTTTATAAATGGTAGTTTCTCCTACGTTTGCACACACACACTTTCTCTCTCTCTCTCTTGCCTGCCGCCGCATGAGATGGACATGCTTGCTTCCCCTTCTGCCATGATTGTAAGTTTCCTGAGGCCTCCCCAGCCATGTGGAACTGTGAGTCAATTAAACCACTTTCCTTTATAAATTACCCAGTCTCGGGAAGTTTTTTATAGCAGTGTGAGAATGGACTAATACAATATCATAGTTACATCAAAGACAGTATCAAAATATTCTAAAGTCAGTTTTATCAACATTTCAGTGGGAGAAGGTTATATTTGGATCTTCTTATAAAAAGATAATATTTGAAATGCGTAATTATAGACTATAAGAAATATAAGTGATTTTGCTAGTTTAACCCCATCATTTAACAAATAGACAAACAATCCAAGGAAGATGGCTGAAATTCAATGTCTAACAGTTTCATGTGGATCAGGACAGTGTCCAGAGGTAAGGCCTCTCAGTTCTAACAGGGATCAGAATCTGAACATCAGAGGCCTTCTGGACCCAGTAGAGGCTATTTATTTCATTTTACTTCCTATGGGTAGAACTTTCCTAAAACTATTTTGGGCAGGTAGCTTTTCATCATCTTTAAAAAGCTCTATAACTTTCTGTTGCTTCTATTAAATAAATGTAAAAGGAGAATAATTGTATTCTTTATCTTTTGCTGTTCTTCCACTTAACTCCTTTCCTGGAACCTCCTTTTTTGGGAGGAAATCCATTAACATATTTCATATATTACCTTTTTTTTGATATACAAAGAATTTATACAGTCATATTTTTGGTAAGAAAAATCCATAACTAATAAAAGTTTCCTATTTGTCATACATAATTTAGCCCTCTCTCTCTCTCTTTTTTCTTTTTCTTTTTCTTTTTTTTTTTTTTTTTGAGACAGAGTCTCGCTCTGTCACCCAGGCTGGAGTGCAGTGGCACAATCTCGGCTCACTGCAAGCTCCGCCTCCCGGGTTCATGCCATTCTCCTGCCTCAGCCTCCAGAGTAGCCGGGACTACAGGCACCCACCACAACGCCTGGCTAATTTTTTGTATTTTTAGTAGAGACGGGGTTTCACCGTGTGTTAGCCAGGTTGGTCTTGATCTCCTGACCTCATGATCCACCTGCCTTGGCCTCCCAAAGTACTGGGATTACAGGCATGAGCCACTGCGCCCGGCCTAGCCCTCTCTTTATTCTATTGCATCTTAAAGTCTAGTGGCTGGATGACTCAGTGGAAAAAAAACAAACAATCATAATTATATGTAAAACTTAAACAATTTTGGGAAAAACAAACATTAATCATGATTATATGTAAAACTTAATCCATTTTGGGAGCATTTTCAAATATTTTGATTTTAGCCAAGAGGTTATATGTTTTTTTCATTCACTAAATATTTTTGAAAACCTACAGTATGAACTAGGCACAGTTAAGAATTGAGCATGGAATGCTCACAAAATGCTCCTAATTTGGTTGGTATAAATATATAAATACAGCTAAAAATGATATATTTTATATAAATAACATGGACAATGAGCCATTTGAGTACAGACAGTGTAGTTCAGGAAGACCTCATGGATGAGGTGAATTTTGAGGTCTGTAGAGAATTCCCAAGGAGGACAAGACATAACAGTGAAGGGGCACAGGCAAAAGCAAGGAGACATGATGCAGTGTGTCATTTTTCAGGAAAATAATAGCCTGGTATCACTGAAGTACAGTGTATAAGGGACAGGGTGTCAGAGAATGGTCCTAGAAAAGTATATTGTGTGCTAGGACTGTATCCTTAAGACATGGATAGTCATCACAATTTTTTAAACAAGGAAGTAGTATAGTGAGATCTTTATTTACAAAGATAATACTAGTGGCAACATGGAGGATAGTTTGGAGAGGAAAGAGCTCACAGATAGCAGGGAACTGGAGTTGAAAGATTTAAGGAACAAGGCATTGTTCAGGGTCCCATGATCTCTTATATTTGCTTCACTTTGTTTTTTTCTTTTCCTACTGGCTCTCTTTACCTATACATTATCCCAATTCCTTAACAGAGCTTACAGAGCAGATCTGCCACCTGCCTGCCAATTGAGCGGGAACCAGCCTCACTCTTTCCAATCACCCCCAAGCTCCAGCATGCTGTTTCTCCTTCCATTACACCTATGTTGCAAACTCCTCTCTGCCTCAGGGAGGCAGGGTCTCCTGTTTGAACTGGGTCTCCTGTCTGAACTGTTTATTTCCTCCCCTTTTGCATGGCCAGCTAATTATTTATTAAGTTGCAGGTTAGTGTTACTTCCTTGAGGGATTCCTTCTCTATATTTTCTTTCCTCAAAACACTCATGCATGCATAAGCATATACTATCGCCAGTCTTTTCATGTTCCTTCACAGTCCTCCTTTGCTATGAGGTGATTAAAAAAAAGAAAAAAAAAAAAGCCTAGCCTAGACTTTTGAAATAGATACTCATGCAATTGTTTGCTTGTTGCCACTCTCTCTCACCAGAAAAGATTTGGATTGTGCATGTGTTGCTTATTGCTTTATGTGCTCAGTAAATATTTTTGAATAAATGAACGTACCTACCAGTGTAATAGCTACACAGCATTATTGCCCAGCACCAACTAGCTGCAGTTGTTACATCTGTGAGATGGAGAAGAGAGAGAGGGAGAGAGAAGAGAAAAGTTCTAATTGGTTTGGTCACCATTTGGTCATCATATTTTTTTATTTGAGGCTAAAGGTGTCAGGAATATTGGGTGTGATGATCATTCAGCAAGAACTGTGGACATTGACAGATTTAGTGACGCTGGGCATGGACGTGAGAGATTCCTCAAAGTAGACTTAACATGTTAATAACCAGATAAGCAGAGATAAGAAATTCATAGATAGATCTGCAGAGGGCATTTAAGAATGAAAAGCAAACAATAGCAAGGGAGAAGGACTGACCAGGAACAAATATAGGCCCCAAATTGTTTGGAGTATACTCACTGTGTCCTTGTGAGTCAACATTATAATGCTGCCATTTGAAATTTCAGTGACTAGACTATGTTAATAAGAAGATATTATGTAACCATTTCTAATAGTCATCATTCACCATAATATATATCTTCTCGGCTTCTTTATCTTCAAATGGTGGAAGAGATAATGATTGATGTAACAGTGAATAACAGAAATTAATACTTTGAAAAGTAAATGTAACAGAATAACCCAGAGAGTCCAAAGAGAAGAATATTGAGGAAAGATGTAATCCCTCTTTGATTTAGAAATAGTTAGTATACACGGAATATTAATAAAAAAGTTTTTGTCACTAACATGAAACAAGAGGAAGCAGGGTTAAATTGTTACAATTATCAACAAGATTATAAGCATGCAGGTAAGGACGTTTGTTGTGTGTTCACCAATACTGTCCCAATGCCTGACACAGGGCTTGGCAATAGGTACTGTTCAATTAATGTAAGCTGAATAAATGAATGAAAGTGTTGGTTATTTAGTCCCCATATGCATGTACTTCTATAGAAATAATATCAAACAAAATAGATGATATTTGAATGTTTGTAATGTGAGGCACTCTTCTAAGACATTCGTATGTAAAACTCATTGAATATAGGCCGGGCAAAGTGGCTCACACCTGTAATCCCAGCACTTCGGTTTGGGAGGCCAAGGTGGGCGGATCACCTGAGGTTAGGAGTTTGAGACCAGCCTAGCTTACGTGGAGAAACCCCGTCTCCACTAAAACAAACAAACAAACAAACAAACAAACAAACAAATTAGCCAGGCGTGGTGGTGCGTGCCTGTATTCCCAGCTACTCGGGAGGCTGAGGCAAGAGAATCACTTGAATCTGGGAGGCAGAGGTTGCAGTGAGCCAAGATCACGCCACTGCACTCCAGCCAGGATGACAGAGTGAGACTCTGTCTCAGAAAAAAACAAAACAAAACAAAACAAAAAACTAATTGAATATTTACAACAACACATTTGAAAATGTCGATTTTATTACTGTCCAAGTATAGTGAGGCCAATAGACCAGGAAATGACTGCCACTAACAAGTTAGTGTTTTACTCCCAGTTCCAAGAGGAGGGCGTATATGCTAGGTACACTATTCAAGGATGCAGGGGAAAGCACCAAGGTCAGTCAGGAGGAAGAAGAGACAAAAGGAACAGCTTTTATTATGGTCTTCATGGGAAGAAATGGGCAAGGTGGGGTAAGCCAGCTGAGCATGTTTAGGATTGGATAGTTTGAATAATTTCCTTGGGCTCTGGCCTATAGTGGTGGTCCCTAGTTGTTTGGTACCTGGCCCTAGGTGACTTAGGGCAAGGGAAGAGTGTCCAGGACTGCAGGAGCCTGATAAAAGGAAGTGGGTGGGGGTATGGACTCAGATTAGTTGGTTTGCACATCAAGGATGTACTCACAGGCAGGTTGTTTGCCATCCCTAAGAATTAGCCAAGTCTGGGAGAGGCAGTCCCTTCTCAGGTATACAAGGCTGAGGATATCAAAGCATCATCAAGTACAGAAAAATTTAAAAACATGATTAATACCCACCCTATTTAAAAACATGATTAATACCCACCCTCATGAGCTAGGAATTGTTATTATTCAAACTTTCAGATGAGCATGGAGTCAGAGAAAGGCTCCATAACTTTCCCAAAATAACAGAAGTAGTAAGTGGTCAAGCTGGGATTCAAACCAGATAATACGGCTTCAAGACTCAGTTCTTAACTGTCATATTATACTTTACATATACGTAGTAAGAGACTACCAAATAAAACAAAAAACCTAGATAATTTTTAAAAAACCTAGATAATTCAAATACACATAGAATGAAACAACCAAGAGCAGAATTAATAAAGCCATGAATATAAATGTATTTAGTTTAGTGATTAAAATCTTGCTGAGAGGCGAATGGGTCATTAGATGAGAGAACTTTTTTATTTTATAAAGACGACTTCATAGATGATTTTTTTTTTTTTTAGGATGAGAAGAAAGATACTTTCTAGACAATAAAGACTATTTGTATTTAC
Source organism: Pan troglodytes (assembly GCF_028858775.2). Classification (NCBI taxonomy): domain Eukaryota; kingdom Metazoa; phylum Chordata; class Mammalia; order Primates; family Hominidae; genus Pan; species Pan troglodytes. The sequence goes on from NC_072411.2 coordinate 67,062,879, forward strand.
ACCTTCTGAATACATACTACATCGTATTGTATCATAGCTTTTTTTTACATGGATTTTCCACATTACACAGTGGTCATGTATGGCAGAGACTATTTTATTTACCTCAGTATCTCCAATGCCTGACATATAATAGGCATTCTAGGAAATTGTGTGAAATATTGAAACCCTGATGGTAGCTATGTTAGATGGATAGATAGATAACATAATGATTGATAGGCCAGCAGACAGAGAGATATGATGTGCAGTTTTTGAAGACAGTGGCCTGGCCTGGATTGCTCTGAACACAGTGTTCTAAATGCACATTTCTTCCTTATGTAATAGCTCAGAAAGAATCAGGAGTGAAATAGGCACTTAGAGAGGCTGAGACTGGCTCCTGATTGCACTTTGGTTATTCAACAACTCAACATACTCATCAGATCATTGTTCCTATGGTCTTTATTCATTAGTTATTCAACTGGGAGCTAACAGAGTGGGCTGCCTGTGCTGAGGCCAAGCTCAATGAACTTGGAAAGATGATGATGGGAGACAGTTAAATATTTAAAGGCAATAAAAGAAGTAAGCATTAGTATTGTAATAAAATGCCATTAAACTTTTTAAAAATCGAATCAGCACATTTCTGTGTAGCGTTGGTGTTCATTTTACATCCCTTGATCTGTAGGATGAGATTTGTTTCTCGTGGGAGAACACTTCACCAAGCTTACTAGAGTTAATTGCATTTAGCTATTATAAGTTGTAAAATGAATGCACATTGAATATTAGACTGTTCATACCACAGTCTTTTGCAGAAACTGAAAAGCAAAAGGGCTTATTCCCACAAGTTTGTTTCAATTTTAATTGCATTTTGAAGAAACCCAGAAGCTTGGAGCCAAGATTTGAAGATATTAGAATGTAGGTCATTATACTAGTGCACAAATTTTATCTCTAGGACTATACAACAGTGACTTACAAAAAAATGATTTAAATGAATTTTTATTGTTTGGCATGTCAGCAAAAATATTTCAGAGAATTACTATGCTAGGTAAGAAGATGGATTAGTCTTATTCATCACATTCTGTGGATTATTTCTTTTTGGTGCCTACTTGTGTGCAGATGGTTTAAAAAGCATGATTCATTAATAATTGCTAGAGCTATTAATTGAAAATGTGGATTTTGAACTCATTTCCGTCCTATTACCCTGTGGAAGGCTAACATTTCCAGTTTCTGGCTTTATATCAAGTCAACCCAATTTGACTGACTACCATTTTTTAAAAATATAAATATCTATGGAGTCAAAAGGGAAAAAAATCAAAGTTTCTTTTTCTCTGATCTATATTAAATCAAACTGAACATGGCCTATTTTTAATTACTTATTCGTTTTTAATATTTTTTTTCCTTTTTCTTATGTAGTCTCATGTGAGTGTCACAGAAAAGACAGAGGGTGTGAATTTTGCAGAGTTCCCTGTTTACTGGTCAACATTTTTAGCATGTAGCTAAAAATAATAATTTTGCAAGGTTATTTATTACTTGTTTACATTATTTGAACTTTTATATTTCTTTTTTGAGAGAACTTCAGTAAGCAGGGCACAATATATTGCTAAATACATTTTTTAAAGGATTTTCAAAAACCTTTCTATTGTATAAGAGTAATTTAATATAAAAATAATTTTTTCATTATAGATTTCTTCTTTTTTATTTCAGTAGGTTTTAGGGGAACAGGTGGTGTTTGGTTACATGCATAAGTTCTTTAACAGTGATTTCCGAGATTTTGACGCACCCATCACTCGAGCAGTGTACCCTGTACCCAGTATGTAGTCTTTTATACTTTACCCCACCCTTCCCCCCAAGTTCCCAGAGTCCATTGTATAATTCTTATGACTTTACCTCCTCATAGCTTAGCTCCCACTTAAGTGAGAACATACGACATTTGGTTTTCCATTCCTGAGTTACTTCACTTAGAATAATGGTATCCAATTCCATCCAGGTTGCTGCAAATGCCATTGTTTCCTTCCTTTTAATGGCTGAGTAGTATTCCATGGGTATTTAAATCATATTTCCTTTATCCACTCATTGACTGATGGGAATTTGGTCTGGTTCCATATTTTTGCAATTGTGAATTGTGCTGCTATAAACATACATGTGCAAGTGTCTTTTTCATATAATGACTTCTTTTCCTCTGGGTAGATACCTAGTAGTGGGATCACTGGATCAAAAGGTAGTTCTACTTTTAATTTTTTAAGGAATCTTCAGACAGTTTACCATAGTGGTTGTACTAGTTTACATTCCCACCAACATTGTAAAAATGTGCCTTTTTCACCAGATCTATGCCAACATCAATTTTTTTTTTTTATCATGGTCATTCTTTTAGGAGCAATGTGGTATCTCATTGTGGTTTTGATTTGCATTTTCCTGATAATTAGTGATATTGAGCATTTTTATATGTTTGTTGGCCATTTATATATCTTCTTTTGAGAACTGTCTATTCATGTTCTTAGCTCAGTTTTTGATGGGATTATTTGCTTTTTTCTTGCTGATCTGTTTGAGTTCCTTATAGATTCTGGATATTGTCCTTTGTCAGATGCATAGTTTGTGAATATTTTCTCCCACTCTGTGGGTTGTCTGTTTACTCTGCTGATAATTTATTTTGCTGTGCGGAAGCTTTTTAGTTTAATTAAGTCTCATCTGTTTATCTTTGTTTTTGTTGCATTTACTTTTGGGTTCTTGGTCATGAAGTTTTTGCCTAAGGCAATGTCTAGAAAGGTTTTTTCCAATGTTATCTTCTAGAATTTTTGTGGCTTCAGGGCTTAAATTTAAGTATTTGCTCCATCTTGAGTTGAGTTTGTATAAGGTGAGCGATGATGATCCAGTTTCATTCTTCCACATGTGGCTTGCCAATTATCCCAGCACCATTTGTTGAATAGGGTGTCCTTTCTCCACTTTATGTTTTTGTTTGCTTTGTTGAAGGTCAGTTGGCTGTAAGTATTTGGCTTTATTTCTGTGTTTTGCATACTGCATACTGTAAAACAGTACATGCTGTTTTGGTGAGTATAGCCTTACAGTATAGTTTGAAGTTGGGTAATGTGATGCCTCCAGATTTGTTCTTTTGCTTAGTCTTGCTTTGGCTATGTGGGCTCTGTTTTGTTCCATATGAAATTTCAGATTGCTTTTTCAAGTTCTGTGAAGAATGATAAACGACCCAAATAAGCTCGATTAGGAACAAAACGGGAGATATTTAATTTAATTCTGCTCTGATCTTTGTTATTCCTTTTCTTCTGCTGAGTTTGGGTTTGGTTTGTTCTTATTCCTCTGCTTCCTTGAAGTGTGACCTTATATTGTCTCTTTGTGCTCTTTGAGACTTTTTGATGTAGGTATTTAATGCAATGAACTTTCCTCTTAGCACGACTTTTGCTATATTCAGAGGTTTTGATATGTTGTGTCACTGTTATCATTCAATTCAAATAATGTTTTAATTTCCATATTGATTTCATTGTTGAGGCAACAATCATTCAGGTACAGCTTATTTAATTTACATGTATTTTCACAGTTTTGAGATTTCCTTTTGGAGTTGATTTCCAATTTTATTTCACTGTGGTCTGAGAGTACTTAACATAATTTCGATTTTCTTAAATTTATTGAGACTTGTTTTGTGGTGTGTCATATGGTCTATCTTGGAGAATGTTCCATGTGCTGATGAATAGAATGTACATTCTGTAGTTGTTGGGTAGAATGCTCTGTTAATATCTGTAAAGTCCTTTTGTTCTGGGGTATAGTTTAAATCCATTGTTTCTTTTTTGACTTTCTGTCTTCATGACCTGTATAGTGCTGTCAGTGGAGTATTGAAGTCCCCCACTATTATTGTGTTGCTGTCCATCTCATTTCTTAGGTCTAGTAGTAATTGTTTTATAAATTTGGGAGCTCCATTGTTAAGTGCATATATATTTAGGATTGTGATAATTTCCTGTTGGACTAATCCTTTTATCATTATGTAATGTCCCTCTTTGTCTTTTTTTTTTTTTGTACTTTAAGTTTTAGGGTACATGTGCACAATGTGCAGGTTAGTTACATATGTATACATGTGCCATCCTGGTGTGCTGCACCCATTAACTCGTCATTTAGCATTAGGGATATCTCCTAATGCTAACCCTCCCCCCTCCTGCCACCCCACAACAGTCCCCAGAGTGTGATGTTCCCCATCCTGTGTCCATGTGTTCTCATTGTTCAATTCCCATCTATGAGTGAGAACATGCGGTGTTTGGTTTTTTGTCCTTGCGATAGTTTACTGAGAGTGATGATTTCCAATTTCATCCATGTCCCTACAAAGGACATGAACTCATCATTTTTTATGGCTGCATAGTAATCCATGGTGTATATGTACCACATTTTCTTAATCCAGTCTATCATTGTTGGACATTTGGCTTGGTTCCAAGTCTTTGCTATTGTGAATAGTGCCATAATAAACATACGTGTGCATGTGTCTTTATAGCAGCATGATTTATAGTCCTTTGGGTATATACCCAGTAATGGGATGGCTGGGTCAAATGGTATTTCTAGTTCTAGATCCCTGAGGAATCGCCGAACTGACTTCCACAATGGTTGAACTAGTTTACAGTCCCACCAACAGTGTAAAAGTGTTCCTATTTCTCCACATCCTCTCCAGCACCTGTTGTTTCCTGACTTTTTAATGATTGCCATTCTAACTGGTGTGAGATAGTATCTCGTTGTGGTTTTGATTTGCATTTCTCTGATGGCCAGTGATGATGAGCATTTTTTCATGTGTCTTTTGGCTGCATAAATGTCTTCTTTTGAGAAGTGTCTGTTCATATCCTTTGCCCACTTTTTGATGGGGTTGTTTGTTTTTTTCTTGTAAATTTGTTTGAGTTCATTGTAGATTCTGGATATTAGCCCTTTGTCAGATGAGTAGGTTGTGAAAATTTTCTCCCATTTTGTAGGTTGCCTGTTCACTCTGATGGTAGTTTCTTTTGCTGTGCAGAAGCTCTTTAGTTTAATTAGATCCCATTTGTCAATTTTGGCTTCTGTTGCCATTGCTTTTGGTGTTTTAGACATGAAGTCCTTGCCCATGCCTATGTCCTGAATGGTAATGCCTAGGTTTTCTTCTAGAGTTTTTATGGTTTTGGGTCTAACATTTAAGTCTTTAATCCATCTTGAATTAATTTTTGTATAAGGTGTAAGGAAGGGATCCAGTTTCAGCTTTCTACATATGGCTAGCCAGTTTTCCCAGCACCATTTATTAAATAGGGAATCCTTTCCCCATTGCTTGTTTTTCTCTGGTTTATCAAATATCAGATAGTTGTAGATATGTGGCGTTATTTCTGAGGGCTCGGTTCTGTTCCATTGATCTATATCTTTGTTTTGGTACCAGTACCATGCTGTTTTGGTTACTGTAGCGTTGTAGTATAGTTTGAAGTCAGGTAGCATGATGCCTCCAGCTTTGTTCTTTTGGCTTAGGATTGACTTGGCAATGCGGGCTCTTTTTTGGTTCCATATGATCTTTAAAGTAGTTTTTTCCAATTCTGTGAAGAAAGTCATTGGTAGCTTGATGGGGATGGCATTGAATCTATAAATTACCTTGGGCAGTATGGCCATTTTCATGATATTGATTCTTCCTACCCATGAGCATGGAATGTTCTTCCATTTGTTTGTATCCTCTTTTATTTCATTGAGCAGTGGTTTGTAGTTCTCCTTGAAGATGTCCTTCACGTCCCTTGTAAGTTGGATTCCTAGGTATTTTATTCTCTTTGAAGCAATTGTGAATGGGAGTTCACTCATGATTTGGCTCTCTGTTTGTCTGTTATTGGTGTATAAGAATGCTTGTGATTTTTGTACATTGATTTTGTATCCTGAGACTTTGCTGAAGTTGCTTATCAGCTTATGGAGATTTTGGGCTGAGACAATGGGGTTTTCTAGATATACAATCGTGTCATCTGCAAACAGGGACAATTTGACTTCCTCTTTTCCTAATTGAATACCCTGTATTTCCTTCTCCTGCCTAATTGCCCTGGCCAGAACTTCCAACACTATGTTGAATAGGAGTGGTGAGAGAGGGCATCCTTGTCTTGTGCCAGTTTTCAAAGGGAATGCTTCCAGTTTTTGCCCATTCAGTATGATATTGGCTGTGGGTTTGTCATAGATAGCTCTTATTATTTTGAGATACGTCCCATCAATACCTAATTTATTGAGAGTTTTTAGCATGAAGGGTTGTTGAATTTTGTCAAAGGCCTTTTCTGCATCTATTGAGATAATCATGTGGTTTTTGTCTTTGGTTCTGTTTATATGCTGGATTACATTTATTGGTTTGCATATATTGAACCAGCCTTGCATCCCAGGGATGAAGCCCACTTGATCATGGTGGATAAGCTTTTTTGTGCTGCTGGATTTGGTTTGCCAGTATTTTATTGAGGATTTTTGCATCAATGTTCATCAAGAATATTGGTCTAAAATTCTCTTTTTTTGTTGTGTCTCTGCCAGGCTTTGGTATCAGGATGATGTTGGCCTCATAAAATGAGTTAGGGAGGATTCCCTGTTTTTCTGTTGATTGGAATAGTTTCAGAAGGAATGGTACCAGTTCCTCCTTGTACTTCTGGTAGAATTCTGCTGTGAATCCATCTGGTCCTGGACTCTTTTTGGTTGGTAAGCTATTGATTATTGCCACAATTTCAGATCCTGTTATTGGTCTATTCAGAGATTCAACTTCTTCCTGGTTTAGTCTTGGGAGAGTGTATGTGTCGAGGAATTTATCCATTTCTGCTAGATTTTCTAGTTTATTTGCGTAGAGGAGTTTGTAGTATTCTCTGATGGTAGTTTGTATTTCTGTGGGATTGGTGGTGATATCCCCTTTATCATTTTTTATTGCGTCTATTTGATTCTTCTCTCTTTTTTTCTTTATTAGTCTTGCTAGCGGTCTATCAATTTTGTTGATCCTTTCAAAAAACCAGCTCCTGGATTCATTAATTTTTTTGAAGGGTTTTTTGTGTGTCTGTTTCCTTCAGTTCTGCTCTGATTTTAGTTATTTCTTGCCTTCTGCTAGCTTTTGAATGTGTTTGCTCTTGCTTTTCTAGTTCTTTTAATTGTGATGTTAGGGTGTCAATTTTGGATCTTTCCTGCTTTCTCTTGTGGGCATTTAGTGCTGTAAATTTCCCTCTACACACTGCTTTGAATGTGTCCCAGAGATTCTGGTATGTTGTGTCTTTGTTCTGGTATGTTGTGTCTTTTTTAACTGTTGTTGCTTTAAAATCTGTTTTGTCTGATATAAGAATAGCTACTCCTGCTCACTTTTGGTGTCCATTTGCATGGAATATCTTTTTCCACTCATTTACCTTAAGTTTATGTGAGTCCTTATGTGTTACATGAGTCTACTGAAGATAGCAGATACTTCGTTAGTGAATTCTTATCCATTCTACCGTTTTGTACCTTTTAAGTGCAGCATTTAGGCAATTTACATTCAATGTTAGTTTTGAGTTGCGTGGCACTGTTCTATACAATTTGCTAGTCATTGCCTTAATACCTTGTTGTTGTTTTTTCATTGTGCTATCCTGTGAGGTTTATGCTTTGAGGAGGTTCTATTTTGGTGTATTTTGGGGTTTTGTTTCAAGATTTAGAGCTGCTTTTAGCATTTTTTATAGTGCTGGCTTGGTAGTGGTGAATTTTCTCAGCATTTGTTTGTTTGAAAAAGACTGTATTTTTCCTTCATTTATTAAGCTTAGTTTCACTGGATATAAAATTCTTGGCTGATAATTGTTTTGTTTAAGAAGGCAAATGATAGGACCCCAATCCCTCCTAGCTTGTGGGGTTTCTGCTGAAAAATCTGCTGTTAATTTGATAGGTTTACCTTATGCTTTTGCCTCACAGCTCTTTAGGTTCTTTCCTTTGTCTTGCCTTTAGATAACTTGATGACTATGTGCCTAAATGATGATCTTTTTGTAATGAATTTCCTGGGTGTTCTTTGAGCTTCTTGTATTTGGATGTCTAGATCTCTAGCAAGACCAGGAAGTTTTCATTGATTATTCTCTCAAATATGTTTTCCAAACTTTCAGATTTATCTTCTTTTTTGGGAATATCAGTTATTCTTAGTTTTGGTCATTTAATATAATGCCAAACTTCTTGGAGGCTTTGTTCATTTTTTTTTTTTTTCATTCTTTCTTCTTTGTCTTTGTCAGACTGGGTAATTCAGAAGCCTTGTCTTTGAGCTCTGGAGTTCTTTCTTCTACTTGTTCTATTCTGTTATTGAAACTTTCCAGTGTATTTTGCATTTTGTTAAGTGTGTCCTTCATTTCCAGAAGTTGTGATTGTTTTTGTATTTATGCTATCTATTTCTATTGAGATTTTCCATCTATATCCTGTATCATTTTTAAACTTTCTTTAAGTTTGTGTATACCTTTCTCTGGTGCCTCCTTGCATAGCTTAATAATTGACCTTCTGAATTCTTTTTCTGGCAAATCAGAGACTTCTTCTGGATTGGATCCATTGCTGGTGAACTGGTGTGATCTTTTGGGGGTAATAAAGAACCTTGTTTTGTCATATTACCAGAATTGATTTACTGGTTCCTTCTCATTAGGATAAACTATATCAAAGGAAAGATTTGGGGCTCAAGGGCTGTTGTTTAGATTCTTTTGTCCCATGTGGTGATCCTTTGATGTAATAATTCTCTCCTCCTTCCCCTAGGGATGAGGATTCCTGAGAGGTGAACTGCAATGATTGTTATTTATCTTCTGGGTCTAGCCAACCAGCAGAGCTACCAGGCTCTCAGCTGGTACTGTGGAATGTCTGCAAAGACTCTTGTGGTGTGATCTGTCTTCAGGTCTCTCAACTGTAGACACCAGCATCTGCTCCCATGGAGGTAGCAAGGGAGTGAAGTGGTTTCTCTGTGGGACCTTAGTTGTAGTTTTGTTTAGTGCACTGGTTTTCTCAAATGTTGGTTGTGCTGGCAGTAAAGTTGTCATGTGGACAGACTCTGGACCTCTGGTTAGCCAGGATATTACAGGCGGTGGAGTTAGCTGTTGATTTCTCCTTTCTTAGGACAGGGTTGTTCTATTATGAGTTACTGTAATGGTTTGAATTGGTTGGCCTCCAGCCAGGAGGTGGCACTTTCAAAAGAGCATCACTTTCAGTAGTATAGGGAGGATATAAGCTTGCCCTAGGGTCGCTTGGATAAGTATTTGGGTTTCTCAGGTGGTGAGCAGGGCCATAGAGCTCCCAAGAGATTATGTCTTTTGTCTTTGGCTACCAGGGTGGGTAGAGAAAGACCATGAGGTGGGGGCAGGGTTAGGCATGTCTCAGCTCAGACTTTCATTGGTCAGGGCTTGCTGTGGCAGCTGTGGGGGATGGGGGTGTGGTTCTTAGGCCAATGGAGTCGTGTTCCCAGGGGGATTATGGCTGCCTCTGCTGCATCATACAGGTCCGCAGGGAAGTGGGGAAAAAACAGCAATGACAGGCCTCACCCAGTTCCCATGCAGCCAGAAAGGCCGATTTCACTCCTTTGTACTACCCCAACAGCACCAGGTTTACATCTAGGCAGCCAGTGAGCAGGGCTGAGAACTTGCCCTAGGCTACAAACTTCCCCACTGAGGAAACAAACAGGGCTTTCAGGCTTCACCCCTCCCAGTCTGCGGTGGATTCTGTGCTGGTATCTGCATTTCCCATTCACCCCCTCACCCCCGACCCAGATTCTGTCCAAGTAAATTTGCATTCAAGTAAACATATTACAATGTTCAGCTAGAAGTTTCCTTCTCCTAGTGGTCTTTCTGCAATTCCACTGGCAGCCCTCCCCAAGGACCCTGTGAGAGAAAGTCAGAAATGGCTTCCCTGGCCTTCCTTGTGGGCCAGGAATGCCTCCAGGGCTCTTCCAGCTGCTGCTTCTACTTGTCTATTTCACTCAGCTCTCTAAATGTATATTTATATAAATTTATATATTTATATTTCAGCTCTAGGTAAGGTTAGATTCTTCTCCCACAATATGGATTTTCAGATTCCCTAGTGAGGATGTATGTTCAGAGACTGACGTCCTCTTTCACACTTTGAGATTTTTTGGCTGTCTCATGGAGTTTGCAGTGGCAAACCGCTTCTTTCAAAGGGTATGTGAATTCTTTCACTTTTCCTGGTGTGTCCCTGCAGTAGTTCTTGGAGCAGAAGTTCACAATATGCGTCTGTACACACTGTTCTGTCTGTCCAAGTGAGAGCTGCAAGTTGGTCCTGTTTCCTATGGCTATTTTTACAGAAATACTTTATTGAGCAACTGCTATCTGACAGCTATGTGTCACAACTGGAATTACCTACATAAATAACACATGAGCCTTGATTCCAATAAAAGATTGAGTTGTTAATTTTAGCTTTAGTAATTTGATTTTATAAATGTGAAATATGAACTCAATAGAACCCCATGATTGTAAATGTTTGAAAATTTAAGATCCACATTCCTAGATCTTATGTTTAAATGTTTATGTTTCCCTGGTACCCTTCTTTGTAGGAAATAATGGGAACATCATGTAAGGTAAAGTTCTGTAAAACTAACTTTGTTATTTCTAGATTTTTTTTTTCTGGCCACACCTATTGAGATACTTTCATGGTCCTTAAAAGTGGTCTGACTAGTATAGATACCTTAAGGCAGAATAGAAAGCATTGAACTATATTCTAGGGCCAGATTAAGAAAACCCATTATACCTTTTGTTGAACAAAGTTATCAGAAGCTAGCTTAGAGCAGTGGAAATGCAATCTTGATATTATTAGTGAAGACTTTTAGCTTTCCACTCATCAAAACAATGACAGATGTTTCAGTGAACCCTTTCCTTGATCCTATGCTAAATCTTTTACAACCATTAGCACATTTAATCCTCACAGCAGCCCTAGGGGATTTGGGACAGTATAAGAAGAATATCTTGCCTTCTTGAACTAGTTGATCTGGAGTTGAATATACCAGGACGCCCCTGTTATATACCAAATGCAACATTTCCTAAATGAAACCTATTGCTGCTGATGACTAACATGTCCCTTACCTGAATTTGCTACCTTAAACATTGGTACCGAAATCATCCAGTCACCAAATCTGACAGCTGAAAGTTATCTTCAAGCCTCCATTTCTTTATCTCCTAATTTCTAATCCTACGTATTAGAAATCAATCCTTTCCTCTCTTTCAATCCCAGTGTCATTGCACTCATTGTGGCTGCCAGCATTTTTATGTGGACTATTGTACCAATCTTTTCTCTGGTCTTCAGTCTTGTCTTGGTGCAATATATGACTATGAAACCATCCCACAAATCTTATCATGTCAGACCCAACTCAAAATTCTTTAATTTCCCCTTTACTTTCAGTTCAATTATAGGAAACTTTAGGTGAGTGCTTCTGTATATCAGATATTAAATTACATTCTGGGCTATTCATATATCCCTAGACACATAAACCAAATTATATCAATATAATATTTAAGTACAACAAAAGGTATGACTAACATATGTGGGTAGTGTGTTGTTTTTCTGTGAAGACATTACACTGTTTGAGGGTTTTGAGTTGAGTATTCAAAGATCAGCTTGAATTCGTCAAGACGATGAGGTAAAGAGGATCTTTCAAATATGTCCCAGGAAAATACAACTAGAATGTACAAATAAAATTTAGACTCCCTTCATAGCATTCTGAATCCCTACTTTTAATGATCCCCCGTCTTATTCAATAAATAGTCGTCCCTACAGAATGAACCAAGTTTTTCCAAACATGCTGTAGTTTTTCATTTTCTCAGTGCCCTTTTTCCATATTTTAAATCATTTAACTACTACTCAACCAGTGGTATTTCTAAATTCAGTCATTTTCCTAACCACTTTCTCTCCCTGCAACCCCTATTTCTAGGCTGAGTTGTTTTTATCTTTTCTACGTGCATTGATTTTTGTCCTAGGGCTAGCTTGATGATCTTGAAGTGGCTACTTCAGATCCAGGTGTCATGCTGATACATCCAGGTCCAACAGGTGAGCCTCCAACAACTGTGCTTGTACAACTTGACTCTGCCCACTCAAATAAGAATAATCAGCACCTCCTTTCTAAAATTAGTATATCTTGAACTTTGAGTGACATAGGCAACCCACTCAGAGGAAGGTCTACAAATTTATCTTGAAGTGATCACTAAGATTTTTTTTTTTTTTCTGCTTTCTGGAGCTTGTTTGTTTAACACAGATTTTTATGAGCTGTTTCATTTTGCTTCTAGTCAATATCTCCTTTTTGCTTAAGTTACTTGAATATAGTTTCCATTACCTGCAACCAAAAGACCTTTAAATATGCCATTCAAATAACATTGTCTAAAATAATTGATTTTCTTGTATGGATCCCTTATTTACCTATGAATTCACTGATGTCAATGAGTAGTATGTAATGGGCCCTCAATAAATGTTGAATGAATGCAAGGAGAAATGAATGAACTATGCACTATGCACTATGTTGGGTTTAACTCCCAGTTATCTGGGAACACATAATTTAAAATTAATCAACCAAAATCACCAATAAATTAAGATGTATCTATTACTTGAAACTACAGAATAGTTATACTACAGATGCCATATTATTTCTACTACAACATGGACTTGTTATACCCTGTCCAGTCGAATTAGCAGCACCTGAGTAGTTCCTGTCCTCTGCCAATATCCTTTCTGAGAGGGTTTTGGATTGCATGGTGAAGGTGAAGGAGAGGTAAAGCTATAGTGGATACAAACACTGCAGAGTAAGGGTGGAGGAATTAGGCTCTGGAGAAAGGTAATGGAAAAATATAATTTGTCTGTGATAAAGAAGAACCATTCAATATTTTAAAAACAGCTAAAATGTGAGGAATAGTGAATGCTTTTTTTTTTTTTTTTGAGACAGAGTCTTGCTCTGTTGCCCAGTCTGTAGTGCAGTGGCACAATCTGGGCTCAACGCAAGCTCCGCCTCCCGGGTTCACGCCATTCTCCTACCTCAGCCTCCCAAGTAGCTGGGACTACAGGCGCCGACCACAACGCCCGGCTAATTTTTTGTATTTTTAGTAGAGATGGGGTTTCACCATGCTAGCCAGGATGGTCTCGATCTCCTGACCTTGCGATCCACCCGCCTCAGCCTCCCAAAGTGCTGGGATTACAGGCATGAGCCACCGCGCCCAGCCCGTGAATGCTTTTAACAGATAAACTTTTGGCCATTTTTAGAAGCAATTTATGTGATATTGAGTATTCTTAAACTACTATGTTATTTTTACTTTTTGGTCCGACATTTATAGAGCAGTAAAAACATTCTGAAGTGTATCATTTTAACCAAATAAACTTCCATTAAATCTATTTTTATTTTTGCTTTAAATCTTGTCCATACCTTCCTACACCACCCTTTATCACCTATTCACTAGCAAATCAAGAGCTATTATTTTTGTAGTTTCAGAAAAACTTCGATTTTAAAAGCTGCCCATTGTATTTACATTAAAAATTATTATTATTATTTTCTGAGACAGAGTCTCATTCTGATTCTCAGGCTGGAGTACAGTAGTTTAATCATAGCTTATGGCAGCCTTCATTTCTTGGGCTCGAACAATCATCCCACCTTAGTTGCCTGAGTAACTGGGACTTCAAACACTTACAACCATGCCCAGTTAATTAAAAAAAAAAATTGTAGAGATGGGGTCTCACTATGTTGCCCAGGTTGGTCTTTCCTGGCCTCAAGCAATTCTCCATCCTTGGCCTCCTAAAGTGATTGCAAATTTCCCTAAATTAATGTCATACACGAAGCCACAGATCCAGGAAACTCAAAGAACACAGAGCAGGATAAATGCCAAAAGAGCTATGCCTAGGCATATCATATTCAAACTAGAAAAACATTCAAGCGTAAATTAAAAATCTTGGTAGAAGCCAGAAGAAAAGAACATCTCATCTATAGAAAACCAAAGATAAGGATTACGTCGAACATCTCCTCAGAAACCATGCAAGCAAGAAGACAGTGGAGTGAAATAAATTCAAGTGTTAAAAGAAAGAAAACACTAACCTAGGTGTCGGTACCTTATAAAATTTTCCTTCAAAAGTGAAGAAAAAATATTAGACAAACAAAAACTGAGAAAATGTGTTGCCAGTAGACTTGCCTTGCAAGAAATGTCAAAAGACATTTTTTAGAAAGAAGGAAAATAATATAGGTCAGATACTTAGTTCTATATAAAGAAAGAAAGAACATCAGAGGAGGCAAAAGTTAAGGTAAAGTAAAAACTTCTATTTTTCTTATTTTTAATTGACCTTACAGATAACAGTTTGTTCAAAATAATAACAACAATTAATTCAACTGTGTATGCTTATATCCAACTATCTATCTAGATATGCTTATGTATACTTATGTATAAGTGAAATGAATGTCAATAATGATACAAGGGATGGAAGAAAGGAATTGAGATTATTCTGTTACTATAAGATACTTGTACCACCTGTGAAGCTATACAGTGGCATTTGAAAGTAGACTTGGATTAATTGTAAATGTATAATTCAAACTCCAAGGCAACGACTAAAAAAAAGTAAAAAATAAAGTATAATTGGTATGCTAAGAAAGGAGAGAAAATGGAATTATATAAAAGGCTCAATTAAAACTGCAAAGAGGCAGAAAAAGTATGAAAGACAAAAAGGGAATGAAGAACAAAGGCAACAAATAGAAAATGGTAACAAACATGGTAGATATTAATTTAACTATATCATTTATTACTTTAAATGTCCATTTTCCAAATATAACAATCAAAAGCCATAAATTGTCAGAGTGGATGTAAAAATAATCTCCAGCTCTATGTTGTCTACAAGAAACTCACATTACACATAAAGACATATATACATTAAACGTAAAGAAATAGAAAACCTATACCATGCTAACATTAATCAAAGGAAAGCAGTAATACCTATATTAATTTCAGACAAAATAGACTTTAGAGCAAGTAACTTTACTGGATAAAAATAGGCATTGCATAATGATAAAGGGTCAATTCCTCATGAAGACATAACAATGCTTAACTTGCATGTGCCTAAAAAAGGAGCATCAAAACAAGTGAGGCAAAAACAGATAGAGCTGAGAGAAGAACTAAACGAATCCACTATGTAGTTGGAGGCTTCAACACCTCTCTATCAGAAATGAACAGATTCAACAGACAGAAAATCAGTAAGAATGTAGTTGAACTCAACAACACTATTAATCAACTGGATATAATTGACATCTATAGTCTACTTCATCTAACAATAGCAGAATACACATTCTTCTCAAGCTTACATGGAATATTCACCAAGAAAAGCCATATTTTGGGTGATAATACCTACTTTAATAAATTTTAAAGAATAGAAATCATACAATGTTTGCTCTCAGAACACAGTGGAATTAAACTAGAAATCAATAACAAAAAGATAACTGGAAAAATCCCAAAATACTTGCAGATTAAGCAAAACATCACTAAGTAACATGTGGATCAAAGGAGAAATTTCAAGAGATGTTAAAAAAAATTTAATAAAATAAAAATAAAAGCACAACAAAATTTTGGGGATGCAGCAGTGAAAGTAGTGCTTAGAGGAAATTTTTTAGCATTCAATGCATATATTAAAAAATAAGAAAGATTTAAAATTAAGAATCTTAGTTTCTACTTTAGGAAACTAGCAATGGAAGAGCAAATTAAATTCAAAGTAAGTAGATGAAAAAAGATAATAAAAAATAAAGCAGAGATCAGTGAAATTTAAAACAGGAAATCAACAGAGAAAATCAACGAAACCAAAAGCTTGTTCTCTGAAATTATCAATAAAACTAATATGCCTCCAGCCAGGCTAAGAAAAAAGAGAGAGAGAGAGAGAGAACACAAATTACTAATATCAAAAATAAAAGAGGGGACATTACCACAGATTTCATGGATATTGAAAAGACAATAAAGGAACATTATGAAGAATGCTATGCCCATAAAAATAATAACATAGATGAAATGGACCAGTTCCTTGAAAAGCACAATCCATTAAAACTCAAATAAGAAGAAATAGACAATCTAAATAGACTTATACCTATTAAATAAATTGAATCAATAATTAATAACCTTTCAAAATAGAAAGAACCAGGTCCAGATGGGTTTACTCATGAATTCTACCAAACATTTAAGAAAGATATTACACTAATTTTCTACAATATCTTCCAGAAGATAGAAGCAGAAAGGAAGACTTTCTAACTTATTCCAAGAGACCAGCATTATTGTAATACTAAAACAAGACAAAAACATTACAGAAAAAAAACCCTATAGACAAATATCTTTCATGAACATAAATGCAAAAAATCCTCAGCAAAATGTTAGCATATTGAATCCAACAATCTAGAAAAAAAGTATACACCATGATCAAGTGGGATTTATCCCAGATATGCAAGGCTAGTTGAACATTTAAAAATCAATTATTGTATCTTATCATGTCAGGCAAAAGAAGAAATATCACACAATCATATCAATAGATGAAGACAAAATTCAGTACCCATTCATGTTACTCTTAGTAGACCAGAAAAAGGGAGAAACTTCCTCAACTTTATAAAGAACACCTTAAAAAACAACAAACAAACAAACAAACAAACCCTACAGCTAACATCATACTTAATGGTGAGAACCTCAATGCTTCCCCCCCAAGATCAAGAAAAAAGGCAAAAAGTCCTCCTCTCACTACTGATTTGCAACATCATACTGGAAATTCTGGCTAATGCAATTAGGCAAGGAGAGAAGAAAATAAAAGATACACAGATTGGGAAAGAAGAAATAAAACTGTCTTTGTCTGCAAATGACATAACTGCCAATGTGGAAAATCTGAAATAATCAACAAAAAAATTATCCTTGAATTAAGTAATTATAGCAAGGTTGAAGGATAAAAGGTAAATACACAAAAGTCAATTAGTTTCCTTTATACCAGCCATGAAAAGGTGATTTCTGAAATTTAAAATGTGTTACCTTACATTAACACCCCCCCAAGATGAAATACTTAGTATAAATCTAACAATATAGTTATAAAATCTATATGAGTTAAACTTTGATGAAAGATATCCAAAAAGAACTAAATAATTGGATAGATATTCCATGGTTATGTACAGGAAGACTCAATAGTGTCAAGATTTCAGTTCTTCCCAGCTTGATCTATAGATTCAACACAATCTCAGTCAAAATCCCTGTGAGTTATTTTGTGGGTATAGACAAACTAATTCTGAAGTTTATATAGAGAGGCAAAATATCCAGAATAGCCAACAGAATATTGAAGTAGAAGAACAAAACCAGAGGACTGCCACTATCGGACTTCAAGACTTACCCTAAAGCAGGGATGTTCAATTTTTTGGCTTCCTTGGGCCACACTGGAAGAAGAAGAATTGTCTTGGGCTACACATAAAATACACTAATACTAATGACAGCTGATGAGCTTTAAAAAATTGCAAAAAGATCCTATAATGTTTTAAGAATGTTTACGAATTTGTGTTGGGCCTCAATCAAAGCCGTCCTAGGCCACATGCGGCCTGTGGGCCATGGGTTGAATAAGCTTGCTTTAAAGCTATAGTAATTAAGACATCATGGTATTAGAAAAATAATAGACAAATAGATCAATGGAACCGAAAAAGAGAGCCCAGAAATAGCCCTACATGAATATAGTCAACTGATCTTTGACAAAAGTGTGAAAGAAATGCAATGGAACAAAGATAGTCTTTTAAACAAATGGTGCTGGAAGAACAGGACATCCATATGTAAAAAAAAAAAAAAAAAAAAAAAAAAAAAGAATTTACACACAGACCTTACACCCTTCAGGGAAATTAACTCAAAATGGTTCATGGACCTAAATGTAAAATGCAAAACTATGAAATTCCTAGAATATAACAAAGATGACCTAGATGACCTTGGGTATAGTAATAACTCTTTAGATACAACAAGAAAGGCATGATTCAAGGAATAAATTATTAATAAGCTGGACTTTATTAAATTTAAAACTTCTGCTTTGTATAAGACAGTATCAAGAGACTGAAGACAAACCGCCCACTAGGAGAAAATATTTGCAAAACACACATCTGATAAAGGATTATTATCCTAAATATGCCAAAAACTCTTAAAACTAAACAATAAGAAAATGAACAACCCAATTTAAAAAATGGGCAAAAGATCTGAACAGAAATCTTACTAAAGAAGATATATAGGTGGTGAGTAAGCATATGAACTGATATTCAACATTATATATCCTTTGGGAACTGCATATTAAAGTAACAATGAGATACCACTACGCACCTATTAGAATCACCAAAATCCAAAACACTGACAATACCAAATGCTGGTGAGGATGTGGAGCAACCGGAACCATCATTTATGGATGGTGGGAATGCGAAATGGTACAATATAGAAGATGGTTTGGCACTTTCTTGTAAAACTAAACATATTCTTACTGTGTGATCCAGTAATCTTGCTTCTTGGTGTTTACCCAAGTGAATTGAAAACTTACGCTCACACAAAATCCTGAAAACAAATGTTTATAGCAGCTTTATTCATATTTGCCAAAATGTAGAAACAATCAAGATGTCTTTCTGTAGGTGCATGAGTAAATAAGCTGTGGTACACACAGACAAAATAATATTATTCAGTGCTAGAAAGAAATGAATAATCAAGCCATGGAAAAGCATGGAGAAACCATAAATGCATATTACTAAGTGAAAGAAGCCAACCTGAAAAGGCTGCATATTGTCTGCTTAGATCCATATGACATTCTGGAGACGACAAACTATGAAGACAGTGAAAAGATCAGTGGCTGTTAAGGGTCAGGGGGATGGGAAGCATGAATAGGCAAAGCACAGAGGATTTTTAGGGCAGTGAAACTATTCTGTACGATACTACAAAGGAGGGTATGTGTCATTATATATTTGTTAAAATGCATAAAACTTACAATACCAAGAATGAATTCTAATGTTAACTGTAGACTCTGCGTGATAATGACATGTCAATGTGGGTTCAGCGATAGCAACAAACGTACCACTCTGGTGGGAAATTCATAGTGAGGG
Organism: Pan troglodytes; assembly: GCF_028858775.2. NCBI lineage: Eukaryota > Metazoa > Chordata > Mammalia > Primates > Hominidae > Pan > Pan troglodytes. The sequence goes on from NC_072411.2 coordinate 67,081,861, forward strand.
AGGTTGTGTGGTGGGGTTGCAGCGTGGTGGTGGCAGTGGGTATAAGGGATCTCTCTGTACTTTCTGTTCAATTTTCTCTGAACCTAAAACTGCTTAAATAAAAGAAAACTTATTAATTTCAAAAACCTTTGAATTTTTCTGGTAACAAGTTGCTACTCTTTATGCAACCTGAAATACTTAAGAGAAGTAAGACATAACTCCAGTAGCTTTTGAATCAGCAGTATACGTGTATGCACTTAGATTAATATAACTGCATCTGCACTTGCAGTGTTAATTCTATTCCCTTGGATTCACACAGAACTCGATACTGTATCTATTTGCCATGGCAACACTATCTTGATGAAATGCGGGCTTCTTATCAAAATGAGTCATACTTCTGGTAGTGACAATATGACTGTCTTCCCAGAGCACGGCAGCAACTGATTCTTGTGCTAGGAAGAGAGGGAATGTTTCATGAGTGTGTGGGTTGTAAACAGAACAAAGGGGTTATCAGCAATTCAGACTAAAAATAAATTGCAGAGTTAGCAACAGCATTCTCACTAAGGCCCTGCTCCAGAAAAGCTTCAGATAAAAATTTGTGTTTGAAATTTTTCTAAAGAAGAATTCAAGCATAACACAGACGTGCACCTTTTCTAATATCTTTCCCTAATTACTTAAGGGTTTTTTTCCCCCTTACAGTCTGCCACTTTTGGACTTATTCTTCCCCCTCATGTAATAATAAGATTGTAAAAATTGCCTAAGGATATTGTTACAGAGCATTAAGTGTCTGAACCTAGGGAATAAAATCCACTCTCCAGCTGGGAACTAATAATGACACTCTTAGCAGACATGCTGTCAACCCAGGAAGGACATTGCTGTAAATGTGAAACAGGGGTTTATTATTTAGCTTTCTTGCTTAGTGAAAATAGAACACGGTTAAAGGTAAAAGTTCTGTGTTAACAACCGGTAACAACTTTATGACATAACACTCTGTGTGTTTCTGTGTGTAAATATAAATTGTGAAGTCTATATAATTAGTATAAAGAGGTTGTCATTTCTAATTAGTATTGTTAAATGCAACAACAAAAAGCACTACTACAGGTGTGTCTCTGATATATGACCATCAGACCATTCTACATTGAGTACACTCATAATTTCTCTTATGATGCTATCTGCAGATGATTTTTGACAGGCCTAATTGAAATTGCCCTTGAAAAATTTTGACAGTAAGAGAAATCTGACATAGTTAACCCCATCTTGCTTCTGACCTCCAAGCTGTCCTTGGTCACTTCTGGGCATAGGCCAAGCTAACTTTGGGAGGAATTTAGTGTATCGTTTAACTTTGAAGCAAGAATGATAAAAGTCCTTCCCTCAAATGAATCCCCTCCCTGTTTGAGGCTGAAACCAGCTTTATAAGACTAATGACAAGTCACAAGATATGTGTAGTTTCTATAATTCCTTACTGCTTGGGAGTAATATGGCCAGAGGTCACAAGATTTATGACCTTCCCAATTGCTCCTACAGATAACATCACTATTGAAGAATGTAAGATTGGGGATTTTTGAGATATGTTTCAGATTGACCCCACTTGGACCCATGACCCATGAGTCAGCTGGTCCTGTGGACCCATCCAGAGACATACTCAATGCACAAGGATCGTTTTCCACAATTCCTATGATTTCATCCCCAACGAATTGATAGCACCCATTTCCTAGCCCCCTGCCCACCAAATTGTCCATAAAAACCCTGAGCTTCAAGCCTTCGGAGAGACTGATTTGAGTGATAATTCCAGTTCTCCTTCATGGGCCAGCCTCATATCAATTAAACTCTCTCTACTGCAATGCTGCCATCTCAGTGGATTGATTTTGTCTGTGCAGTGGGCAGGAAGAACCCGTTGGGCAATTACACATTTCTGATTCTTGGCCTACTTCTTTGCTGCCTGGGCCATATGATCTCATCTCATAATGAATGTCCAAACAGGCAATGTTTGTTTATGTGGCATGTGAACTGATGTTTTATTTTAGAGCAGTGGCTCTGAAACTTTTTAATATCAGGACTCCTCTAGACTCTTAAATGTTGTTGGGAAACCCAATGTGTTTTTATGTGGGTTATATTTATTGGTATTTATCATATTAGAAATTATAACTAATAAATTTTTAAATATGTATTAAGTTACTTTAAAATAACAACAGTAAAACAATTACATCGTAACATAAATAACACACTTGTGTGTTTGTAAAAATACCCTCTATTTTCCAAAACAAAAACAATTTGGTGAGAAGGGTGGCACTGTTTTACATTTTTGCAGATCTCTTTAATGCCTGGCTTAATAAAAGACAATTGGAGTCCCATATCTACTTCTACATTCAATCTATAGTAATATGTTGTTTTGGTTGAAGGGTATGAAGAAAATATGGCCTCACAAAACTATGCAGTCAGAAAAATGAGGAGTATTTTAATAGCTTTTTAGATAATTGTGGATACTGCTCTTAGATATTATGGTAAAACTCGAAAAGTAGGAGTTTTTAAAAGTTGCAATGTGGAATCTGAAACCATATCAACAAACTTTGGATACTGTGTTGCATATAAATTCTGTTGCTTTATTTTGCACTTTGAATGGATCTTACCTTTTGAGTAATTTTTTACCATCATGGATTAGTCAATTGGGAAATATTGCTTCACTGATTTATGTAGACCTTCCAAATGTCAATACATTACATTATGCAACATCAACAATTATTTGTTAATATCATTTCTAAATTCCTCAGAAAAGTTGTTTTTGTTTTGCTTTGTTTTGTTTTCTTTGAGACAGAATCTCTACCACTCTGTCACCCAGGCTGGAGTGCAGTGGCACAATCATGGCTCACTGTAGCCTCGACTTCCCCAGGCTCAGGTGATCCTCCCACCTCAGCTTCCCAAGTAGCTGGAACTACACCCAACTAATTTTTGTTTTTTTTCTAGAGACGGGATTTGCAATGTTGCCCAGGCTGGTCTCGAACTCCTGGACTCAGGTGATCCTCCTGCCTCAGTCTCTCAAGGTGCTGGAATTAAAGGCATGAGCGATGGTGCCCAGCCAGAAAAGTTTTTAGGTACTGGGGAGCTATGAAGCTCATGGTGAAAGATACAACTTTCCAAAATGTTTATTTTTGCTTGAAAACTCAAATTTTATCACTGGCAAAAGTAGTGTTGATTGTTTTCCTTGAAGTGGCAGGCTTATTTTGCTTATTTTCAAGAAAACGCCTGTCAAATACCCAAGTCTGAATAAGCATAGCTTGTCTGTCAGTTTTTCTTTTAAAGAAAAATGCTGTTCTGTGTGAAATGCAGGTAGTTTATCTCACAGTTCAATCCCCAATTGCTTTTCTTCAGATGGCAGGTATAAAGGTGGATTTTTTTTGTCTACTTCCCATTTCGTCACACAATTCAAAATATGTGGACTCAAGGGTCAAGATTTTATAAAATTAACAATGTTTACTGCTTCATCTAGCATATTTTTAAATAAAATGAAAATGGTTGAAAATTTAAATGTGTGGCCATCAGAATATGATGCCTACTCACACAGCTTGGTGTCACTGCCTTGACTCAGGCTAAGGCGTTGGCAGTTTTCCCCACCAGTGCTTCTGCACCATTAGTGCCAATGTCAACATAGTGATACAGAAAAATAATACCTTAGTGTCATTATGAAATTGTTTTGACCTTGTAGACCCTGTGCAGAGGTCTCATAAGTCCCCAGGAATCTGTGGACCAAAATTTGAGAGCTGCTGCTTTATTCATGTCACCACAGCTGCAATAAATGGATCAAAGGTTTTATCTGCTACTACCCAGATCCTAGCTCTGCCACTCAATAAACAGTTTTGGGTTATCTATCGCTGAGTAACAAACCACATAAAAAAATAAGTGGTTTATCATGGCACATGTTTACCTGTGTAACAAACCTGCACATCCTGGACATGTACCCCTGAACTTAACATAAAAGTTGAAAGAAAAAAATTAGTGGTTTATTATTTTTTTTACATTTTTTAATATGACCCAAAGTTAGATGCCAACAATTTTTTTATTGTAAAAATTTGTATTATTATGTTTTTACTAAAAAACCAAGTAGATGAAAACATTAGTGGTTTAAACAACATTATTATTACCTCTCATAATTCTGAATTGTTTCAGTTCAGAAGAGAAGCTTTTATTGTGGTTTCTAATGCAGGTGTAGTCAGCAGCTGGGGCCAACTCTAATTAGAGTCATATAATGGCTCTTTCACTGTCATGTCTGCCTGCTGAGGCAGGATTGGAATGGCTGAGGGATGACTGAGAATCTCTTCTCTCAACGTGGCCTTTTTACTTGGCTAGCTTGGGTTTTCTTATAACATGGTGGTCTTTCAGGAGGTTTTTTTTATACACACAGGCTAGTAGGCTGACTTTCTTCAGAGAGAGTGTTCCCAGAGATAGGAAAGGAGAGGAGAGCCCAGGTTCAGAAATTGACCTAATATCCCTTCTATGTAATAAACTGGTCAAAGCGGTTACAGAGTTCATCCAGACTCAAGGCGAGGGAACATAGACCCACTTCTCAACAGTAAGAGTTGAAGGAGTTTGTGACCATCTTCTATCTGCCACAAATAGTGTGACCTTGGACAAGTTACTCCTTGGACTTCCCCAGATGTTAAAGAGTATTTTTCTTTTTTATAAAGTAGGGATAATAATAGATCCTACTTTATAGGGGCTCCACGAAGATTAAAGACCTAATTATACAATCCCTAACACTGTGCCTCCTAAAGAGTAGAATTCATCGTGTTAAATATATTCATTCATACTTTTATTATTTTACACAATTGTTTAACAGTGGTCAAAAACTTAGCCAACATTTCTTATGGTTTTAATTCAGCTTATCCTTTTAGAATTTCACCAGTTTCAGATTATTAGAATTAAACTTTTTGTTCCTTTGCTTGGTTATCATATTCATATCAGTTTTTTATACCAATTATTCCACTGGAAATACAGAGAAGAGTGCTGTGATGCTGGCAAACAGGCTTATTTCCAGGCTATACTTCACTGTCAGTGACCTTGTATTAATATTTAATAGCAAGTGGGTCTGAATCCAGATATTGCTCAAGGAGATGGATGTGACACCTGGGTCAGGTCCCAAATCATTAACTCTGATATGTATTGGTAGACTTGCAATGATGACTAGATCTTGTGTATGATGGCTTCTGCCCTCCTGGGACAACCCTCCCAAGAATACCCTTATCATTATTTTTAAATATCCTAATTACCACTTTATTTATTAGTGTACTATCTGACAGTGTGATACTAACAGAGCACAACTCAGCAGCCCTTTCTACTCTTTAATTTTACTATGAAGCCCCACAATCAAATGTGGAAGAAAAAAGTCCTGCTCCCTATGTGAATGACAGCAGAAATAATGAAATATCTTTCCCAAACTGACAAATGTAGGAGATAACTCATTTCAACTTCACTCTCCTAGACAAGTCACTTGTATCACTCTAGTTGGTAAATTTGAGTACTTCATCTCTACGTACAGAAAATTTGCATCTTTTCTTTCATAAAGAGTCACTGACAAAATGTTCAAAACTAAATTTGCAATTGGGTTATAAGTAATTAGGAACCTCTGTAGAATAAAAGTATATTGCTACCCTTAAAAGTATGCTTCAGTATATATTTTTTCTTTAAATGGTAGAGATGAGCCTGGGTTAGCAAGCAGCATCCCTCTAGGCTTGTTCAACACTTACTTCCAAGGCTAAACTCTTTGACTTCTTGCCAACTGGCAAGGAAGTACCAGCCTCTACTGCAAAATTTCCTTTCAAGAAATAGAATTTAAATGGAAATATCATTTGTATATATTAGTAGTAACAGTAGTTGTAATTTTCAGATTTGCCTTTATTTAGGTAGTGAAAGATAACCACAGTTGTTCAAAAAAAAGTCACCTTTTAAAAATATGTAAAAATGTTTTTAGAATACATAATTTTAACAGTCTCATCCATTATAATATCATCTTCTACTATTTGAAAAGTAGCTAATAGATCTTCTATTTAGATGCCAACCTTATGATAGTCACAATTAGCCAGAAACCATCTGTAGGCATGCATCCCACTTCTGTTGTCATCTCACACTCTTGGATGGTTAAGTCTCTTACAAAGAGATCACTCACACTCAGGAAGTTGTTAGGATAACAGGGGTAATGAATTTGAGCAAATGAAAGCGTTCTCTTAGAAGACTGGGGCGGGGCACAGTGGCTCACGCCTGTTATCCCAGTACTTTGGGAGGCAGAGGCGGGTGGATCACCTGAAGTCAGGAGTTGGAGACCAGCCTAGCCAATATGGTGAAACCCCATCTCTACTAAAAATACAAAAATTAGCCAGGCGTGGTGGCGGGCGCCTGTAACCCCAGCTATTTGGGAGGCTGAGGCAGGAGAATTGCTTGAACCAAGGAGGCAGAGGTTGCAGTGAGCCAAGGTCATGCCATTGCACTCCAGCCTGGGCAACAAGAGTGAAACTCCATTTAAAAAAAAAAGAAGAAGAAGAAGGAGAAGAAGGAAAAGAAGGAGAAGAAGAAGAAGGAGGAGAAGGAGGAGGAAGAAGAAGAAGGAGAAGGAGGAGGAAGAAGAAGAAGAAGGAGAAGAAGAAGAAGAAGAAGAAGGAGAAGGAGAAGGAGAAGAAGGAGAAGAAGAAGGAGAAGGAGAAGGAGAAGGAGAAGAAGAAGAAGAAAAAGCAGAAGCAGAAGGAGAAGAAGAAGAAAAAGAAGAAGTGTTCTACCTCTGGTTAGGTTTTGAAGGGAAGGGAAGGGTTAAAGAAAGACACACACACGCACACACACACACACACCACACAAACACACACACACACAGAAAGAAGGCGGGTCAACAGCAAATGCAGGCTTTATGTGCACCATAAAACCTTCAGAAGAGGGGAACCAGCCTAATGCCAGAGCCCCCCATTGCTTGCAGGCTGGGGGGTACTTACAGTTATGAGCAGGAGGGGTCTGGGCAGTATGGCTTGCTGCCTGGCAGGATATTGACAAAATGTTCCCATGATGAGGCGGTTCTGGCCCTTGTTCTGGGGGGTTCTTATCCTGGTGTTCTTTGGGCCTTTTTCCAGCAAGATATGATAGGGATGTTTCTTTAGTTGGGCTTTTGTCAGTCTTGTGGCCAGGTGGCTGGGGAGGATGTCTCTCACGGCCCGAACCCCCCTGAAATGTTTCACTTTGACCAAGATCTGCAAAATAGCAGGGAGCTTACAAAGTGGTGCAGTTTGGACTAATACTTCCGTAGCAGCTTGAGATGGACTCTTCTATCTTCTAAGAATATGGTTTTGTCTCCATTTAAAATATAACAGACCTTATATAACTTCATCTTCTGAGACTAGGTATTTGCAAACAACCTGGGAATAATTCTTGTTTGATTGGCATAGTAACCTCATGTATTCACTGTATACAGCTGGGTGAATCTGATTAAAACAAGTTGACCTAAATTGAAATTTGAGTCTCAATTTTAAAAGATCATTTAATCTTATTTTTCCCTTCAAAAATTGTATAATTAGTATTATCTTAATGTACATTCATTAAGATGTAGAGATAAAAGGCAGACATTCTTTTAGAAGGCATAAACTAGTGTTTCAAAGCATAATTTGTGTTACTTTGTACTTTTTTTTTTTTTTTGATGGAGTCTCATTCTGTCACCCAGGCTGGAGTGCAGTGGCATGATCTTGGCTCACTGAAACCTCCACCTTCCGGGTTCAAGTGATTCTTCTGTCTCAGCCTCCTGAGTAGCTGGGACTATAGGGGTGCGCCATCACACCTGGCTAATTTTTGTATTTTTAGTAGAGACTGGGTTTCACCATATTGGCCAGGCTGGTCTCGAATTCCTGACCTCGTGATCCTCTGGCCTCGGCCTCCCAGAGTGCTGGGATTACAGGTGTGAGCCACCATGCCTGGCCACTTTGTATTTTTTCAAGTTAATTTTATAGTATTATGAGAAAGCTGAAAGATACAGTATAGTCTGTGATTAAAACTGTGAGCTCAGGAGTTACCTGGGTTAAAATACAGTACCTGTTCTGCCTGCTAGTAGTTATATGACCCCTGTTCATTTTCTAAATCTAAGCCTCAGTCTCCATATCTATGAAGTGGGGATAAAAACAGTGCCTCCTTCATAGAGTTGTTGTGAGAATTAGCTGACGTAAGTCATACAAAACACCAAGTATATGGATTTTAAGCCTATAAATGTTTGCTATTTGTACTTAACAAAAATTAAAACACTAAGATATTTTGAGGTTGAAAATGTAATTTCTCCACTTAGTACAATTGTCAGGGATTGTTTTTCTTTCTTATATACTATAAAAATAATCACTGTCAGAACAGGAGGCATTTTATTATACAATTTAACTAAAATCATAAACTAAGTACCTTGAATATATTTCTGTATCAGCAAGTGGTGCATAATGATTCATCAAAATTAGCATGCATATTTGAATACATGTTCTGTGTGTATTATAGGAATTTTAGAAAATCAGAAACATAGAATAAACATGAAAAAATAGCGAAGTAACCATTGTGAACCTGTGATGCTAATAGCATCAGTTTGTTTTACACCCCTACCCCAGCAGTCACCAGCCTTTTTGGCAACAGGGACTGGTTTCATGGAAGGCAGTTTTTCCCAGACAATTTCAGGATGAAACTGTTCCACCTAGGATCATCAGATCATCAGGCATTGGATTCTCATAAGGAGCACACAACCTAGATCCCTGGCATGCACAGTTCACAATAGGGTTCATGCTCCTATGAGAATCTAATGCTGCTGCTGATGGGACAGGAGGCGGAGCTCAGGGGGTAATGCTTGCTTGCCCACCACTCACCTCCTGCTGTGTGGCCCAGTTCCTAACAGGTCACTGACTGGTATCAGTCTGTGGCCCAGGGGTTGGGGACCCCTGCTCTACACATAAATACCCTCACATACATGTGTATTTGTGTTTATGTATATAAGCATAATGTAAAGATACTTATCATAAAATAATATTATTGTACATACTGTATTTTCTTACTGAACAATACATGCTGCCAGGAATTTACACTGTGAATATCCTGTAAAATAACATGACATATATATGTAAGATTAACATTGTAACATTGATAGTAGTCGGAGAAAGGTAGCTAATTATTCTAAGATTTTAAATGTCAAAAGGAGAGTTGAAAATAACCATTTAGCAAGCTGTCCTCAAATGTAAACCCATGCTAGCTTATCATTCTTGCCTTGGTTGGATTCAAGAGTATCTTTCTCTTCATTCATTTGGTCAGTTTGACAAATCATAAAATATTACCTACTCTTTGGCAGGGCTCTGTGCCAGTCCCTGCAGCCTTAGGTAGTCTATTCCCTGAGCACTCTGCACCTTTACGGCCTCATCACACAGCACTGACATTGCTTGTTTGCTTCTCTGTACTCTCTATTCATTCCCCATGAGGGCAGAGAGTGGGTATATTCTTGATTGGTATTTTTTCAGCATTTAGCACAATGCCAGGCACAGTCAGTGCTCAATAAATGTATGAACTGTGAATCTATGGATTATCTTGCCTGCATTTTGCTTTAACTCCTCCACTGTCTCTATTCATATACTTCATTTTTTAGTGCATGTGTTTAATTATTTCTTCTGTGTGTGCGTCAGCACTGCGTGACCCTAATTGGGTAAGACATTGTCTATTTCATCAATCTTTCCATGACCAGAACGGAATAGTCGGGTGTGATCAGGCCTTTAAACTCTGAATAAATTGTCTGAAATTAAATTATTTTAAGCTCAAGGGCAGAGATGATAGAGTTTTCTTTTATATTATCTTACTCTTTTTGAATTTTATATAAAAAGACATTCAATAAATATTAAGTAATATAAAATGTGACTTCACAGAAAATATTGACTAAAGATACCAGTGGAGTAGCTAATGTGTCTGATAGATTTTGAACTATTTATTTGAGACAGTCTCACTTTGTCACCCAAGCTGGAGGGCAGTGGTGCAATCACGGCTCACTGAAGTCTGGACCTCCCTGGGTTCAAGCAATCCTCCCACCTCAGCCTCTGGAGAGGCTGCGACTACCGGCACGTGGCACCATGCCCAGATAATTTTTGTATATCTTGTACAGATGCAGTTTTGCCATGTTGCCCAGCCTGGTCTCAACTCCTGGGCTCAAGCAATACACTCACCTCAGCTTTCTAAAGCTGGGATTACAGGTGTGAGTCACCATGCCCAGTGGTGTCTGATAGTTTTAAAGAAGCATTATACTAAACTGGGTTTAAATTTTAGCATGATTTGACACCCACCAGACCTGAATTTGACTGTTAACTCTGTAGTTTTGAGCCTCAGTTTCTTCATTTTAAAATGGAGTTAATAAAACCTATCTCACTGTGGTCTTATAAGGGATAAATAGGATAAAATTTTATAAACACTAGGCATACAATATAGTGGTCTTTAATAATTGTTTTATTATTTTATTTCTGACCAATTTACAGTCATCATCAAGATAAAATAGGAGATTCCTTACATTTGTACAGTATGCCTGCATGTTTATTGGCTTATTTTCTTACAAAAACAAGATTTTGTTAAATAATATAAAAGCCTCTGGGTCTTTATAATTCTGGACAAATAGAAGTGCATGCAATAAACTAAGTTCATATTGCAGCTTCCAGAGATGAAGAAATTTGAAAATTGGACCAGAGCATCAGGAGAATATAACTCTGCATGTATACTGCTTTCAGCTGGCTGGTCACGAAAAAGTTTAGTTCCACAATGAATTGTAGAAAGTAGTGTTTAAGTTCAGGAGAGTTGGCCACTTTAAACTGAAATGCAGAGTGCACCGTTTTATTGTATAGGAAATGTCTGCTTCTATTATATGCTTTTCAAAGTACAATGTTTTAAGCTGAAAATGGAATATTTTAAAATACATTTTTATTTTTATAAAAAGCAATATTGAAATTATGTTATTCAGAGTGGAGTCTAGAGTTGGGAAGGAATTGCCCTGAATTCTGTTTCTTGAACTCTATCAGTACATCTCCATGCAAATGAGGGAATTATAGCTAAAAATAATTTTGTCCATAGCATACACAAAAAAATGTAGCCTCATTCCAGTGTTCCGATTTCCATGGCATTCTCTGATTTAGAATTACTTAAAATAGTATCTGAGAGTGTTAAGTTCTACCATTTTATTCCCCATATGAGAACTACAAATTAGGAAATAATTGAATATTTGAAGCTGGATTAATTTCTTGGAGTAAAATTTGAAAATGAGAGAGGGAAAAATTGCACCTATAAGTTTGCATGTATGTATGTGTGTGTACAATTATTTCCCTCTCTCATTTTCAAATTTTACTCCAAGAAGTTTATATATATATATTTCAGATTTGGGGGAGGCCAAATTTATTCCCTTCAGTCACAGACATAACTATACCATTACAGCCCTTCGCTGGAGCAATTCTGGCCAACAAAGGTTACTGCGGCTCACAGAAAGTCCAAATGTCTCTTTGCAGGCCTCAGACCCAGAATTTGAGCCTGGAAGGTGGAAGCCAAGTATTCCTGGCTCCTTTTACCAAAACCCCTATCAGAGACATCACTTCCCCTCCCCTGGGAAGACTAAGAAGATGAAGAGAGAAAGATTCTTTCCATAGTGTTCTCTCCGGGAATTGGGTTGGAAATATCCTCTATGAAAACATAGAGAGAGAGAGGGAGAGAGAGTGTGTGTGTGTGTGTGACATACTGCCTGTCACTATTCTGTAATTTTTTTTTTTTTTACTAACTGTGTGTGTTTATGTGGGAGGGTGTATACATACACACATATTTTCTCTTCAATGTCTATATATACAATGATTTGTCTTATATGTATACACACCCACATACACACTCCTTGTGTGAGAAAAAGAGAAAGACTAGAGAAAACAGAAAAAGGAAGGGAGAGAGAGAATAAAAAGCTTAAAGGTAAAAAGAGTAATCATAGAGTCCAATGTGATGGAAAGCAGTGTAAAAGAACATCAGCTAATGTACTGATGATAAATTGTCTTCATTCCTATTTATTTTTGATATTTTATTGCTAGGATTAACCATACTGTTATGTTACCAAAGTCGTAAATAACTTATTGTTTCATAACATCAATTTTTAGAATGTTAGGTATTCCCTAAGAGTACATGTTGCCTTTTCACATAGCTTAAGATCCATTTTTATGTAACATTTATTCATTTCTGGTTTGCAATCCATGTTTTTTCAGAAAGAATTGGGATGACATTATGTTATAAATTCCTTTATTTATACGCTTAACTGTGGTCTCAGAAAGTAGGGGAATAAATGTCTTCTGTGAATACATACCTGTTTTGGTATTTAAAGGGCAAAAATTTCATCTATATTTATCCATCATCTGTTTTTTAAAAAAAATTGGTAACTTTAGTGTTGTATATAGTTTATGTTTACTGAATGAAATTCAAATGGCATTTTTGTATAAGGACTTAAAAATATATCCTAGAGTGTGATTATGTTAATTTTCTTTTGGAATTTTTTAAGGGTGGTAGCCCACAGTAATTAAATAATAAAAGGAGTTTAGATGCAAATTTACTATTAGATTAATTATACAAACCTTTTGCATTTACATACTCCTTTTCTTGTTTTCATTCTCTGCTGAAGGATACAAGATGTCAACATAAATCGAAGATGTCACCACAGATTTTCTAGACAAAGTAGCTGTGCTTTGAATTTAATAAGACTACACAATAAAGGAAGAAATATTATTTATACTCATCCAGACAAATAAAATATTATATATAGAATAGTGTTAAATATATCTGGCTCGCATTTTCACTTTTAATTACTTTCCAAATTCTAATTGAATTAATTTGTTCTCTTTTATACTATAAATGGGGCATATTTATAAATAGGAAATGTTCTCTGTAAGCACCAATAGATTACCTATTTCTATTTGTGTTTGTCTTAGTTAGTCATTCTTAATTTTAAGAAATCTGATAGCTGGCTCTTATCTTTATGTACACATTACTGGCATTTAATGACTGAAAGATTCCAGTAACTACAGTACATAACTACCTTAAGGAATTCAACAAGCATTCTTGTAATAATGTTGTTTATTCTTATTACTAATATTTGTTATATCAAAAGATTGAATTATATTGGAGGAGGAGTAGCTTTGCTTTTATTGGCTCTTGAAAGAAATAAATGGCTTTTCTATAAACAGCTATTTGATCCACTTAAATGTTAGCTAAGTACATCGGTGACTGAAGAGTTTCCTTATTGTCTCCAATATCATTATGTTGGGGTTTGTGTGTGGCGGAGAGCGTGCATGGGGCTGTTTGTATTTTTATATTTTCTCTTTTTCAGTGCACTAGGTCATTGCTTGGTGTCCACTGCCTGCAGCAGAAGGGCTCACCATTGTGTTTCGGTGCTCGCTCCCATCCAGCCCTGCTGTTTCGGCTCCAAGCAGAGAGGAGGAGGCCCTGCCTGTCTCCATGACAACCGTGTGTCCTCCGGGAAGCTGCTCAGAGCTAAAGACCTTCTGAGAGGCGGGGGAGGGGCCGTTTCTGAGCAAAATCTCACCTCGTTTCTCCTCTTTCCAGCGCAATTTGCTAAATTGTGTCTCTTTTATTATGTTTTTATATAAGACTGTTACTCAAAAGCCACACACCCCAAACCTTATTTCATGAACACAAAAGCCACATCACAAGGATTTTTCTAGCATCTGGCACATAATTTCACACACCCCTCCCCCCTTTGTGTTAACTTTAACTTTGTCTCTAGTTCTCCAGTTCCTTGGAAAGATTTAAATATTAATGAACATTCAAAAGCCAAACACTCCCTTAGCCTGGCAATATTGTTAGCATACATTATAAATATTTGAAAGGAAACAGTTTTTCCTTTGCTTTTTGCTTAAACAAGTTTACAAGCATAGTTTAAAATTGTAGCATTAAAAAATATTTTACCATTAGACAACATTAGATGTATGTCATATATATTATTAAAAAATTAAATTTACCAAGTTAATTCACTAGGGGGTGAGCAATTGATTTATAATTGTCACAAATTCTTAACAATATTTTACACATATACATACTTTTGAAAAATAAGCTCTGCTCCTATAGCCACCCAATGGGTTCATTTTGCTCGCTGCAGAGAGAAAGCTGAGTTTTCCAGACAGGGGAATAGCAATAGAGAAAGGGTTTACTGCAAGTCGAGCTGGCTAAATGGGAGGCAGGAGTTTTATTATTACTCAAATCAGTTTTCCCTACAATTCTGAGGGTAGGGTTTTTTAAGGATAGTTTGGCAGGCAGATGCCAGGGAATGGGAGGGCTCATTGGTTGGGTCCGAGATGAAATCATAGAGAGTTTAAGCTGTCCTCTTGCACTGAGTGGGTTCCTGGGCAGGGGCCACAAGAACAGATGAACCAGTTTACCATTCTGGGTGGCATCAGCTGATCCACTGGAATGCAGGGTCTGAAAAATACCTCAAACCTCTTAGGTTTTACAATAGTGATGTTACCCCTAGGAGAAGTTGGGGAGGTTAGGAAGCTGATGGCCTCTGGTTGCATGACTCCCAAGCCATAATTTACAATCTTGTGGCTAATTTGTTAGTTTTACAAAGGCAGTCTGGTCCCCAAGCAAGGAGGGGGCTTGTTTCCGGTAGCAGCTGTCATCTTCTTTGTTTCAAAGTTAAACTGTAAATTCCTCCTAAAGTTAGTTCAGTCTAAGCCCAGGAATGAACAAAAGTAGCTTAGAGGTTAGATGGGAAATGGAAGCCAGGCACAGTGGCTCATGCCTGTAATCCCAGCACTTTGGGAGGCCGAGGCAGGTGGATAACCTGTCAGGAATTCGAGGCCAGCCTGGCCAACATGGTGAAACCTCGTCTGTACTGAAAATACAAAAATTAGCCAGGTGCGATGGAGGGTGCCTGTAGTCCCAGTTACTCAGGAAGCTGAGGCCGGAGAATCGCTTGATCCCGGGAGGCGGAGTTCGCAGTGAGCTGAGATTGTGCCACTGTACTCCAGCCTGGGTGACAGAGCCAGATTTCGTCTCAGAGAAAAAAAAAAAAAAAAAAAAAGCAAAATGGAGTTGGTTAGGTCAGATTTTTTTCACTGTCATTGTCATAATTTTTGCAAAGGTGGTTTCACTCCCAGAAAATAAGTATTTTTTATTTTGACCTGTGGCTATACCAGGTACCAGTAGTGGGCTGGAGCAATTACTTTTGCTCTGTTCTCTATAATTTCTCTCATGGCAGTTTCTTTCAATCTTGTGGCTTCAGATAGCTCCTTGAATTAAATGAATATCAATTTATTTCAAAGGTGTCTTGAGAGCTTCCTTAGCCTGGTGTAGTGGCTTTGTGTAGAGTGAGCTTACATAAAGTGGAACTACATTTCCCAGAATTCCGTTTCTGGTCTGGCTTTGTCTTGGCCTTGTCCGCAGGCTGAATGGAAGCAGCCGCCATATTTTTTCACCTTGTGAGGGTGGCCCATGGCCCCAGGCAACATGCTAAATTGCCTCTGTTGCTGCAGAGACCGCAGTGCAGCCCTTTGACTTCTTAGCTCCTTCACCTTCTCTGAGTCCTGGCCCAGGCCACTGTGCAGCTCCACGCTGCCGGGGTTCGGCTTCTTCTGCTGGTGACCCACCCTCTGGATCTTCTCTTTTGGCGTCTCTGAATCCTGGGCAGTTGCATGTGCAGGAGAAACTCGACTACATTTAAAGGAGAAACAGACAAATCTACACTTATATAGGAGATTTTAACATACTTTTCTCATTATTAGAATAAGCAGACAAAAACTCAGTAAATACAGAGATGATTAAACATTAAATATGTAGATCACTGTGCCTCACAATTGCCAAGCAGACATTCTTTTCAAATACATACAGAACATTTACTAAAAAAGACTATCTGCCATCTGTAAAGTAAGTCTTAACAAGATTTTAAAGACAAGAAATTAAACAGGGTATGTTCTTTGCTGCAATGGAATGCTGCAATGGAATTAAACTAGAAGTTAATGACAAATTTACTAAAATATCCTTATGGATCTTGAGTTGAAAGTGGCAACTCACGAATGACAAGATTCATAGATTTGGAAAGGAGAGGTTTATTTCTCATAAAGGGTTGGAGCCTGCAGGGTGGCTATTCTGACAAGCTGGAAAGGATAGCCTCTGGCCAGAGCCAAAAACAGACACTTTGAGGGAGGGACAAAGGGAAAAGGAGTTTATGCTAAGCAGAGTGGCCAAATATACATATTTAATAAGTTATAGAAAGAGTCATGAGAGAAGTACCTGGAACCCATGTAGGGGCATGAAGCTCAATTGCACATGTCCATGGTTCTTCTTTGAGAAGAACATGTGCAATTGAGAAGAGAACCATGGTCGTGTGTAATTGAGCTTCATGATCCTTCATGGATCCCAGATGCCAAAAAACAGCTGTGTTAGTATCATCCAAAGTGGAGATTTTAGCCCTCTGACACCCAAGTTGAGGCAGAAGATGTGAAAACCCTTCCTGTACATCATCAGTAGACTGGCCTGACCCCTCCATGGTTGGTGGTCTCATATTAAGAAGAAATCCTGGCTAGTTATGCTGAAACCACAAAAAGGAGTGGGAAGCATCAGGTGGTTGGTTGATAACAATGGTGGGGTCTTTTGAAAGGGCTGGTTTCTGTTTAGCCGTTTGGGAAGAAAGCCTCATTGTGGTTATCCAGGGAGAGGGTATCACGAGGCATGTCTGACCTCCTTTCCTGCCATGGCTGATAACCCAGTTTTCAACATTTCTCTAGGGTCCCAAGTTTTCTCTCTTGGGAGCTTAGAATTTCATTTTTTATTTCTCAAAACCAAAGATGTACATTTTTTTTTCTTGAAACAGGGTCTTACTCTGTCGCCCAGGCTGGAATGTAGTAGGAAAATCATTGCTCATTGCAGCCCTGAACTTCTGAATTCAAGTGGTCCTCCTGTCTCAGCCTCCTGAGTGTCTGGTACTACAGATGCATGCTACTATGTGCCTGGCCAATTAAAAAAAAAAAAAAGTAGAGACAGGAGCTTGCTACGTTGTGCAGGCTGGTCTCGAACTCCTGGCCTCAAGAAATCCTGTGATTATTCCCTCCTGCTTCAGCCTCTCACAGTGCTGGGATTATAGGCATGAGCCACTGTGCGCAGCCTACAAGGATACACATTTTAAAACAATCGATAAGTCAAAGAAGAAGTTGCAATTAAATCAAATATTTGGAAAGAATGAGAATATGAAATACTGCATGTAAAACTTGTGAGATGCGGCTAAAACAGTGTTCTGAGAGAAATTTATGTTCATAAATGCATACATTAGAGGCTATAAACGTGATCTAAGTTTCTATATCAGAGATTACATTAAAAAAACTACAAACCCAAAGCAAATAGAAAGGAGAAAGAAATAAATGAGCAAAATTTAATGAACTGGAAAAACAAATATGCAATAGAGAAACTCAACAAAGCTGAAAGTTGATTCTTTTGAAAAAAAGAAACACGTATAAAATCGATAAACTCCTCTCAAGACTAATCAAAACACAAGGAAGATGAGGAACAATATTGAAGGGAAAAAGCTTGGATAATCACACTTCCTATAGGGAGTGATAAGATGATAAGGAGACATTATGATCAAGCTTATGTCAATAAATTTATAAATTTAAATAATATGGACATATTTTCAGAAAAACACAACTAAATCCATAAAGAAATAGATAGTCTGAATAGTACTATAACTATATAAAAAATTGAATCTGTAATTTAACACATTTCCACATACAAAATGCCAGACTTAGATGGCTGCACTAATGAATTTAAAGGAATATTTATGAAAGCAATAACATTAATCTTGCAAAACTTTTTCAAAAAATAGAAAAAGAGAAAATATTTCTCATCTTGTTTTTGAGACTATTGTAATAATGGTACCCAAATTTTATTTGGTTATTGCAAAAATAAAAGGGAAATTATAAAACATAGATGTATATTCTTAAGTAAAATATTAGCAAACACATTGCGTTATAAAAAAAAAAGCACAATCAAATTGGATTTAAAAAGAAAATGCAAATTGGCTTGTTTAAAAATTAATTTCTATAATTTGCCACATTATAGTTTAAAGGAGAACAATCTTATGGTCATTTTGATAAAGAAAAAAATTAAAATTTAATCTCCATTCACATAAAAAATCTTGCCTATACTGTAATAATTCTTGCTTGTTATGAAGTTAGCAAACATCATAAAATTAAGTTTTTAATCTGAAAAAAGTATCTAGCCAAAACTGTAGTAAACATTATAATTAAAAGCAAAATATTGAAAGTTTTTTCTGAATTCAGAAATGAGACCCTCACCACTTCTATTCAACATTATACTAGAGGTGGTAGTCAGTAAAATGAAGGTAGAAACAGAACTAACGTGGATTAGAAGAGAAAAAACAAAACTGTAATTTAAAAAATATTAAAAATCCAAACAAAGAAATCTCAAATGATTTAGAAATAAATTTATACAGTATATGAGAGAGATGAACAAGTTTCTAGATTCTTGGTCAATATAAACAAATGTATTTTTATATACTGGCAACAAACAAAAATGAAATGTAAAAAAATACTATTGATAAAGAATTAAAAACATCAAATTATTAATAATCTAATTAATGAAGTATAAGACTCCTATATATAATAAAACCTCACTAAGAGAGATGAATGAAGACTTGACTAAATGGAAAGACATGTTATGGATTGGAAACCTAATAATCTCAATTATCACCAAATTGATGTATTGGTTCAGTGCACTCCTGATCAAGACTCCAGTTGGTTTCATTTTGCTAATGGACCAGCTCACTCTAAAATGTTTTTAGAAGTTCAAGTACCAAGAAAGCTAAGATGATCTTAAATAACAATATATTGTAGCCACCCAATGAGCTTTCCTTGCCCACTGCCCAGAAAAGCCAATCTATTAAGACAGGGAAATTACAATAGAGAAAGAGATTAATGCACTCAGAGTGGGCTAAATGGGAGACTGGAGTTTTATTACTCAAATCTGTCTCCCTGATAATTCAGAGACTGGAGTTTTTTCAGGATAATTTGGCAGGTATGGGGCTAGGGAGTGGGAACTGTTGACTGGTTGGGTTGGAGATTAAATCACAGGGAGTTGAAGCAAGAAGCAAGTTTTTTTGCTGTCTTCTGTTCCTGGCTGGGATTGCAGACT
The DNA here is from genome assembly GCF_028858775.2 of Pan troglodytes. NCBI lineage: Eukaryota > Metazoa > Chordata > Mammalia > Primates > Hominidae > Pan > Pan troglodytes. The sequence continues at coordinate 67,101,031 of NC_072411.2, forward strand.
TTGTTGAGCCTGATAACCAGTCTGGGTGGTGCCAGCTGGTCCATCAGAATGCAGGGGCTAAAAAATATCTCAAACAACAATCTTAGGTTTTACAATAGTGATGTTATTCCTAGGAGCAATTGGGAAGGTTAAGAACCTTGGGATTCTGGCTGCATGACTTCTAAACCATAATTTCTAATCTTGTGGTTAATTTGTTAGTCTTACAAAGGTAGTCTGAGGGCCAGGCAGGACAGGTATTGTTTCAGGAAAAGGCAACGCTCGTCAGTCTGGAGTCACTGATGTGAAGACACTGGCAGCAGCTGGGTAGGAGGGGCTGGGGCTGTGCACTCCGGGAGAGCTGGTGGGAGGTGGTAACAGGCAGGAGCCCTACCACCTACTGAGTTGATGGAGCAGGAGTCCCATGTTCCTGGGCACAGCTGCAGCCACCCAGTCCTGGCTCTAGACCCAGGCATCCCTGCACTCCTGGGGGCCCAGGAAGCCCCTGGTCCCTGCAGGCTTGAAAGTGCCTGCTCCTGTTGTCTGGCCTCTCCCCACTCCCGGTGCCCACTCCAGGGTGGAGCAAAGTTGGGGCTGAGCCTGGGCACTGTGGTGACCTGGCCAGGTGTGCATGTACTCTAGGTGGTTCTGACACACCAGCTTCCTGCTTCTTTAGCCCTCTCTGGACTTTGGGTGCCCAAGAGCATGGGAGCGAGGCCAAGGGGTATTGAGGGTGGCTTGGCACAGGCTCACAGGAGCCCTTTGGCCTGAACAGCCTGTGTGCTGTGGATCACATGTTGATGGCAGCTGGAGGCAGACAGACAGGCTCCTGTGTGGAAAGGGGTGGGTCCCTCGTGAAGCCCCACCTTCAAGCCAGGGATGACCTGAAGCCTGAGGGCTGGGCTGTCAGTTCTGGGTGGAGTCCACTGCCTGGGGTGAAAACTTATGGTGCTTTTTCTGGGCCTGCCCATGACTGCCCATGGGCCAATCAGCACACACTTCCTCCCTTCTGAGCCCATAAAAACCCCAGACCCAGCCAGACTTGTACAGATGTGGGGACTACCAGCTGTGGGAAGAGCTACCCACTCTGGGTCTCCTCTCTGCTGAGAGCTGGACACTTGTTGGGACTACCTGCCTGGAGAAAGGATCTACCCACTTAGGGTCTCCCAAGAGCTGTTCTGTTGCTCAGTAAAGCTCCTCTTTGCCTTGCTCACGCTCTAGTTGTCTATGTACCTCATTCTTCCTGGATGTGGGACAAGAACTTGGGACCTGATGAATGGTGGGACTGAAAGAGCTATAACACAAACAGGGCTGAAATGCTTCCACCTCCCCTACTGTCCATGTTGGGAACAACAAGATGGAGAGAAGAGCTGTGGCCCTTCAGGGAGCCCAGACCTAGGGGCTCCTCAAACCAGGGCTGTGACACCCTCTTTGAGGCTCTGTGGTTCCTGGTATCTCCAAGTTTCCAGGCACCACTGCATTCCCTGGTGCCTGTAGTGGAAGTGATTTGTGGTATACCTGGTCTAGATACAGCCTGGCAAGAAACCAGTGCCCGTGCTGGTGCCTGGAACTGCCTGCCCTGCTGCAGCTGGCACGTATGGTTGTGAGAAGTGGCTGGACCCCATGGTTGCTCACACACCCCTCACTGCTCTGCGCCTGGCTTGCCCTTAGCAGGTGTGGGATCTGGTGCCAGTAGTGCAAGCCAAGTGCAGCCTGCCAGGCCCAGTGGGTGGAATGAACCCAGTGGGCCCAAGCAAAACTCAGGCAAAGGTGCCACCAGCCACAGAGGTTTCTGGCCGGAAAAGTGACACCCTAAGGATCCCAAGACATTTCCAACTTTGTTTCAAAGTTAAACTATGAACTAAATTCCTCCATAGTTAACTCAGCCTACACCCAGAAATGAACATGGGAAGCTTGGAGGTTAAAGGCAAGATGGAGCCAGTTAGGTCAGATATTTTTCACTGAAATAATTTTCTCACTGTTATCACTTTTGCAAAGGTGGTTTCAATATTGAGAGGGTTTACTCTACTATATGTATCAATACTTACAAAGTTGCAATAGTTAATATGGTATACTATTGATGAACAAACAAAAATAAACAGAATAGAAAGTCCAGAATTGTATTCCTTTTTTTATGGACACTTGACATGACAAAAAAATAGCACTTTGAAGCATTAAGGGAGAACTCTTTAAATGGTTCTGGTTCAACTGACATTTTTAGTAATAAAAAAATGGAACTTAGATCCCATTTCCCACCAGACAAAGAATTAATTTACAATTAGTCATAGAGCTAAATGTAAAAACAATTAAAATGAAATGAGAAAGAAACCACACTTTGGGAAACTCAGTTGTAATAATGACCAGATTCTTTGATGATATCTAGTTCCCACATCAAGTGTCTTTATATGTAGTTACACGTCTCCTATGATAATTTGTGACATGCCACTCATATACTTTCTTGTCTTCCTGCTTTTACTATTAATTTTTCTTTGGTTTGGAACTCATAAGAATATCTTTTCTATACTTTCTCAGCCTATGAAAACCCTGTCATTTTCTTACAGATTCAGGTTAAATTCCATGTATCTGTAGAGTGCTGCCTAATATTCCCAGTCTGAATGAAGGTATCATTTCCCCTTACACTCTCCCTCATCACAGAGTTTCTATTTTACTTTCATTTAATGTACTTTGTTTTGTGTATGTTGCTCTTTAGTCATTCCACCAAACTACAAGTTCTTAATTGCAGGGGTTAACTTTATCCATCTGTGCATTCCACTGCACTCAGCTGATTAGTTAGGGTAGTTTAAATTTTGCCCTGGAAACAATAGGCCCCCAATATTAATGAGTTATAACAAATGTTTATTTCTCATTCATGCTTCATGTTCATCACTGTCAGCTGGGGATGCTCTGTGTCTTCTCATTTTGGAACTAAGCTGAAGGAGCAGCTACTGTTTCAATCTTTGCCAGTGGTCTGGCAAAAGGAAAATAGAACTGTTGAAGGTCTCAGAAAGGCAGTTAAGTGATCTTTCCAGAAAATGATCATATCACAAAAACTGGCTACTTAAGGGAAGAAGTATCATGGGTTTCCTCTTAAGCAAAAGGCAGGCCAGGAAATATAGTCAATATATGTGCCCAGAAGGGCAGAGTACTAGAAAAACTCAATGAACAGCTCTAATGACTATAACACCACCACGCTATTTCTCGTATTTATAATAAATATGTGCTGAGAGAATAAATGAATGAATCAATCAAAAACTAACAGAGCCAATATGAATAAAATGAAAATGTGGACTATATAAAGATATACAATTCTATTTAGTAAATATATATTTATGAACAATAGAATAAAAAGAAAATTTTGAAGAAATTCTAGTCAATGAAATGTTTATAAGCTTTTAAAATCTTTTGCCTTAATAACTACTTGATAGCCTTCTTTATTACATTACAGAGCTATTACATAAATTTAAATTACATATTTTGCTGTAAAAATACATGCAAAAGGGATGACAATTTTGAACGTGATTTTGGTATCCATGTTTCTATGAGTAGAAATTATCATTTTACCATTGGTGGTTGTATTAGACAACTCAGATTGCCATAACAAAATACCACAGCCTAGCTGGATTAACCAACACAATTTATTCTCACAGTTCTGTAGGTTAGAAGTCCAAGATCAAGGTGCCAGCAGGATTGATTTCTTGTGAGGCCTTTCTTCCTGGCTTGCTGTGTCCTCAGATGGCCCTTCATCTGCGTATGTGCAGAGAGAAAAAGATTTCTCTGGTGGCCTTCTAAAAAAAATCAGTCTTCAGAGGTAAATATTTTTCCTAAGATTTGTATTGCCACCAATATGTTATACGTTATTGTATTATACTATTTCTTCTCTTTTTATACTATTCTTCTCTTATTATCTTCTCTTTTTAAACTTCAAGATCTTTATTTTGAAAATGCTCTCTGTTTCATTCCATTTAGCTTCTTTTTTATCAACCTGTGCAACTCATAAATCTTAATAATTAAGTCTTCAAACACTCAACTCAAACTGGCTTAAGTAAAAAGTAAATTTATTGGCTCTGTTAATTGGAGCCAGTTTTTCAAATATAGGCACCAAACTTCAGGTTCAACTTGATCAAAAGCTGAAGACTCCCTCTCCAACTCTAGAAATTGCCTTTTTTCCTTTATTGGCTGGGAACTAGGAGACAATATGACCACCCAAATTTTCACACTGTTGTATTGTTTCAGCAAACCAGTGCTCTGTGTTCTTTTATGAGACTGTCAGATGTAGTCACAAGGGCAGAAACAGGAGAGGATCAGGAAAACAAAGCTTAAGATCACAGGTCCTAGAAACAGGAGGCACAGTACACCAAATAGGGCCAGATGGGAAAGCACCACGGTGGGTCCAGAGGCAGAGCTTGCAGGAGATAGGAGGGTGCCCAGGCCACAGCCTTTAGGGGAGTTTCTGCAGGAGGCAAGATAGGTCCCAGTAAAGAGTTTAGGATTGGTTAGTTTGAATAATGTCAGTGGGCTTTAAGCTAAAGGGGTGTTTCCTAGTTTCCTGGTACCTAGCCCTGGAATGATTAAGGCAGAGGAATATTGCTCTCCTAACAGGTATGGGCCAGACAGAGGAGGCATGACTCTGGATTGGTTGGTTTGCATATCAAAGACATGCTCTTGGCTGAACCTTTGCTCTCTCTGGAATTGAATAGCCTTGGGAGATGCAGTCTCTCTCTAGCCAGAAAGATTATTAAGGTGCCAAAACATCATAATATATAGAAAATAAAAAATACAAATAATATACCCAGCAGGAAAAAACAAACATAAATGACTATTTTATTTCCCCTGATAGTTTGGACGGTGTTTTTGTTTTAGCCTAATTTGACCATGGGCCATGTGCCCATATTGAACCAATCTCTGTGGTGAGGTAAATGGAATATATTGACAAGTCAGGCCTTGTTACTGTGCCCATTCATGAAGCTCTAGAAAGTAAGGTGATTGTGGCTGAACTGTATAGATTGATGATGATTTTCCACAAGAGAAAATCCATGTGACCTTACCACATAAAGGGGAACAAATGCTGGACAATCCAAAACAATTTAAGGCCATTGCACAGTCTATATTTGAGTTCTTTCAGTTTTGATCCTAAATTAAGACTGACACCACTGAAAACCAAAACTGAAGTGTTTACAATTTTTTTCTGCTTAGATATAAAGATATCTGCATTCCACAATAACACATGATTTTGTCAACACTTTGACTTTCTGCATTACTTTAGATCAGACTGATATCTTCAGTTGATTTGGTCATGTTTGTAAATCAAATACAATTGAGGAAACATGATAAGAACATTGAACATTTGTGCCCAGTAGATTAGGATAACTGGTGCATGAAGTTTATATGTCTTATATTAACTACGTGTTCTAAGATCAACTAGTTGTTGTAAGAGTAAAAAGTAATCAATAGTTGGCTTTTGGCAGGATGTGGTGGCCCACGCTTGTAATCCCAGCACTTTGGGAGGCCAAGGCAGGAAGATAGCTTGAGCCCAGGATGTCAAGACCAGACTGGGCAACAAAGTGAGAACCCATCTCTACAAAAAATACAAAAATCGGCTGGGTGAGGTGGCATGCACCACTAGTCCTAGCTACTTGGCAGGCTGTGGTGGGAGGATTGTTTGAGTCCAGGATGTTGAGGCTGCAGTGAGCCAAGATTGCATCACTGCACTCCATCCTGAGGTGATAGAGAGACTCTATCTCAGGAAAAAAAAAGTTGCATTTTAATAGTTTTGAAGTGACACAAATATACCATAATCAAGGTTGCATTTTAAATAAAAGCATTTGTAATGATATAAAGGGAGAAATACATAAAAGATGAAAAAGAAATAGGGCAAAATGCAAAATTCATTGTATGTGAGTACCTTCTCCTGAGGCAGATTCATTTTTGTAATTGCATTTTGGGAAGTTTAGCATTGTTATTCCCTTAGCACACACTGGATAGTCAGCAAAGGAGACAGCAGGCAGTGTAGTTGGGAGTGTGGTGGAAAGGCAACACAGAACTCAAAATTTACCACAGAAAAATCTAACATGTAGAATCTCCCTTGCTCCAATTTGGTCAATTAAAAGTAGACACTGGTTGACAAACACTGATATAAAGGTGGTGGCATCTTACTGTTAACATAGGTATACTCTCATCTCATTGCACATTGCTTACTGCAACCATAAGTAATGGAATGCGTTGACAATTGGTTTTACCAGCAGTGGTACCCAAGCTCTCTCTCCTCCACAATGACCTGCCCGCAAAAATTATCCATCTCTTCACCTGGCCACTAAACCGTTTCCTTACTGCAAGTCAGCTCAAGTTTTTGAGATGATAGTCTGAGAGATAATCTACTGAGATAGTGGGAAACAAAGATATTTTTAATCAAGGAGATCTTCTTTACAATTTTTGCTTACTGCAGGCTGCTGTTTGATCTTTCCACTTTACAAAAGAGAATGTTTTGAAATCGCAAGCCTTCTGCCACAACTTTTAAAATGTTAAATGCTAGATATGCATGCTTTCTTTCTACTTTACAAATAACAATGTTAGTAATGAAAGTAGTTGCCTTTTTGTAATACCTACTTGATACAGTTTGGATGTTTTCTCTCCTCCAAATCTCATGTTGAAATGTGACCACCAATGTTAGAGATGGGCCTAGTGGGAGGTGTTTGGGTCATGGGGCAGGATCTCTCATGAATGGCTTGGTTGTCTTCCTGATAATGAGTGAGTTCCACTCTGAGTTCATGGGAGATCTGGTTGTTTAAAAGAGCATGGTACCTCCTCCCTCTCTCTCTTGCTCTCTCTGTTCCGATGTGATATGTCGGCTCCCTCTTTACCTTTTGCCATCACTGGAAGCTTCCTGAGGACTCCCCAGGAGCAGATGCTGGTGCCATGCTTGTACAGCCTAATTTGTGAGCCAAATAAACCTGCTTTCTTTATAAATTACCCAGCCTCAGATGTTACTTTATAGTAATGCAAATACGCTAACTTTAATACCACAGTAGGCCAAAAACACATTATCTAATTTAATTCTGCTACAAATCCTGCTAAAATAGTATTCTTATTTTACTGATGAGAAAAGTAAGATTCAGGGAGATGAAGTAACTACTTTAGCGTTACACAGTAACCAACTGGGAAATTCAAGCCCAGGTCTTTTTGAATCTTTATTTTTTGCTTTTATTCGTTCTTTAAACTGTAAAAGAAGCACAAGTATCTAAACTTAAAACATGAAAATTGTAAAATATTTTAGGAAAGAACCATTTACTTATTGTTTTGGATGTATTTTTCCATATAAATTATAATGAGGCAATAAATATGTGTAATGTCCCTAATCACTGAGATACAGTTATATGGTATTATATACATACATATAATGGTATTACACACCGTTATATGGTATTTTCTTTGCTTGAGTGGATGTAGCACAAATGATAATTTACTGTTAAATTTATGACTAGACAATTTTGATTGTATGCTAAGTAAGCATTTTTTGTGGTCTCTTTAATGTACATTTGACATTGTCTACTAAGATAAACTTCAGCTGTTCTGTCCAACTAACTTAGAAAAGAAATTAATATGTATTTATTCAAGTGCTTAGGAAAATTATCAATTCAACAAACTACAATTTTGTTTTAGACATGAATAACTGAAGGTGGTGGGAGGAGGGTAGAGAGATGTTGGTCAAAGGATACAAAATTTTCATTAGATAAGAGGACTAAGTTCAAGAGATCTGTTATGCAATCTGGTGACTATGTAGTTGATAACAATATATTACATTCTTGAAAAATGCTAAGAGAGTAGATTTTAAGTGTATTCACCACAAAAATGATAACTATGTATGATAATGCAAATGTCGATTAGCTTTATTTAGCCATTGCACAATGTATATCTATTTCAAAACACCATATTGTACACAATAATAAATGTTTGTTAATTAAGAGAAAACCAAATAAAACATTTAAAAAGAATACCTATTCTTCACAAACTCAAAAAAAGAAATAAATAATTAAATTAGTAGTTGATATAAATAATTTGAATTTCTGTCTGGTATAATTTGCTTTCATTCTAAAGAACTTCTTTTAGTATTTCTTCAACAGCATTTCTGCTTGCAAAAATTTCAGTTTTTATCTGAGACTGTCCTTATATTACCTTCATTTTTGAAATATGATTTTGCTGGAGAGATCATTGTTTTAACAATTTTTACTTTCTAAACTTTGAATATGCTACCCTACTGTCTTCTGACCTCCATTTTTTCAGGTGAGAAAGCAACTGTTAACTTTATTTGGGTTCTGTTGAACATGATAGGTTTTTTTAAAATTTTACTGTATTCCAGATTTTGCTTTTTAGCTTTCAACATTTTGATTATGGTGTGTCTGGGTTTCTATCTCTTTGCATTTATCTTACTTGGAATTCATTAAGCTTCTTGGATGTGCAGGTGATTTTTTAAAATCAAATTGGGAAGTGTTCAGTAATTATTTCATCAAATATTTTTTCTTTGTCTTCCTTTTCTCTCTTTCTGGTACTCCCATTATACTTATGGTGGTGTGCTTAATGATGTCACATGTTTTTCTAAGGCTCTGTGTTTTTGTTTTGTAATTTTTTCTCTCTCTTTTTCAGACCACATAATCTACATTAATCTATCTTCAAGTTTGCAAATTATTTCTTCTGCCATCTCACATTTGAAACTTTCTAGTAGATTTTTACTTCAGTTATTGTGCTTTTCAACTCTAGAATTTCTGAACCCACCTACTCCACAAGATTGTTGATGTTATTGTTTGCTTTTTTAAAAAAGTTGTTCAATGATTCAGCTGAACTAATTCTGTAAAGTTAATTTATCTTACAGTGTAGAGCCTCTAATGTCCCTGCTCAGATTGCTTTTCCTTGTTTGTATCTTTTATCTTGAATACCTTGGTGTTGCCCTTGGAGCAGCATAAGTCACTTATTGGTCAAAAGATGTGCATAAGCCCTTTTAGACAGGTTTTTACCCTTTACCATTGAATATGCATGTGGCTTGGAGGCCACCATATCAGATCAGAAAGGTTGGGTTTTTGGCCTCATGTTCAGCTAGAGACTTGTGCAAGAAGGTTATATCTCAGGACCCCAAAATCACTAAGCCAAGGGAAAAGTCAAGCTGGGAACTATGTCAGGCAAACCTGCCTCCCATTTTATTCCTGAGTAAGATTATTACAAAGATTAAGAAGCTACATACCTCCCTCACAATTTGCCCATGAGGAAATTCCTTGTGGGCCTCAAGATCTTTACCCTAAAACAATTCTATTGAATTTTACCCTGGCAATGAAAACTAATAGCTTATCTTCACAGGTAGAGGGCAAAAAGTCATTCCTCTGCTCACCTGAGACATATGCATATCTAATTGCTTCATCTGCCTTATTACTTATGTAAAAATGCAGATTCAGTGAGCCAGACTAAATTCTGTATTCACAATTCACAAAAAGGCTCAGTGAAAGGCTGATAAAGTACTCAAAAGAATGCAATCTTTGTCTCTTATCTAACTATGACCCGGAAGCTCCTGCTTCGAGTTGTCCTGCCTTTCGGGACTGAACCAATGTACATCATACATATATTAATGGATGTCTCATGTCTCCCAAAAATATATAAAAGCAAGTTGTGCCCCAACCTCCTTAGGCACATGTCATCAAACCTCCTGAGGTGGCGTCCTTAAACTTGGCAAAATAAACTTTCTAAATTCTTTGAGATTTGTTTCATATTTTGGGTTCTCAGACTTTAGCTGGGAACTTTCCTCTCTGATAGCTCCAGAGGGGGCACAACCTGGGACAAGCACACAGTCTTTCAGACTGGTAAGGATAAGTTTACATTTATTTTTAATTCTGGTCTCCCAGGAGTCACCTCTGGGTCAGAATAGTTTGTTGTTCAGTCAATGTTTTATCAGAAGTTGTGTTTAAGTCCCGTATGCAAGTTAACCTTTCATCCTGTGTTGATGGGTTTGTTTGCCGCTTGGGAATGCTTTCATGTCTTCTGATTTCTCCTGAGTGGATGCAGCCTATTGCATAGATACTGTCTTCCTGACCCACAGGAAGGCTCTTTTAAGTTGCTTCTTTCCCTGGTTCACTCTATTAAACTTTTGGTTGCTCTGAAGTTTTGCTTGCATCATGGAGCTCCCAGCCTCCTCTAACTTAATGTTCATTATGATCTCTATTGTTTTTGAAAACAGCCTTAGCCATGGAATTCTCCACTTTCTATTTCAAATAAAGTCTGTCTCCTCAAGAACTTTTGTGAAGCTCTTTGTCTTTATGGCTTGACTTCTCCCCTGGGCAGAACTCTGACACTGCCACAACAGTACTGGGGACATGGTCTTGCTTTTCCCACAATGACACTCCCTCTTTAAGTGTAGGCACTAGATGGTGGGTGGCAGCCCTGGGGTAGACTTGCAAGACATTGCTGGTGTGAAAACTCTGTCCTGTGAGTGTCTTGTGGTGGGGTGATTGGAGCCCCAGGATTCTTCTTCTACCATGCTTGGGGTAGCAGTTTTACCCTACAAATAGGGGATAGATAGGGCAAGGGACAACCAGTCCTCTTGGCCATGCCTACGTGGAATATAACTCTTGTAATATGTGGCTGGCGGAGGAGGAGATGATGGATGGGAATGAAGTTATCTTGTTTCTCCTGAGGCTGGATGCTAGGGTCAGAAGGAGTCCCTCACTCTTAGAGTACCCAGGATAAAGGTTCTGTAAGTTGGAACTGAGGGTGGGGTGGAGGGGAGTGAGTTGTGGCTTAAATGCCACAGACTCTCACTCTTTTTACTGATATTCAGTCGATTTTCTTGAATGAGTGTTTCTTCGTTTGCTGTATACCCTTAGGAAAATTTCCAGAGAACTTAAATAATTGCTCTAATTTTTACCTCTTAAATTGTTGTTTCGCTGGTAAGAATGTCCTCTGAATTTCTAACTCTGCTATTCTAGAAGACCTATCTAATTTATATTTTTCATATATTGCTGGGTTTGGTTTTCTTATATTGCGTTAAATTTTTTTTTCCATTGGTGTTAAGAGTAAAATGGTCAGTAATTTTTCTTTCTATTATTTCTTGCCTAGGTTTGGTATCAATGTTTATTCTAGCTTCTAGGATGGGTATGGAAATGTTTCTTCCCTTCCTAATTTTTGGAGGAATTTGTATGTGATTATCTTTTCCTTGCCTACAAAACCATGTGTGTTTTGTCTTTCTTTGTGTTGGGGCATGATTTTAACCATTGATCACAGTTTTCAAAGGTTATAAATTTTTCAAAAAATATTAGTTGTTATTTTTCCTCCAGTATTGGTGTGCTATTTTTATTAGAATATATTCATTTTGTTTATTTCACATAGCTTTTGAAATGTAAGTTTATAGCATTCTACCTATAGTTTTCTCCCTTTTTCCTTCTTCCTATTGTTTACTCTTTTTGATTAATCTTGCCAGAGGTATAAAAATACTAGTTTTTTTTCTAAGAACCAATATTTGTCTGTATTTATTCTATTTTTATATTTCATAAACTACCTTTCTATCTATATCTCTATCTATCTATCTATCTATCTATCTATCTATCTATCTATCTATCTATCCTCTTCCTCATCATCTCACTGCTTCTTGTTTCTTAGGGATTATTTCCTTGTTTTTAAATTATTCCTCAGCTCACTGAATTTTGGCAATATTTATTTTTTAATAAAATAGTTTTTTACTATAAATTTACCTTTCAGTATTATGTTACTTTCATGTAACAATTTCTTTTCTTTTTTTGTTATTTTTTTTTCTATTTTGAGACAGAGTCTTGCTCTGTCACTCAGGCTGGCGTGCAGTGGCTCAATCTCAAAGAAGAAGAAGAAAAGAAGAATTAAGAATTATCAATTATTTTCTCTGCAACAGAATTATAGATGTTATTATAAGAGAATGATATGCATATTTTATCCTTTTGTAATACAAACTTAGCTCTAGAGATTATAAGATTTAAGCCCAGTATGTTGAAGTGTTGTGGTAAATGTAATTAATGACAAAGAACTTACTACACTCGTGGTTTGAGGCAATTTTACAAATGACTAGTGATTTCTTGATTTTAATATCTTCTATATATATCAGATATTGTCTTTTAGAAATCTGTAACTTCACAGAGAAGAAATAATAGCCATAATTTCAGTTATTTAAAGCATCCTTCAACTTTATTGTATAAAACTTTTTGGGGATAAGAAGAGTTTTCTTTTTTTTTTAATGAGGCTAAAGTCAAAGCCAAATGTTGTGTTTCTGTTTAATGTTATCTTAGTAATGTTTCTAAAAGTCTATTGAAAATATACATTTTTTTCTCATTAAGTATTTCCCATATAGAGGAAATTACTCACTTTGAATAGGCAAAGTGAGTGATCACTTTGATTTTGAACATTGCATTTTAGAATTAAAGGCATACCAGAGATAATATTCTAAATTCAACATCCCTATTAATGATGGAAAAATCTGAGGGCTAGAATTTGATTTGCCTACATTACACAGCTAATTTGATGCCAAAATTGAAACTAAAAGCCAAATGTAAGGACTATTGGTTCCGTTCTTTTTACCTTTTTCATTTCCGCAAAAAAGGTCAACTGACTTTCTGTATGATTATTAAGTTGTTTGAAATACACAAAAATGGTTTTCTTGTTATTTTACCATATACTAGTTTTTTGAAAATTATTAAGATATATAAATTTATATATCCATTATCTTTTGGCTACAATATTTGAAAACCAGAACACCCATTTTTCTCTTCATACAAGTGTTTTCTCTTTATTAGAAAGCAACCATTTAGTTCACTTAGTGAATTCAAGTTTTCAAGTTTTATTTCATAGTATTGTCATTTCTATGGCAACTTGATTGATTCTACCTTCTTTTTTTTTTTTGAGACAGAGTCTCACTCTGTTGCCCAGGCTGGAGTGCAGTGGTGCGATCTCAGCTCACTGCAACCTCTGCCTCCCAGGTTCAAGCAATTCTCCTGCCTCAGCCTCCTGAGTATCTAGGATTACAGGCATGCACCACCACGCCCAGCTAATTTTTTTTGTATTTTTAGTAGAGATGGGGTTTCACTATGTAGGCCAGGCTGGTCTTGAACTCCCAACCTTGTGATCTGTCCGTCTTGGCCTCCCAAAGTGCTGGGATTACAGGCGTGAGCCACCGTGCCCAGCCAATTCTACCTGCGTTTTCAAGATAGAATCCTATCATGAAGTCGCATTGTGGAAGTAGTTATTTCAAAAATATGTCAAATTATATTAGCAACTCTATATTCTGGACAGTATTTTCAGAATATCCTTTAGCTAGGTAGGTATATTTTTAAAAGTATTCTCCCTTTTCAACTAAAGTCTCTTCTGATGATTCTGGAAGATGGTCATTTAGGTATAATGCATACCAATTAATAGATTCCTTATAGATCACTTGGATATTGATTACAAAGGTTTTGCAATGCAATATTTGGCATCTCTGTGGTGTCAGTGAGATGTAGATGTGTAAATTGACTTGAGCAGAAAGAAGCCAATGAATTCCAATTAGCCACCTTATATAATTTATTATGGGAGAATTATGAAATACATATTTAGATCCAAATTGTCTTTAAAAATATGCATTACAACTGGAGTTTTCCACTGAGAATAAGAGTTTGGTTTTGACCTCACATAAATCCAAGGGTTCTTGAAAAAAAAGTTAATATAAATTCTCAATAACTATATCATTAATACCTTATGTATACATAGGAGTTTATATAATGCATTTAAGTAACAAAGAATGTAACATTTATTAGCCACCAAGTAATTAGGAGATAGCATCAATTATATTGAAAGAAGATGAGTTTAGATGCTTATAGCCAAGGGAGTTAATTGAAATTGAAAGCTATTGTAGGTGGTTACTACTATTATTATCAAACCTGAAAGTTGGAACATGTGAACTTGATCCTTTGCACACATAAAAGTTCACAAAGCTGCTTTTAATTTGCCTTTGTTCTGTAGTACTGCTTGGTGAATCATGCACTAGTTTGTTGTAAAATTCATGTAAACTTTTATGTATACAAATGTCAGATCAAGCACAGGTTTTATTAATTATATATATTTTAAACTGCCAACAGCAAAAAACAAAAACAAAAAACCCCAGAGGCCAATAAGTGAAATGCAATAAAAAATGAAATTTATTCTTTTGGCTCAATAATGACGTAGCTCACCATTCTTTTTAGCAATAGCAATTCCCTGCATGCAGTTCTTCAATACACTACAGTAAATAGTTTTGTAAAAAGAATTAACATTAAACTTTTGGTTTGTGCAAAAAACAAAAATTTATATCATGTTAGATAATTGCACAACTTTGCCACTTTGTTCATGGCTAAAAAGAACAAAGTCCATGTTATATTTGTAATAGCTTTAGTGCAGCAGGAATTAAAAAAATAAGACTAGTCTGCATACGTAAATACTACAAAAGTTGAATAAAAAAAAACTTCTATGAATAAAAGGTTATATTGAGGCAACCATAGTTGGTAGAAAATGATCTAGGTTTGAGTGTTTGACCAATGTATCTCCTATTGGAATGGTAGAAAATATATTATAACAAAGAAATCCATAAAACCCATTATCTAACTTTTATTTTAGGAAATTATCCATTGAAAAATCTTATGGATTCAAAAGTTTGGAATTGTGATTAAAAATCAAAAGCAAAAGCATAAAGTAAAATAAATTGTGATGTCATCAACCTGAAAATAATTTTCTTATGTACAAAATGCTGACAAATAAAGTTGATTATATTTTTACATTATTTATATTTAAACAAGTTTTAGACATATTTTTAGCAAAATATGAAGAATAGGTTTTGTCAGTAGGCAGTATCCAGTGTGTTTCCTTGAAATCTAGAGAGATACCATATGATACTCATGTTGAATTAAAAGTGCAGAAGTAAAGGTGTTTGTAAATAGCTTCAAATTATTCTGCTTGACATAATGGACAGAGCAGGTTGAATTCATTCTATCACCAATATGTGACATTCTTTAACCAAGACTTGTGAAGAATGGATTGAGTAAAATAGAGCAGCATAGGCAATATTAACATGCATTAGTGATAGCCTTTAAAATATGTTTAATGAATGATACAGGATACATCCCTGTTGGAAGCTTGCAAAAGACACATACACTGTGGTACATATTTGATTTAATAGAAGTTGTTTATCAGGCTATATATATATTTGCCCAAACATGCACCACAGGATAAAATAACTATTTACATAACATAGGGTATTTAATTGACATAGACTATCAGCTTTGCTGAGAGCAGAAGATGGCAAAGCAATACTGCAGCAGAAAGTGGAACAACTATTCTAAAGCAATACTTTAGATATATTTTTCTAGAATGGATTTATTAGATTACTTTTTGGAAAGCATTTGACCTAAATTAAATATAGAGCTCTGAAACTTAGAATAAAATTTGCACTTGCTGAAACAGAATACTTTGCATAAAAATAATCCTTTAAATATTAGAGGAGACTTTACAGGCACATAACTGTTCAGATAGAAACAAACATAACAGACTAAAATACTTTCAAAATTAAAGCCATCTAGAAAGTGGAAGTAACTGAAACTGTAGCCATTACAATTCTTTTTCTGGTTTTGAGCAAAAATTTTATCTCTCTGGCAAAACACCTTTGTCTGATCATTTGAGAGACTTGTAGAGTAGGACCACAGGGTTCTTGTATACTGTTTCTTCAACGTAAACCTCATTTACAAAAATAGTGACATAGCATTATGAATAAACTATGAATTGGGGACCATGGAAATGCACTAGAACAAATTTTGTAAAAATATGGCAGATATGGATGTTAAAAATAGAATGGATGCAAGGACTGTACTAAAGGTGTTTGGTGTAGTTACAATGATCACTTTGCACAACTATCCCTATAGTCTAGGTAGCCATTGGGTTTCTCCTCAGCAGTGTCAGCTGGTAATAAAAACAGCAACCTCTTGTCAATGTTGATACCCTGTCTCACAGAGTTGCAGTGACAGAGAGGTCACTGTCTTGTATAGGCACTGACTATGAGTATTTGTTAAAACAGTCAGTTTGGCATGGACCTCCTCTTGAAGTCCAGTTGACACATATACTTTACCTTCATAGGCTGTAAACAATTGATCACAAAGATAATTCTTTGTTTCTTTTTACTTTTGATTTTCTCTGACCTCTTTTCCTTTGCTTTCTTTTTCTGGTTTGTCTTTCTCAAACTTTTCCTTGTCTGGTTTTGTTACACTATCATAGGAAGGAGGAGAGGTGGTAGAGGAACTCCCATCTGTTTTTTCTGGAGTGGAGTTCCCATTTAGTTTGTCAATAATCATGTCTTGTTTTATAGGTAAGTCAATCCTCCCTTTAATTGCCTCTTTGTTATAGTTACTTGATATATTTTTTAACCTTTGCTTTAAAAGATAACATCTGAAATTACGCTGAATGATAGCGGCAGACACCTCCTCTTGTTTACGTTTCAAAGTGGTTGTAATAGGCTCATAAGAGACTTTGGAGGGGTTTGATGCCATAAACCTGTCTTCCATCTGTATTCGAAGGGCATCCATCTCTCCACTCTCACCCAAAACACGCTTTGTAAAGGCAAATAAAATATCAAGACAGTGGATCCGGTCACCACTGACCATGGGCAGATCCATGGCAATAAGCTGGACTTTGTTGGGTTTTGCTATGAGAAGAGGAGGATCCAGGGCAGCTGCAAAATCAGAGAGTTTAGAGAACTCTATAAACTGGGTCGCATCGGGATCAAACTTTTCCCAAACCTCATAGAACATCTCAAAGTCATCCTCACTCAGGGGCTCTGCACTTTCTTCAGTAGCAACACTGAAGTTCTCCAGGATGACCGCGATGTACATGTTCACCACAACCAGGAAGGATATGATGATGTAACTGACAAAAAAGAAAATCCCAACAGATGGGTTCCCACAGTCTCCCTTAACTGAGCTGCCAGGGTGAATTGTGTCAGGGTCACAGTCGGGTGGTGCACTATTAAGAATAGGTGCTAGCAATCCATCCCAGCCAGCAGAGGTTGTAATTTGGAACAAGCAGATCATGCTGTTGCCAAAGGTCTCAAAGTTGAACATGTCATCAATTCCAGCTTCCTTTTTAACATAGGCAAAGTTGGACATCCCAAAGATGGCATAGATAAACATGACCAGGAAGAGCAGGAGGCCGATGTTAAACAACGCAGGAAGGGACATCATCAAAGCAAAGAGCAGCGTGCGGATCCCCTTTGCTCCTTTGATCAGACGTAGGATTCGGCCAATCCTGGCAAGACGGATCACTCGGAACAAGGTAGGGGACACAAAATACTTTTCTATCATCTCAGCCAGAAACATACCTATGGAAAACATAGAACACAGCTAAACAGATAATATCTTTCACTTACATGATGGCTTTATCTTTTTTAAGGTCTATGAACACAACAAACTGGTTATGAATATGAGCCTTTATTAAATATTTGGATCCACTCCCTGACATTAGCAATTACAGATTACAGAGTTTTATTCAGTGATTCTGTAATGTCATAAACCAATATGAATTTTTGCAAAATCCAAATAATCTCCAATGGTAGCATGGCAATTTAAGATTATATAGACCCAATTTATATGAATTGTTATCCCTACACATGAATTGTGGCAATTACAAACAAAAATATTTCTGAAATCTCTGAATATATTGTTTTCTATTTTTTAATGATACTCTTCAGTTAGAGAGAAATGGGCCATATTTGGCATGAGGTTAAAGTTGAAGTTTCTAAATTTGGGGTTCTATAATTCCCCATCTCTCTTTTTCTCCTACTAAATCTCAACTCTTCTTTGAAGACCCACCTAGGATGCATCACCTTTATCTCTGGAAGCCTGTGTTAACTCATTCCAGCAGAGATGGCTACTTCCTCTTCAGTGCTTCTTACAGTACCAACTTTATTGCATTACAATGATTTGTTTTTTAAGCCATCTGCCTCTTTTAGCCTGTGACCTTGGTTTAAGATTAGGAGAGTACCTGATAATGTTTATTTCCTGTCTTCTTCACCTCTTTCCCAAATCTGGTATTCCTAACATGGTTTCTAACTAGTTAGCTTTGTGAATAAACCCAGGTTTCAGAGTTTTTATTCAAATATGCTAGTGTTGAACTTTACATCTATATGCATTATTATTCTCAGACCTAATTTCCATGTTAATCAGCTAGAAGGTCCTGGGGCAACTGTTTCTCTGTAACTATACCTCTTGGTAATTAAGCTGTTCTTACCTACAATGGAGAGAATCACCACCACAAAATCAAAGATGTTCCAGCCTATAGTGAAGTAGTAGTGTCTGAGGGAGACGAGCTTCAGCACAAATTCTCCAGTGAACAGAACAATGAACACTAGGTTGATCCGGGACAAAACTAGGGTCATGTATTTGCCCTGGTCATCCGTTTCCACCATCATGGTGACCATGTTGAGGCAGATGAGGATCATGATGCTGATATCAAAGACTTGTCTGGTTACAAAATCAAAGACCATTCCTTGGAATTTGTTCTAGAAAGTGAGAGAAGAGAAATAAGGTTACTATATATATTTCATAAAGAATAATGCAGTAAAATTGTAGATAAAGCCCTTCCACATACGGGATGGATGTGCACCCTCCTCATATTACCCCAAACAATTTTGTGTGCTTTTTTTCTCTTCATGTTAAAAAAAATGGAAAAAAAATTTATATAGCTAAACAAAGCATATTTGGTTTATATAGATCCTATGGAAAGACAAAGCTGGATGAGACATAAATTAAGGCTGGGCGTGGCAGCTCATGCCTGTAATTCCAGCACTTTAGGAGGCTGAGACTGGAGGCTCTCTTGAGGCCAAGAGTTCCAGACCAGCCTGGGCAACATAGCGAGACCTCATTTCTATTAAAAAAAAAAAAATTAGCCTGGTATGGTGGCACAGGCTTGCAGTCCCAGCTACGAGGGAGGCTGAGGTGAATCACTTGACCCCAGGTGTTTGAACCTGCAGTGAGCTATGGTCTTGCCACTGTACTCCAGCCTGAGAGACAGAGTGAGACCCTGTCTCTTAAAAAACAAAACAAAAACAAACACATAAATTTGTGACAATTGGCTGATAATATATGTAGTCTTTGCTTGATTTGAATAAGTATGATAAGTTTTATAAAAAATAGTGACTACTAATAACAAAGATTTACAAAGTAGGTTAATATCAACATATATTTAGATAGAGAATACACCAATTCATTTATCAATATTTTAGAAATTTTGGTTTATACCTTATTTCCCTCCCCTGAAATACATCAGCCATATTTCTATTGAATTCTACCTCTCTAGCTCTGTGAATCTATGTATGGGCTTGTTAATTTATCTGTATTTCTTTCCATCTGTCCTTCTTTACCTATGCCCTGTGCTTTAACAAAAATGCATGACTTTAAACACTTTTTTTCTTTGTCTTCTTAACAATCATCTCAGGAACAACATGCTTTCAAAGATTCTTATATTAATATGGCTAGTAAATACAGTTTTATTAAAGAAATATATTATTAATCATTTAGAGTAAAAACTTAAAACTTCATGGCTTACCAAAAATCAAAGGTCATGAACTGACCATGTTTTAATTTTTAAAGAACTCTAGTAAAGTCAGTTCAATCCTTTCCCCTCTTACCCTGCTCCCTCACATTCCAGCTCCAGCTACTCTTATAAATATGGTAAAGTCAAGTCACTTAGAGAATTTATGGGGCCTTGTCAAGTCCCAGTTCTGGCAATTACAAGATTTGTGACTTGGGGCATGATTCGTATGTTCTTTGGGCCTCAGTTTCCTTACTCCTTACCAATCTCAGAAAATAGCTGAGTTAGAGTCCAGCTCTGTGAACATAATCTGTCATTATTACATCATTCCATCATCATGAGGCTCTACAGAGTATGCATTCTGAATATGCCTTATTCTGTTTTGGTGTATTTGGTGAAACAAACAATTTTGATGACACCTTTTCCCTTTCTAAACAGGTTTGGAATATTTTCTAGTCTTAAGAATGGAGGGAGCAGAGAGTATAGAGGGAGGCCATGGAGAGTGGGATGGGAAGGCTAGAGGAGGAGGAACCAGGTGTGCTGTTGGTAGCAGGAAAGTGAACCTTGCTTTGGAAGTATTTATTGGGAACCCTGAGCTAGAAGTTTTCAACTCACAAATTATAAAGAACATTACCTCCTTTTTTTGGAATGTGGTAACTCCTAATGAGTGCAGAAGTTGTGAATTATGATGCAAAATATGAACTTTATAATTAGGGCTCAATATTGGTGATATCACCTAATATGTTCTGCTCCAGAGCATTGCTCAATTTGACCATATGGACGCATGGCTTTGGAACATTAAAGGAGACAAGTAATTCTTACTGCTGGGCGAGGTATGGGTTTCTGAGGTTTCTTGGATCCAAGTTTCTTCATTGCATTGTAATATTTTTTCTGTTCCTCTGTCATAAAGATGTCTTGACCTCCAAAGTAAAGACATAGTATAAAACTGGTTACAATTCTGTGTTCCAATAGTACTTTCACAAAAAATATTTGTCTTTCCTTTAATCTTTTCTAATTTTTAAGTGGATATTATCCTGCTACATATACATTTATCCTGCTTTTCCCATTTATGTGAAATTCTGAATATCTTAATATTATGCAAAATCCTTACGTACATAAAACTCTGATCACTACAGGATCCTAATTTGATTATACTATGTTTAAAAGTAGGCACAAGGGTCTCAAATATATTTTTGCAAAACAGAAAACATTTTCGTAGTCCATTTCACTGCCGATAATTTTACTTCTTCATTCAACAGTTTTTAACACTTTCTGTGTGCTAGACAATGTGCTGGGTGTCAGAATTACATAAATATATAAGATACAGTATTCTGCTTCTAAATGGAGCAGGAAACTGAAAACGTAGGTGGACAGTGTATGTTGATATGACAAAAAAATTAAATGTACTGCAGAGGCAACAATGAATTCAGAGACTCAGAGACAAGCTGTTACATAGCTTACCCTTAAGCTAGGCCTTAAAAGATGATTATGGGTTTTCTAGGAACATTCCAGGATAAAAAAAAAAAAATCACAAAAAGCCATGGAGGTACAAGAGAATGCTTGTTCAGAAAAGGGCAGAAAACTCATATAGATGTTTGGGTGGTGACTATGTAGTAGGGAAATACACATGTATAGAGTGAAGTGTAGGAAAAAATGAAGATGGAAAACTGGGTGGAGGTAATTCCTGAAAGGCTCTGTAAGCCAAGCTAAAGCACTGGAGACCCGTTGGATGGGTCCGAAGGAGTGGACACATTTTTGGGTCAGAAAGCTATCCAATAGATAAACTTTGAGAGGAGCCACTGACTAGAGGCTGGAATCCCTGCAGCTTAAATAACCACATGGGCAACTGAAAATAATATAAACATGATTTAAGTCTGTCATGACCACAGGTATTCTGGTTATTTGGCTGTGTTAACAGACAGAACCTCAGAATGAAGAAAGGTAAAAGCTAAAGAATACTTATCTTCTTTTTCTGCTGGTTGAAGTTATCTATGATGACACCAATGAATAGATTCAGAGTGAAGAATGACCCAAAGATGATAAAGATGACAAAATATAAATACATGTACAGATTTTCTTCATATACAGGCTGAAGTTTAACCTAAATGATATTGAAAATATTAAATAATATGAAAAATACTATAAATACTTACACTAAATCAGTAATTTATTGAGTGCTGTTACTTAATACAGTGCTACTTTTGCCTTACCCTGAGATATTGTTCTACAAAAACAATTTTTTAAAACTAGTATGATCTAGTAAAATGAAGGTTTGCAAGTTTTATGATTGTTCTTGGTTCTGTTTTCCCATTGTGCCTTACATTTAACATATTCTTTAACATAAATACGGTGATATAAGCAGGGAAAACATTTTGAGCCTATTATTAGTCATAATTTTTTGCAATATTTTCTGTTTGGTTTTGGAAATGCTGAATTTTGGAAATACGGCTTTAAGAGCAGAACATCAACTTCTAAGAGGAAAATTCAGCACAGATATATTCTGTGGAGTTATTTTTATTTTTATTTTCTAAATTGAGTGTCCCTGAAACTTGCTTGCTTTTCTGTATCATGATATTCTTGGAAGCTGCTTCACAGAGTCTGGTTTATCATACTCTCCAGGGATAGGGAGAGACAAGTTACTTCCCCACTGAACAACTTTTCCACTCAGAATAGTCTCATTTACTGGACCAATCTAATGTCTTAGGATCCATGCAGCTAGATATCCTTTCATATTAGCTACATATTGTATATTAGGCACACATTAATCAAGCATCATCTATATTGAAGCAGACTGTTCATTTTTTATATGCAATATTAAATGTTCTAATATAGAATTTTGGATGTTTCAGTGTTTAAATTACCACCAATATTCACCATAAGAAATCTAGAACCTATAAATAATATTTGAGTGATACTTACATCTCGTGAATCAACAGCTGCATACATAATATCCATCCAGCCTTTAAATGTGGCCTGTAAATAACATATATTTGAATTGTTCATAAAAATTTCACCTAACAATGACATTTAACCAGATGAAAATCTGACAGTATTATAACAAATAACTTTTTGTACAATATTGTGAAATTTCATATCAAGAGATTGAAATAAAATTGAAATAGAAAAACATTTGTATTTAAAGTCTGGAACTTGTTTCCTTTTTTTTCTTGAAAGTATTCTATTTTCTTCCTACACTAAAATTTAGTGAAAGACTTTATTCATGAAACTGCCATCTCAGTCCCAATTCCCTTATATGTTAAAGTGTAAGCTCTATGATTTGCATTTTGACACATAGTAGAATCATATTTCTTAGACATTGTTATAATAAATTATCTGGCTAATAATTTATACATTTAATTCATCACTACAAATACGCATTGTTATTTTAGTACCTAAAGTTGCTCCTTTGGCAATAATTGATACAGAAAACTAAAAATGATACCAGTACCCAAAAATATAACAAAAAAGAAAGCAGAAATATAAAATCACATTAAAACATACTAAAAGCTTAACACTAAGGAAAATACATTATAAAATAATTGTAACA
This sequence comes from Pan troglodytes, assembly GCF_028858775.2. Lineage (NCBI taxonomy): Eukaryota > Metazoa > Chordata > Mammalia > Primates > Hominidae > Pan > Pan troglodytes. The sequence continues at coordinate 67,124,132 of NC_072411.2, forward strand.
TCTTTTTTATGATCAATTCAAGCTGATATTATAGGTGTTATCATTAACTTTTTTTCATGCTGTCAAATGTTAGTCATTCAAACAAAGAACATCAGGGAAATAATCTTGCTTGAAACATCTTGAAAACTTTTTCAAAACTCGTACAGTAGCCACTTACCACTTGAAGCAGTGCAAGATAGCCAGCGCCAACATTATCAAAGTTTACTTTCACGTTTTTCCACCGAGCTTGCTTGCCAAGAGCCTGACAGTCACTCAAATTGTTAACATCACTAACGTCAAACATGTTACCCGTTGTCATGTTAACACAGTGGTAGAACTTGCCAGCAAACAAATTCACACCCATGATGCTAAAGATCAGCCAGAAGATGAGACAGACCAACAGCACATTCATGATAGAGGGAATTGCTCCAACAAGAGCATTCACAACCACCTAGAAGAGACAGCGAGGGGAACATAGCTTACAAACCTTTTGAATGGAAACCATTCCTTCAATGTATTTGTTTAGTATTAATATGTGCTTGAAAAGAGTTAAATAAAAATCTAGGTGGACAAGTTGTTTCTTCCAATTTTTCTAGCACATATTTGAAGGAAAACAAACAATGACACAACTAAAGAGCTAAGGTTTTAAGGAAAGCAAAATATGCTACAGTATGAAAAGAAATCATTAAAAACCTGGTATAGTAAGATGGAGTCAGAAAATGTTTGTATGCTGGGGAAAAAAGAATAGAAAGATGCATTAAATGCCAACAGAAAAAATAATCATCTTTCAGTAATACATTTTAATTTTCAAGAGTGTTAATGAATGAATGATAATTTGAAAAAGCGAGTAAACAAACCCTTTACAAATAAACAAAGTATTAAAAATGCCTTAAATCTATATTCTCAGATCAAGTTAACTTTTTATGACTACGAAGAACGGGATTAGGAATTTACTGGGTCCCTTTTTTCCCCTGTTAGTAAATCTCAATAAAAAGGTTTATTAAGTTAGGGGGAAAAGTGGAATTTATATCTGGTCGTAACAGTACTGGATAAGTTCCCATTATTATTACTTCACAATCTCTTAAACGTTCACTTTGGAGCACATGCTACTTCATCAACCCAGGCTGACCTATTTCATGAGAGGAAAATTCATTCACTTCTCATTAAATTCAGAAGATATTAAGATGTATTTTGAAATCTTTATGAAAGTCGACAGTAATTTTTCTTGTCTAATCTAGTTCATATTGGACCATTCTGTTAATCATTTATGTTAAATAAAAGTATTGTTTTATTTTAAAATACTGCAAACATTATTTTAGAAATCAATACCAAGGAATCTTAAATTGACATCAAAACCAGAAATCCAAAATTGTAAACATTTCCTATGCTACTTGAATTTTGTTTCTTTTGGAAGTTAAGCCATATGCATTATACTTGCCAGGGAGAGAATGCATTCACTGGGTTCTTAGTTTCTGTTTCTGGCTGGGCCCGTAAAGTCCCTTCCTCATCCCTCTTTTCCACTTATCACTAGAGATAGAAACTAAAAACCATGGCTTCAGGCTGTTAATAGCCTAAAACAATATAGAACAACAACAATAACAAAATAAAGCGGGTTGGACAAGTTTGGTACACACCACCACAGGTTCTCCTGTTTTCAAGTAAATGCATAATACATTATCATAATTTGCATCTGGAATATTAATTGTGCTATATGACTGAATTAAAAATTCTAAACTTTGAATATTTTCCAGATTAGAGAAAATTTATAAGTTTTAAATTTTGCTCAGTTGCTATCTCCCCTCATAAATGAACTGTTAATAGGAAACATGGAACCAAATGAGAGCTTAAGTATTATGAGTAATGGTATAAGTTTGGTTTGAAAAGAACTTGAAATTGTATAGTAATTTTTATGAATTTTATCTTGTCTAACTTTCTTTAGCATTAGCAAGGAAATGAAATTACAATGTAAAAACCAAATATTTCTTTGATTACAATGATTCTGGAGAGTCTGGAGAGTGGCTTAATTCTCCCTGATGGGTGAACTTTAAAGTCAAGGTTGAAATATTTTTATTGCCCCAAACCAACCATCTCCTAACATCCTAACATGAAAGCCCTATGACCTACACTAAATTAAATATCCACATGCACTCACAAGCCAGATTAAACAAAACTGGCCTTTGTGCTGAATTCTACTGAGGGGCATGGCAAATGGGTGGTATCTATAATAAAGTGTGATTTTATGTTTAGATGCATAATATACATATTAAGGAAGAGAGCTGGGGAGGAAAATACAACTGCTATAGAAAAAGTGAACCTTATTCAGAATGCTCAATTAGAAAAAAAGATCTATAAAACAAACTCTGGGCCGGGTGCAGTGGCTCATGCCCGTAATCCCAGCACTTTGGGAGGCCGAGGCGGGCGGATCATGAGGTCAGGGGATCGAGACCATCCTGGCTAACACAGTGAAACCCCGTCTCTACTAAAAATACAAAAAATTAGCGGGCGTGGTGGCGGGCACCTGTAGTCCCAGCTACTCAGGGGGCTGAGGCAGGAGAATGGCGTGAACCCGGGAGGCGGAAGTTGCAGTGAGCTGAGATCGCACCACTGCACTCCAGCCTGGGCGACAGAGCGAGACTCCGTCTAAAAACAAACAAACAAACAAAAAAACCAAAAAACTCTGGAGGTTGCCTGAAATGCTTAATTACCTTAACCCTTCACTTTGGATGTTATTTAGCAATTTGTTAGAGGCTAAAATTCAATGTTGTTTCCTTATGCAATAATTTTTATTACTGATATCAATTCAAGAAGCAAAGCACACAAAACCCATTTTACCTTTCATTCATTACCAGTAATTTTGAAGGAATCAAACTATTGAGAGAAAGAAACTCCCCACCACGGATGAATGTCAGTAGTCAGTAGTCATTTCAAGGGGTGTAAGCAATGAAAAGAAATAACTGGCAGTCCAAGGTTTTTGAGTGTTGTAGAAACATATTTGAACTGTGACAAGAAGACCTGGATGCTAGTCTCAGCTCTGTCCTCCCAAAATTCTGAGAGCCTGTTTAAATAAACTCCAGTTTCAGAAGGCTAGGCTTTGTGATCTCTAAGATTTTTGCTCTAATTCTGTAATTCTATGAAATAAATATCAGAAGAGTATGGCACCCTTTTCTATCTAAATCATTACCTACATGTAATTTTGACATGAATAATTAGAGTGTCTATTCTTCTTACCCTCATGCCTTCAAACCGGGATAAGGCTCTTAGAGGTCTTAAAGCTCTTAATGTCCGTAATGATTTGATGGCACCGAGTTCTGAGTAGCCAAGAGCATTGGCTACCAGGCTAACCAAAGAAACCTACAAAAGGAAAAAAAAAAATTAATTAGTTCACCAAGAAATAAACTGTTGACTGAAGTTACAGGGTGTGGTATCTATTTAGTGCAGACTAAATACTAATTTGGACATACCTTGGCAACTTTCATCTTCCACATAGTGGGGTCATCTTATATTGCCAGTCTCATCTCATACTATTGCTTTTTTTTAATCGATGAAACCAGAATACTTGCCCATATTTATCAACACGTGTCAATATCTCCAGTTAGATATTTTATACCATGGACCCCTTTTCAACTTGTGCATATACCACTGATAATTCAGGATTGAGTTCAATGCCAGATCCTCCATGGATGTGTCCTTAAAATTATTGATTAGAAATAATGTTTCTCTCTTGAGTTTATGTAACATCTTAGTTATGCATTCTGGAAGCATTCACCATGTAATAGCGTTCACTGATTAGATATCTTATCTCCCTTTCCAGATCGTATACGTTTTTTTATCAGCTGGGATGAAACATTGTTCTCTTAACATGTCTAACGCTGTCTGGTCAGATGTACTTTAGCCAAAATATGTTGGATAAATAATTATTCCAGGGAAAATTTTTATCCATATTGCTGGACTTAAGATTTAGAATATAGTCCTCATCATTCAGAGAGATGGTACTCATCATTCAGAGAGATGGTACAGCTTCCTGATACAGGCTGAGCATCCCTAATCTAAAAATCTGAAATCTAAAACGCTTTGAATGCTAACATGACACTCAAAAGAAATGCCCATTGGAGCATTTTGGATTTTGGATTTTTCGATTAGAGATGCTCAACTGACATAGAACGAATATTCCAAAATCCAAAACACTTCTGGTTTTTGATAAGACTTAACTTGTATTTATACTAAATTTTACTTAAATATATGAAAGATCAAAGAAGACATGTCCTTTTTTGGGGGAGGAAGTTTATTTGCTTTAATTTTCTTTCAATATAATAACATGTCTTCATGTATAAATCCAAAGATATAGCTACCATTACCATCACCTCTTTATGTGTGAGGAAGTTAGAGCGCCACCCCCACCCACAACAAAAGGATGCACAGCTAATAAGAGTAGAATTGGCGATTTGAACCCAAATAATCTGACTTCAAAAGCATATCTTAACCTTTTGCATCCATTAAAAATGTTTCTTCTTCATCTGAATCATAGAGCACTGAAAATGATTTGAATGACCATCTTCTCAGTTCTTTCAAAGATGGTACATAACTAATGCTTTCCTTAATTCATAAGAGAGAAATTAATTCATTATATCCACAATGGCTTAAGAGCATTAGGGCTTAATTTCCTATGAAAAAAGGCTGTTGAAAATGAATTTAAGTGAATCCTCCCAACAATCCTGTGAAATATGATGAAATCAATAATGTGCCCAAGAACACAGGATATAAAGAGTGATACCAAAACCAGAACCTAGGCTTTAACAACATATGAAGCCACTGTCCTCTCATTGTTTAATTTAGCATACATTTTAAGAATTGAACAGAATAATACATGACTTGACTGCTAAACTTGATTAGTGGCAGGATAATTGATTGAGCTATTCATTTCTGTCTTAGGTTTGCTGTTATAGAAGACTGGAAAGATTGGAAAGGTTATTAGAGAACACACAGGCTTCTATGTTCTATGCTCCTTTTCCTCAGGAGGAATTAACAGCTTCTTTATGTTTCTAGAGTTACTATCTGAAGATTTTTCTCAACCTCCCAACAAAGTCCTTTATTTGAGACATGGGATTTTAAAGGGACGTGGCTGCAAATTTCTCAAGACCTTGAAGTAAGGAAGCTCATGCTTTGAAAAGAAAAGTAAAACTGGGTGTGATGGCCTATGCCTGTAATACCAGTACTTTGGGAGGCTGAGGTGGGAGGATCACTTAAGGCCATGAGTTCAAGGCCAGCCTGCGCAATAGAGTGAGACCTTATCTCAACAAAAAAATTTAAAAAATGATTAGCCAGGGATGGTGGCTCGCACTTGTAGCCTTAGCTATTTGGGAGGCTTAGGCAGGATGATTGCTTAAGCCCAGGAGTTCCAGGTTACAGTGGCTATGATCACACCATTGCACTCCAGCCTGGGCTATAGAGTGAGAGCCTCTTTTCTCTTAAAAAAAAAAAAAAAAATAGTAAGGTAATATCCAGAACAGTGGGTTCGGGAAAGATAGGAAGTCATGAGTTTAAAGGTTGAAAGGCACCACCTGCATCTAACAACCCTACATGGCATGGAATTGTGTGTTGTTAGAGAAGCTGGGCTTAATGAAGCTACACTTATTTAATGGACCTAATGGCCCAGAGGACATAGTGCCAGAGTTGCAGCCACAATATGTGAGGATCAGAGGAAATTAGCACCACATTTCTAGGCTACATATGTCCTAGAATTTCTAGAAGTTCCCAAGGAGAGATCATAAAAAACTACCTGACATTGGATTTTCTGACAAATCTGTGCTGGGATCTGTTGCGTATTTGACTTATATAGGAAAATAAAGGGAATTTAAAATATTTTTAGGACTTTGAGAATACTCACTGCAGATTGGTTTAATCAAATAACTTAAAATGATTTTTCCACGCAAATTACTCTGATAAGATTATCACAATCTGATCAATCACATACATAAATATTTTTTTCTGGTTTGCATGACTTAAGCTACAATGTCATTTTGTATAAGGCAAAACCTTATTTTAGTGGTTTAACTGATGTGAAAAAATATGCTTTAAAAGCTATTTTGAAATGAGATCTTTCAAATCTCTATTATAAGTGGAGATAGCTCCTTGCAAGAATTTTAAAGATTTGCAACATACATAAAGTTTGAAGATAATGACTACATTGGTAGGGTGCTTTACAATTCACAGTGATCTCTTTCACTCATTATCTTTGTGTCTCAGAATAGTGAAATGACCACTCCAAGGGAAGATGGCCACAGGTAAACATATAACTAGAATTTAAGTCTTCTGTTTTTATGTCTAATGTGTTTTTCACCTTAGCAAATTTGTCCCCAACCTTTCAATACATAGTGTTTTAATATTATCTCTTTTGTGCTAAACACAAAAGGCACTCTTGCCAATGTGTGCAAAGTATGAGATACCCATTTCCAAAAACTAAATTTTTAATATGAATTTACATGACCCTAGGTACCATATCACACTACACAGTAAATAAATGGAAATGTCTGTGATAGAGGTGTCAGGGGTTGGTTCAGTTGTAATCCACACCTTTCCACATTCTTATGGCAGCTGAGACTGAGAAAGAAAATAATAATGCAGGATGGAGTTGATGGTTCCAAAGAAGATTCTGGAAATCCTGTGATTGGTTAAGGAACCAAACAATAGGAATTTTTTTTCCTTGAAAATGGCTAAAGACAATGTTTAAAGTTCAACATGAACAAATAAAAGATAAAAACTCTATATCACCTCCATACATTCTGATGATATATTTCAATCTAAAAGCTTGTATAATTTTTGATGAGATCCATAAGCATTCTCATTAAAATCAGAATAAAAGAATATGCCCATCAACAACATTATTATTTAACACTTTCTGGAAAAAGAAGAGTTATAAGAATTAGAGAAGTGGGAGAAATCATTGTTTGCAGATATATTGTTGTTATCTTAAAAAATCCCATAAGAGAATCAAGTGAAAAACTATTATAAACAATAATCTAATTATTTTAGGCGGTTGATAAATACATTTTTCATCTTAACTTTTAAAAAAGTTCGTGTAGGAGTCTTTTTGAACTACAAAAACTTTAAAAATATAATTCAGAAAAAGTAAAAGTATAATAATAATTTAAAATTTTGTGAAGAAGAAAAGCAGAGAGGACAAATTTCACCAGATATGGATTATAAATATACAGTAATTAAAGCTGTTATATTAGCAGACAAAGAATGAATGAAATAAAATAAAGCTCAAATTAGCATGTGGATACTGAGATTTAGCACATGGATAAGGAGAGAATTTTAAATGAGAGGAGAAATAGAACAACTGATTATTCATTAAATGAGAAGCCAGATAGAAAAAAATAATACTAGAGCCTTACCTCACACCTTACACCAAATTAAATTTCAGGTTGGTCAAAAATTAAAACATAAAATATAAACTAATGGACAAAGAAATAAACAAAATTCTCAAACTAAAAAACTGAAAAGAAAAAACCCGGAATATTTTTAATAGTCTTGAAATGGGTCTTCATAAACATGAGAAAACCAAGAGGAAAAAAAATTCTGATAAATTTGACTAAATCAATATGAAAAATTTATACATGACAAAAGAATTCAAGAGACAAAAGCTCAAATTAGAAAAATATTCATACCACATGTGACGAAATACTAAATTTCCTTAATATAAAAAGAGCTCCTACAAGTCATCCAGTAAAAGCTCATTAACCAAATAGTAAAACACACAGATTCTTTCTAAACTTTTACTATATCTGTTTGAACAACATATTTATTTATACCCCCTACTGAAGTTCAACTAGAAGAAAAGCAAAGGAATAAAGACAAAGATAATAGAAGAAGAGACAACAAGAAGAGTTTTAAAACATTCTGGACTGTGGAAAGCACAGGAATAATTACTTTCTCAACAGAGAAAGAGCAGCAGAAACCCAGGTGCCTGCAAAAGCAACTCAAATTGTTTCAACAAATGATCAGAAGGCTCTGGAACTGGAGGCATTTGGTTGCTCAAAAACAGAGGGGCAATTGATGGAGCTGAAAACAGAACTGATTAAAATTTTGCATACAGGAAAGCTAGACACTCTTGAGTCCCTTCACCCAGTGCTCTCCAACCCTTCAGAGAGCAGAATAAAATACAACTTCACAACTTCTGGAGTAAAATCTGTACTTGCTACAGACATCAGAACATTTAAACAGTTATCTACATTGTTGTTGGGTTTCCCTGCAACACCACAGGTGTCTCTTCCAGTATATCCTGAAGTTGAGTTTTTCCCATTAATAGTACTGAGGGGCTTAAATAGCACATGGTATTTAAGCTCAGTATTTCTTAGGACAAGGGCACCCGGAATTTCAGATTGCTAGCTGCACACCTTCCTGCTTCCACCACAGAGGAGCCCTATTTCCTATCTGCTGAGTAGTTCCTAGAAAAGGGCTCAGGTAGTGGTGAGGGGCAGGTACAAAGCTGCCATGGGAATGGTAGCAGAGAGCTCTAGTGAAGATGGGAGGTTGGGGATACTTGTGACAGAGGGATTTGGCCAGCTGGGGTGGGTAAGGTGTACAGCAGGAATAGAGCGCAGGCTTCCAGAGGCTGTGGGAAGTGCAGTCTCTATGCAATCTCAGTCAGAAATGGAAGTCCAGACTGGGAGTGGTGGCTCATGCATGTAATCCCAGCACTTTGGGAGACTGAAGCAGGAGGGTTGCTTGAGCCTAGGAATTTGAGGTTACAGCGAGCTATGATTGCACCACTGCACTCCATCCTGGGTGACAGAGAGAGACTTTGTCTCCTAAAGAAAAAAAAAGGTTAATTTATTTTTATGTAAGGGGAGTTTGTAAGTTTGTAACTCAAGGGCCGCCTCTTTGCTTTCTCTTCTACTTTTATCTTTATGGTTTATTTATTGGTCTTTAACTTTATACATGATTAGAAAATTCACAATGCTCACATGCTATATAAAAGCAAATACCGTGGTCATTGTGGTATTGTTTATAATAGCAGGAAGCAGACGATCTAAGCGTTCATCCCTGGGAAAAGGATGAGTAAAATCTGGTGCACTCATCACTGGTGACTACAATATGGTACAGAGAAGCCATGAGTTTCACAGGAATTTCACTGAAACATTCCAAACACTATGTGCAGTGGGGGAGGGGTCTTTAAAATGAAGACTTTGAATCAGGTGATCTCTCTAAGTTTATTTCTTTGTCTGGAATTCTTAATTTGGCAATTTAAAGATGATTAAATCAAAATAACACTATATGTTCTTTATGTCGAAAAAGAACAAATCAAAGTATCTTTGTTAATAGATGCATCATCTTCAAGCACACTCCTAGAAAAAATTTTAAAGTGCAATTTTGATTCATTGTGAGCATAATTACTTCTGTTTATGAAGTGTGTAATTATGACTGTATCTTCAGGTGTAATTATTTCTTTTTGGAAAGATATGAATTGTTTTTGACATTTTACATAATGAATGTATGTTATATGTTACTTAACTAGATAACTACTCTGTGCCTCAATTTTCCCATCTACACACTAGAAAAGTAACAGTAGATGCTGCATAAGTTGTTGTGAAGATTAAACAAATTAAGCATTGAAGACAAAGGACAATTTATAGCTCAATTAAGGTTGGTTGTTATTAGTATTACAAATGATAACACTTGTTTGCCTTTACTGTCACCATTTAGAATCCTGGCTGATGAATTGCATCCCACGGGGAGGCCTTTAAGAAGAGAAAGAGTGATGTAGGTCTTCCTAAAACATATATTTGCAGAGGTTGTGACTGGAGGCAGGAACATTTAGTAAGCTATTGCTTGGTCCAGTTGATTGCAGTGGTGTTGATGTGCTGAAGAGGAGGGGTGAGACTGTCCACTCATTTATTAGTCAATAAAATGGAGAAGAACTTGCTGATTGATTGGTTGTGAGGGGTGAAAGGCAGAAAGGCTGAAGATGATATCTGGCCTGGATTTATACAAACATTACCATCAGACTAAGTAGGGAATTTGGAAGAAATGCATGACTTAGAGGGGAAACATGATGAACATGTGCAGATAACAGGTGTATTAACATGTATTATCTAGGAAGCAGTTAGAAGTATGGGTTGGAGTTTAACAAAAGACCAGAATTAGAGATTAAAAGTCTCTATTAAAAGCCATACTCTTTCAAAGAATGGGCTATAGAAATTTATAGCTACATTAGTAGGATTATCTTTTTAAACCTGGCCTGTGAGAAATTTTTCTTATTAATTAATTAATAATGCTAAAGGAGAATTAAATTCTTCCAAGAAATGGACAAAATGAATCATTTCTATCAGAAGACATTTATAGAAAAAGTCAAATCACATACTAGACTGTTTACACGGAAATATATCTAGAGAGAGAGTTCAGAAATTAATATGAAATGACAATAATTTATAATTATTTAGTTCCTTTACCCCAAAGCTCTTTTTAATTTATTCTAATTCTCTGCACAAGAGTGCTAGATAAAATTCAAGGCAGGTGTCTGCATATTAGCAAGGCACCATCTCATTGCTTTCATTCACCACCACTTATACGCAATCACCTTCGGTGTCATGTGGGAACTCTTTGACTAGTTCAGCACAATATGCCAAATAGATCTGTGCCCTATTGTAAAATATGGATCAAAGAACCCAGTGTTGGGTAAAGGTAGCTCTACCACCTACTAGCTGTATGACATTTCTAAACCTGTGAAATAGAGATAACATCTGTAGCAAAATAGAAATAATAATACAAAAAATCAAAAGCTTGTTAAAAAGATTAATAAATACTTTGTAAGTAAAACAGACATTTATAATGAGGTTTGTAATGTAGGGGTTAGAAACACAGTCATTAGAGCCAGACAACTTGGGTGCCAAATCCAGCTTGGCCACTTATTAGTTCTGTTAACATGGGAAAGTAACTTAACCTCTCTTTGTCTTAGCTTCCGTACCTGCAAATTGAGAATAGTTGTTTCTAACTCATAGAATTTTGAAGATTAGATGAGTTAACACATGTGAAGTGCTTTTGGTGGCACCTGTACACAGTGTGCATTAAATCAGGGTAGTAATTTTCACTATTATTATGTAAGGCTCTTAATTAGTGCCCTTCCCACAATAAGTGCTTACAAAGTACTAGGCATAATATCTTGCTACTACTATTACTACTAATAACAATCTAGCTCTATTATTGAGGTTACCAATATGTCAATAATAAATGTCAAGAACTAAGGCAGGAAATACTAGATTCTAGGGGTTGCTAGCAAATGGAAATACATATTAGGATCAGAAAGTGTCCCTATGGTGGTTTTGTTCACCTCAACAGAGCAGCTTATGGGATTCTAAGGAGCATGTGATTAAGCAGGAAAAGCATTCCAAAGCCATAATATCAAGCATCTCCTTTAAACCTGTGCTGTTAGTGAAAATTACCTGTGAGCAATAAATACTTCATGATGGTTGAATCTTTTACTAGAGTTTGTTTTTCACACATTAGCATGTTAGGATGTTTTAGAATCAAACGAAGTTTTTATGAGAGATGCTCAGATGCATTTTCTCAGAGATGACTGCAAAAATTGATAAGGACCTCAAGAAATCTGATGTTTTCAATACGTTTTAAATAAATATTAATTAAATTATGTATTTACTTCATTGTGTGGTCAATAGCAGCATCTATAGTATAGTTTGTGTAGTTATAGAATGGTATAGTAAGGTATATTTTGTTTTTTAAAATGAACATAGTATCTTTTTGACCTTCAGCTGAGAAGAAAAGAATTGTACAGAATCTGAAAAAGTGGTCCTTCTAGTGCAGTATTCTGGAAGGCAGAGGCATGACTTAAGTTGCCCTTGATTCCATCCTGAAGTATCATACTTGCTGTCTCCATTTCTTCATCTTCATTATTTTCTCTCATCCACAACACCAATGACCTTCATTTTGCCAAATCCAAATGTCAATTTTATATGCCAATATTGCTTGATTTTTGACTTTTTTTCACGGTAGCCTTTGATAAAATTGATCACCTCTCCTTTGGGAAAACCCAACTATCTTCTCTGGGTTTCTATGACACCATGCATATTTTGTTTTCCTTTTAATTACTACTTCTCAGTCTAATTTACTGGCTGGTTCTCCTTTGCCCAACTTCTAAATGTTATAGTGTCCCCAGAGTTTGGTTCTGGGTTGCCTTGTTTATTTGCAGTCTCTGCCTAGGTGAGCTAAAACAGGTTTGTAGCTTCAAATGCCATATACATCTCGATGAACCTTAAATTTATATACATAAGATTCTGGATTCTCTCCTGAGCTCTAGATCTATATAAAGTTCAGTACCTTGTTTTGAATGTCTAATAAACATCTCAAATGAATATATATCAAATGAATACATCTCTCTCCCACCCATCATCTACCTACCCTGCCAAATCTTTTTCTGATATTCCCCATCCCAGTTAATGGTTCTATCCTCTACCCATTTGTTCACGGTGAAAGAAAATCCATTTGTTGAATCCTCTCTTTTCTTCACTCCACATATCAAGCCTATCAGTAAGTCTCATCACCTTGGTCTAAAATCTCCACTTTCCTGCATTATTAAAACAACCTCCTAATTGATCTTTCTGCTTTTACTCTTTGCCTCCCACTCTCCATAGCCAGATATGATCATTTTGTAACAGTAGGTCAGATCCCTGCTTATCCTGCTGCTGGGGCTTCTCATGGTGATTATAACTAATATATGATAGATTACATAATGTTAACATATATGATGTATAGTAAATTACAATAAAATACGAACTTCTTGCCATGGCCACTATGTACTTTTTGAGTTCGGTTTCTACCACTCTCACTCATGTTTCATCACATACAAGTACACCAGTTTCTTTCTGTCTCTTTTATCTCCTTGGCTCATTCCCACTTCAAGTGCTTCTGCTTCTTCTCCTCTCTTCTCCCAGGTCTTCGAATGACTGGTACCCTCCCCCATGCACCCCCTTAGACACCCTCTTGGACACTAGCTGACACACTGCTCCTGCCCTCCCTCCGCTTCCCCAAACACACAGTAATTTACCAGCCTAGTACCCTGTTTTATTTCATAGCAGTGATCTGCCTTTATCTAATCTTTAGATTTTACTTGTTTACACGTTTCCTGTCTGTTCCTCTCCTCCAATAGAGTGTAAGCTTAACAAGCCTAGGTCTGTTTTGTTCATTTCTCCTTTGTCTTGAATGGCATATGATCCTTTATAAGGTACTCAAAAATATTTATTGAATAAATGAATGAATTTTAGGAAATTACAAAGATATCTCACTATAAATCTAATTTTACTTTTAGACAGAGAATTGAAGAGGTTACATTTTTTACGCAGACCTATTTCTCAAGTATGTGAATGTAGTTTTCGAAAGATACATTTGAAAGGAAGTTTTTTTGGTGTTCTGTTTATTTTCTTGCTTCATTGATTGCTTCCTTTCTTTACCTTTCTGTGACTTTAATTTTGTTACAGTGATATACCCTATGAACTTTAAACTCTTTAAGTCCATTTTATTTGTACTTTCAAACACTGTTTTAACCTTATATTTACTTTAGCTTAGTGAATCCCCAGTACTCTGAAGACAAGCTGTTATCTGAGGTTGCATTAATTCATGTATTTAACCCCTGCTTTGGGAAAATTAAGAAAATAGACCCATTTAAGATACAGTAACTTGCCCAAAGGAGGAGGCTTTCAGTACCCAGTTCCAATCTGCTAATTTTGACTCACTAAAAGCAAAGTAATTTTGGGGCACCATTCGTTTGTCATTCATTGAAACATTACTCAATAGATGTCTAAATGTCTGTGTTAGGTGTGCAAGGATAAAAACATGATGGAAAACCTCCAACCTCAAGAGATTTTTACATCATGATCATGTTTTCTATATAAGGGGAGTACATAGAAATACTCGAAGTACAATGCAGTAGTTCAGTAACTGTAAGTCAGAATTTTCTAGAAAACTTCTATCACATTTTAAAATAATCTTGCTGGGCACGGTGGCTCATGCCTATAATCCCAGCACTTTGGGAGGCCAAGGTGGGTGGATCACCTGAGGTCAGGAGTTTGAGACCAGCCTGGCCAACATGGCAAAACCCTGTCTCTACTAAAAATACAAAAAATTAGCCAGGCATGGTGCGGGCACCTGTAATCCCAGCTACTCGAGAGGCTGAGGCAGGAGAATCACTTGAACCCCAGAGACGGAGGTTGCAGTGAGCCAAGATCACGCCATTGCACTCCAGCCTAGGCAAGAAGAGCGAAACTCCATCTCAAAATTAAAAAAAGATCATAATCTTCATACATGATAAAAATCTTTTTGAACCAGAAAGGATCATTGAATGTATTTACTGTTCCATCTTCGACAGAGAAGGTGGAGATTTTAAATGCTAAATCTCAAAGCCAGTCTGATGCCAGTCTGATACATACACACACACACACACACACACACACACATATTTGCCTATTACAACTAATATATTTATAATGGATCAGTTAGGCAGAAAATCTATGAGGGAAAGGAGCACTGAATTGAGAATTAGTAAATTTGGACACGTATCAACTTTATTATTAAGAAGCTGTGTTATCTCCAAAAAATATTTAAACTGAGGCTTTAGTTTTCTCATGTCTTGAATAAACCCTAGATATTCCTTAAGGTCCACTCTAGCTGCGGAATGTGAAAATACTAAGTTTCGATTTGTGCATAGCTTTTCAGAGTTATGTTGAAATTCATCTCTATTATTAATGAAAGGCCAGCCAAGGAAATTGAAAGTCATTTCTGGTCTATTAAAAGTGACTTGACAGCAGATTTCTTATCAACTTAAAGGGTTAAACACATTTTGGTTATATAATTGTGAATATGTGTTTGTGGGAGGAAGAAGAGTAGAATCTGGATAGACCCAGACTCGTCAAAAATGAGAAAAAGAACGATGCACACATATGGCAATTATTGATTCATATTGGCAAGTGTTAGAGCTAAAAATAAGGAGCTTTGTGATTGCTAGGAAATGGCTAGAGATAGTATTTGAAGCACCTTGTTTTGTTAGGAGGCTGTGAAGCCTTGTGCAATGGAATATCACAGACTACAAGGAATCAGAGGACTGTCATGTTGTCCCAGTGCCTCTCCGTCACTTGCAATAAAAAAACAGGCTGCAAGTCAGATAGATTCCATAATTGGCAATGTTCCTATGACTACTCACCCCAGGGTAATCAGATTCAGAACAGACCTACACCTAACTCTTTGCATGTAAATACCTGATTAGCTATTGGGATCTAACTACTGATTTAAAAATGGAAATGCATTTTGTTGTGTCTGTGGGTATGTGGCTGTGGCTGAATGAACTCAGTACATGGGTTAATTTCACAGTATTTAGTCACACGTACTCTAGGAAGGGATTAAAGTGCAGTTTACACACTTTCTGACCTTCAGTCATTTTCTATTTTGCTTCTTGGAGATGTTTGTTTGTTTTTCTAAACTGAACTGTTAATAAGCTAAGTGCTTACATCTGTCAATTAACATAATATTTATCTATTACTTACCTTGAGGCACTTAACTTTCAGAAAAATAAAAGCTGTCTGTTTATGGTAAAGAACAACTCTCCCTGTGTTTGCTCTTACCACTACCCATGTTTTTAGGACCTCCTCTACTCTTTCCCATGAGATATTCCTCATTGTTGCATATGTTACAGTTTTGTTTAAATAACTGCATAATTATGTCATTATTAGTGAAAGTCAGTTTTAATAACAGAAATATATGAAATGTCAAACTTGCCTCTTTTAAAAACAATTTTATAAAAATCACTTAAGATACTTACATCAACGATCAAGAAATCTAGCCAGCACCAGGCATTAGTGAAATATGTTTGAAATCCATAAGCAACCCATTTGAGAAGCATTTCCAGAATGAATATATAGGTAAAGACTTTGTCAGCATATTCTAGCATGGTTTTGATAGTCTTTCGCTGTTCAATGTATATATCTTCAAAGGCCTATGAATCAAAAATATTTTATTTTACTTAAATGGCTTGCTTCTTCTAAATATTTGAAAAAAATTGCTTAGTATAATAGTGAGTACAAAACAATAATTTGATTATTGATATTTTACATAAACATTGAACATCAGACAAAATCTAAAGACTAAGTGCGAAAATGCTGGCAGGGAAACGTCATGCCTTTAGTGATTTAGAATGTGCTGTCTTTCCTACTTCTCACCCCTAAGTCTCTATCTCAATTACTGTTACAAAGACATGCTTTTAATGAAGTAAGATGAACTCAGAAATAACTAGAAGTTCTGTTAATGAGGGACAGAATTGGCCTATTCAAACATTACTTTCTACAATTTCCTGAATGATCTGGCTTATTTTGAGAGAATAAGTTGATTATACATGAAAAAAAACCCTAAAATACACTTTTAGTCCATAAATGTTAATACAATTATTAGGGAGAACTGGATAGTATTTGACAGGGAAAGTAACGTGGTTACAGAATGTCTCTGCAAATGGTTGTCTCAGTAAGGAAAACATCTGTTAGATAAACACCAGATGAGAAATTCCATCTGGCTGTTTCATGGTGCTGATTTGTTCAGAACTGAATTTTGCATCGTTAAACCTTGGGTGCCAAGCTCTGCAAGACAAAGATATGCCTTTTCTTTTGATTCTGAAGCTCAGTGTTTGCATCTGGTAATTTTGGAGAATAAACTATTTCACCAGAATCTGATTCTTGCCAATGTGCATTTCACTTACCAATGCACCACTACTGAGAAGGATCATGAACACAATGAAAGTCTCAAACCAGTTGTGCTCAACAATGCTGTAGCAGGTTTTTCGAAGATTCCACCAGATCTTCCCTTTGCCTTCTTCTGTACTTACTTGACAGAATGGAAACTTTTTAATACATCCTAAAAATCAAATATAGTTAATTAAAAAATATATTTTAATCTTAAATAGGAAAAAATAAACTTTCTTGCTCCTTCCCCACTCCACTTCCAGGTAATCATTTCATAGGGTAACCATCTCCTTCATTTCCTAGTTATCGTCAGCATCCCTCCTGTATAATGAATTATTCTCAGACTTATATACTCAGCCAGCTACTTAGAATTCAAGGAAATATTTTATCTAGATTTGCTTAAGTAACAATGGTTTCATTCTTCACCACCAGTCAGGATTATTTTGCCTCAAGGCCATTGATGAAAATAGTCCAGGTGCATCTCTCAGGTTTGAGGCAAAACTACATGTTTGATTTGTTTATTCATATTTTGATGTGATCCTGGGTTTTTAATTCTTTTCATGCACACATGCACAGAAAATCTCGCTGTCTTCCCAGGCATCAGCCACTGTCAATTTTCCGAAGCTAATTTATTTTTCAGCCTCAGTGCTTTTCTTAGTCACACCTATGACTTAGCTCGTCAGTCAGTATCTCTTTTCCCTTTGTCCTCCCCCTCCTAGCTTTCGCATTATTTCTAACTCCCATCCACTCTTCTGCTGTAAGTCTCTGAGCTACTACTCATCAGATTAAGTCCAATCACATTGAATAATAGATATTCATTGATTTGTGTTCAAGACACTGTGCTGCTTTCTGTGAGAACAGCTATTGCTTTCCCTGCCAAAGCTTCACAATACAGTTACATCTCAAAACAGCTCTAGCCAAAGCACATTAACCACATTGGAACTGTAAGGGAGGGAATGTAATTACTGTAGCATCTATAAATCAAATCACGCCATTGCCAAGGAGTTCTGAAGGGATTACAATATCAATGACATGACATTCTAGAATGCCATTTATCTCATAGGGTCAGCTTCCTCACATTATGGAGAATGAGAAAAAAAAAGACCTATCAGATCATTTTAACTGTCCAGGAATAGTCACTGCCGTAAGTATAATCCAGAAATCTAGAGAGATTAACTTTTTAAAAGACAAAAAAGGAAAATAAAGATAAACATGCCTTCACTATTTATTTTAAATATTTTTCTTATTTAATTTAATTTATGTATTTATTTTGAGACAGGGTCTTGCTCTGTTGCCCAGGCTGAAGTGCAGTGGCATAATCATGGCTCACTGCAGCCTCAACTCCCTGCAAAAGCTCTAAGATACAGCTGTGGCTGAGGTAGCAGCGACTACAGGCATGTACAACCATGTTGAGCTAATTTATTTTTTCTTTCTTTATTTTTTTTTTTTGTAGAGGCAAAGCCTTACTACATTTCCCAGGGTGGTCTCAAACTCCTGGGGTCAAGCAATCCTCCTACCTTAGCCTCCCAAAATTTTGGGGTTACAGGCATAAGCCACCACACCTCGTTTCATAATTTTTTTTTTAAATGAGGCATATTCAGTCTCCGTAAAGAACAAGGGGAGATTGTATTTAATCACATCAGAGCTTGTTTACCTTCAGTAAAACAAGCTTCCGGTTTAAGGTCTTCTTCGGGTTCAGTTTCAGCTTGTTCACCTTCTCGGGGTAGAACAACATCAACTGTGCTTCCTTCAGATGAGCTGGTTGCATTTAATTTCTGGAAACAAAATCCCATTGCAAAGATGTGATTTTCCCCCTTTTATTTAACTAACTGGGAAATACTGTGTCATTGTGTGAAAAAAAAATGGTAGTGATAGCATTTAACTCTATTAGCATTACTGATCATTATGTACTAATAATTTAACATAAATCAAGTTGTACTATTCAAAATAACGTGACTACTGACCTGAATCAGACAAAAAAAGTTTAGACAACATTCAACGTGCGTGGTCTGGAATGGATGGATTATACTGATTAACTCGTTTAATGATCTGCATTTGTATATGAATGCCATATGAATATAACTTAATACATTGAGGCCAAACCAAGAATAGTTGGATAAAGTGGTATGCTGACATCTAGCCATGATTATGTTAATTAAAATACATCAAATCAAATTTTAATTTCCACCTCTTCAGATGGAAATTTTCAAAGGGCAAAGAATATTACCAGTTGTTTCTAAGTATTGTCCATGTTTCTATAATTTTAGAAAGAAAGAGCAGCACATTAACATTAGTCACAGTCATTATATTTCAACTTTGAGCTCTATTTTTCTCTGGCTTACATAATTTTCTTCTTATTTTACTAGAAGAAAAATGATGGATCTCTCTCTTTTTTTGAACTGCATAACTGAATTCAATACTTGTCAAAGAATTCTAAATGAAATGGAAATTTCCTCATAAATGGCATTGTCCAGAATCTCTATAGACTTTCATTAGGAGCACATTCTGAATTCATTGTGTGATCCGGCTGTGAATACTTCCTTTAACTAAATCATTGTGACATGCCACATGGCTAGAAGAGCCACTGTAATATTACAAGAATAAATAATAAGTACTCTGAGATCACTTGGGAAGACAGGATTGTGCAATGTTTTATGAAAACAGATGCAAAGACATGACACACAGCACAACCTAGATAATGTAAAGCTTTTAAGATGAAACAATAGTGCATGGACATGTTAATGATTTCAAAGCCCCCATTAACTTTGGTAGCTGAGTGTTAGGGTCACTCTGCCAAAGCCTTCTGAAAGAGTTACTGTGTTATTTTTAAAAAGGCCATAAACACAGTTCATGTTGGGGAAATTTGGCTCAAAATTCCTGATTTAATGAAGACGTAATGCAAATGTAGTTTAATATTTTACAATGTGAACTAATTAAAGGGTAGTATCCAGATGATACTTTCTGTGGTGTTACTTTAAAGTTGATATTAACCTGACATTAGCCATGTCCAAATATATATATTATGAAAATTACTTTAAGTCAAAATACAGTTTTTTAGTAGAGTACCCCCTAGGTTGGAGTATGGTAAATAGAGAAGCTAGGCCATCACTTTTGGCTGATAGTTCTTAGGGTCATGATAGCACAAATTTTTTTTTTTTTTTAACCATTAATTTCCTCTACATTATGGAGAGGTGGGAAAGCCAAGACATCTTCTCCTCTCCTAGGATTTTTCTGCTTCTTATAGCCAGGATATTTTTATTCATTTAAGAAAGACCTAGGAAAATTACTGCTGGGTAGAATTGTAGCAGCTTCTGGTGTAACTAAGAAAATACTGGATAATTGTTTGGTCTCAGCCACTTTTTCTTCCAATTTCACTGGTAGTTTATGGGTTAATTACTATGGCTTTTGATGAGTGACAGCTATTAATATCCACTTTATAAGTAATAACAATAAGAAACCAAAGTATTTGAGGTTAGTTATAGAAAGTTTCATGTTTTTTTGTCCTCTTGGCTAATCCAAACTTAATAACTTCTGAGCCTCATCATAGTAAACCTCAACTTCCTGTATGAAGCCATTCTTTCTTACATGATTTTCTTCATGCTAAATTTTATAGAGCATTTGATCTATTATACTTGTTTCCTTTGACTAAATAGTCTCCTAAATATACGTACATATTTACATACATCTATATATACACACACGTATACCAACTACATACATATACACACACATATATACCAAAAGATCCAGTATATCACCAAGTATAGAATAGACACTGAATAGTTAAGTTGAGTTCATGAAGAGTGAATCGATGAATGTTTGAATACCTTTTAATGTCACTTTATAGAGAGAATTATAGTCTTTAGATAATTCTATCTCTCCATTTTGATATATAAGTCAAGTCTGGTCCTGAGAGAGTCTATCTAATTATATTAGAAAATGCATTGTCTTATTAAATAGGAATGATTTAATAAAAAATAATATGTTAATAATAAAAAAGTAATTATACATGTATACACACACAGGTACTTTTCCATTTGAAAACTTTAGAAAATATACTCACCCTTCACTTCCCATGTTACCACTGCTAATATAATTGTGAGATGTTTAATTTTTCACATTATAATTCTTCCATGTATTCTGCAGGTGTCTTATGTTTAATACAAATACATACATATTTAAAGCAAATCCTTTACAGCACAAGTCCTAATAACCACTAACCTGAATGACAACGGAATCAATCGTTTACACATATGGACTTCTGGTTGTATTTTTTTGTTATTGGGAAGGTCATTAGATTACATATATTTTTGAATGTGATTAACTTGTTTGGATATAAATAATCTCTAATAGCTCTGGAGGTTATGTATTTATACATCTTAAGGTAGAGGGGGACAGTGATCACAGTTCACCTCTCTCCTCCTGGCATTATGAGGCACAACATATCTTTTGACAATGGACAAGGAAAAAACCCTGCCACCATTCTGCTATTGTCCAAGGAGTAGAACCCATTTCATGGAGAATTGCTTTACAGTTATTACAGAGATTTTCTGATTATAAAGATAATCTTTCAGGCTCTAGAAAGCCCCTCAAGGAATGCTCAGAGGGAATCTTGGCAAAGCTTTTGCAAGCTCCCAGGACTCTTACGAACCAAAGCTTAGAAGACAGTAGATTAGTTCTCATTTCACTAAAAAGTGTTTTATGGGAGGCTTCCTTATCTATGAAGGTTGACATAAAGTCAGCTTTCCCAAGTTGAAGAATCTGCCTCAGTCATGATTTAATCTTTTTTTTCCCCCCCTTGGGACAGGGTCTCATTCTGTGGCCCAGACTGGAGTGCTGTGGCATGATCATGGCTCACTGTATCCTCAACATCCCAGACGCAACTGATTCTCCCATCTCAGCCTCCCAAGTAGCTGGGGCTGTAGGTGCATGCCACTGTGCCTGGCTAACTTTTATATTTACTTATTTATTTTTTTGAGACGGAGTCTCGCTCTGTCACCCAGGCTGGAGTGCAGTGGCGCAGTCTCGGCTCACTGCAAGCTCTGCTTCCCGGGTTCACACAATTCTCCTGCCTCAGCCTCTCTAGTAGCTGGGACTACAGGCGCCCGCCACCATGATCGGCTAATTTTTTGTATTTTTAGTAGAGACGGGGTTTCACCATGTTAGCCAGGATGGTCTCGATCTCCTGACTTCGTGATCAGCCTGCCTCGGCCTCCCAAAGTGCTGGGATTACAGGCGTGAGCCACCGCGCCTGGCCCACCTGGATGATTTTTAAATTTTTTGTAGAGATAGGGTTTTGCCATATTGCCCAGGCTGGTCTCAAACTCCTGGGCTCAAGTGATTCATCCACCTTGGCCTCCCAAAGTGTTGGGATTATAGGCATGAGCCACTGCACCTGGCCAATTTAATCTTCTTAGTCAGAAATGCTACTACATTATTTTTTAATGCCCTAGGTCACATATTTATCATAGGAAAGTACCTATGTTTTAATTGTATGAAGTTATGAAAATATTGTATCAAATTTCTAAAGTTATGCATTTACCTACATTTATAAATTAAATTGTGAATCACCTTCTTATTAAATTACATCAGCTTACGAATTATGATCTACTACCTGATATGCTTTAGTCACTGGATACATAAAGAACTTTACTGCTGTATTTTTTAAATCACTAATGTACACCCTGAAAATGTGTACATTTAAAATGTATATAAGCATTTTAAATTGTATACATTTATATAATACATATCTATACTATATGCATAATTCTATACACTGATATAATCTAAATAATCTAAACATTTTCTAAATAAGTTCAACATTTTGGCATTCACATTCTAGTGAAGGGTGGTTTGTGATACATCTTATTATAGCCATAACCAAAATGACCTTCAAATGTATTTAAAAGCATATAACTGATTTAAAAGCAAGTGACCAATAAATATAAAGAATAACTTACTTTCTTTATATTGCCATAGCTGTGATACTACAATGATATAAAAAAAGCAAAGAAACCTGAAATTAAATTTACCATATTAAGAAACTAGAAGACTATACTAAATAACTGAAGTAGTTAGAAAAATATAATTTGGAATATAGGCATAATAATAGAAAGCTTCCATATAAAACCACATAGTACAAGTTCAAACTTGTTTTCTTGTACTATTTTCTCCCTACTCCTCCAATATTTTATGGCACTTAAAGGTTAAATTCTTCCATCCCTTGTAGAAACGAGTGGGTCTACAGAGGGATGATGGCTTATGCTCTACAAATGCACGCTGAAAGCAGGTTTTAAGATGCAACATTCTCCAGGCCTAATTCAGCCGCAGAAAACATGCCTGGCTGTAGCAGAAGCCCGGCGCAATGCTGTGGAAGCCGCACGCTGATCCAAGAACCATGTCCTCAAAGACATGGTACCTGAATATGAAGTTTTCAAGAAGGTTAACTACAAATACCACTCACAGGAATGGGTTATTTCAACATAAGAAACAATAGAGTTAACACCCAAAAAAGGCCACGAGACCATTCCCCACCGCCCAATAGAGTGACCTTATATAGAAATTCCCCCATATGACAAATATTGCTCTTGAGTTTTATCCAATTAAATAATGAAATTTAACTTTCAGAGATAGAAGAGAATGTTAGCAACTGGCCTACTTCCACTGAAATGCGCTCACATTTCATTTATTTTCAATCAGCTATCAAATATTTGACTCTCACAAACTGCTGTATGATTCAAGAGGCAAAATAAAAGATTCAGCCATTACAGATTGCCTTTAAAATCTAGCCATTTCTCTAAAAAGTTGTGGATTTTTGTCTTGCTAGTAGAAGAGGAAAGTTTTGGTCATACACACTATCAGGGCCTTAGTCTGATCTTTTGGATATGCATAACCATATCTTGACTTATGATATTTCACCTGAAAAACAAGACAGCCACACAGTGAAGCCATTGGGTTGCTTGTCCTAGGCGGGAAGAAAAAGACCAGTAGCTCTTTTTTTTTTTTTTTTCACGATCACTTATCGAAAGATTAAAAATATGAACCACCACCATCTGGTTTGCCTGGACATATATTAAATGTACAACATCCCCGGAGCTCCTTTTATTTTTAAAATAGCCTGAATAAGAACATGGTATGTGAAACTGAAAATAATTACGTTGTAGTTGAAGAGTAGGGTAAAAGAGCATCAAAAAGGAAAAAGAAAAAGGCCATTTGTTTTCAGAAAGGATACAAAAGTATTCGTCTGAACCAGCTTTAATTTTTTTTTTTTTCAGCAGAAGTACACTAAAGCACCAAGACCATCTTTAAAGGTTGAGATGGGTTTAAAATGGCTATTCACACACCCATCTGCTCCTCTCAAAAATTATCTCACATTCAATTTCACAAAGAGCATTTGGAAGACACTGGCCATGTAACAGAGAAACTGAAAGCTAGAGTCATTATTCCATTGCTTTCCAAATTCCAAAAACAGCACAAAGTCATGTCCAGAAGGGCATGTGCTCTGGACCTTAGTCAAACATCTACTTTCAAAGTTTCCATAAAGACTCTGAAAAGGAGGGAATCCTGTTATAAACACAGTGTAAATAATAATATGCCAGTACCATTTAATTCTATTCTGCTGGTGAAGAAAAAAGAAAAAGAAATCAGATTTTCTTCAATGACTAATAATGTTGTTTTATTCTAAATCTAAAAATTTGGTGCTGAATAAAAATTGCATAAATCACCATGGACTGTATCTTTGTTACTATTTTCCATTGATAATTTTATTTCTCATTTTTTTTGCATTCTGCAACTAATTCTCAATTATCCCTAAGGAAAATAAGAGTATGCATAAATTAAACCTAGAGACAACCCCAAACTAATTAGATATTCCTTGTCACCAGAAGCCTTGAAAACTGCCCAATATTTATGAACTCTTTACATTTCCTTCAAAATTTCCCCCCCAGAACCCGCACTCTGGCTGAGATTCCAGTAAGCAATGGAGAAAGTTGAGTGAACAGAATAAAATAAAAGCTCATTACGCCACAAATCTACAATAATCTTGGGAGATTCCCTTTACTCCTCACAAAACTAAAATTAATAATTAATAACTGAAAATAGTAAATTTTCCAAGTCTCTTTTTTGCCTGGTCAGTTTTGGGTAGAACATTTAGGGAGAAATTAACATAAATCATCGACATTTCAAATAACAAATGGGTACACTAGGCCAATTACTTAATGATCAAGATATAATGAATTTTCATCCCATATATCATGATGTTTCCTTTTTTAAGTTACAATGATCACTATGGTTTTGCAGACATAACTTTTCCCAGCCTACATGAAAATCCAAGATATGTGTTGCCCAAATGCATACAGACTATGGCCCTTCATCTCCAAACCTCAGGATCACCCTATTCTTTTTTTTTTCTTTTTTCTTTCTTTCTTTTTTTTTTTTTTTTTTTTTTTTTTTTTTTACCGAACCTTTCCCCCAAAACATGAAAGCAAACATTTTCATCTGGAGCACATGAATTGGATAGGCTGAAAATTATATTCATAGATGTGAATATAATGATCTGAAAGTGGCAGTACTATCAGAAAAAAACCCTGTGAGACTTATTTTGGTAATACAATTTACTTATAAAGGCTGAATCAACAATAAAAAGTTGTGGTCTTATTTTAATGAAATAAAAGCAGAGAAACAAAAAAATGCATGCCCTCCTACATCCCTGACTATATTGAACCATAAACATTCCTATCATGTTTTAAAATAGATATTACAAATCCTATAGAGCATGCAATTGGTTTTAAAAGGCTAAAGACTAAATTAGAAAACTCATTAGCAGAATTAAATATGATGTTGGGATTGCCCATCTCGCCTGACCATGCTGTGATGTGTCACACGATTCAGCAGAGAGCAGCTGGGCAAGTCTAGCACTTCCTTGCCATGGCAGGGGAAGGAACATAGCTGAGTAGCATGCAGGCCAGTCAAAATTCATTTAGAACGTGATTGTACATGTACAACTTGCTTGGATAACCTGGGTAAAAGTGGTGGCACGAGCCTCTGGCTGGTTAAAAAACACCAGAGCTGCATTCTTGATGGCTCCAGCTTGATTTTACTCCTGTGAGAAGTAAGAATGGTAAGCAGTGAAGGTCACAGTATGATATTGCTAGATTGTGTTTGGAATTCAACTTCAAATATGACTGTTAAAAGCATTTATTCTATATCCTTCACTTAGGAAGACAAACCAATAATCTTTTAAGAATTAAATTGCAAAAATTCATAGTTATATAAATATTTCAAGAAATTATGATTATGAGAACTTAAAAAATATAAAAACAAACAAATTCTACATTAGAGCTTCTCAAAAAGATTCGCATAATTCCAAGTTTTTGCAAGATTAAAAAAATCACTATTTTGAAATCCATGCCTTCAATTTCCTGAACTTTTTTCATGCAAAAGTTTATATTTGCTTCCATACCAGCCTATTTATGTTAGTGGTATTCATATATACAGATGTAATATATATACACACATATATAACATATATAACAGCAATTCCCATGTTTATCTCTAAAAACTTCTAGGGATCATTTCTCTTTAGCTGCGATAGTCAGGTATCCTTTATTATGAAAATGAACAGAGGAAATACAGTAACTAGAGTTTCCAAATACCATCTAAATTAATGATTAATTTACTGTCTCCTCTTCAAGCAGACATTTCATGCAAGTTTTTTGGTGAAAAATGTATAACTCTGGTGGGTTTAACTTATGTGAGTGCTCACTTTATTAGCAAAGAGGAAGGATATTCTGTGCTCTGCAAAGTAGAGTTCAATGTTCTCTTGCTACTTGTGTCAAAAACCTAAGAAACATGAACCAAAATGTCACTTTATGGATATGTTATTTTAAATGTGTTCGTGTGTGTGATAGCTATTAAAAGGGAATAACCCAGCCAATATAAGTGTGCACCTGAAGTATGCTAGCAGCTTTTGGAAATTTCAAATCAAAAATGCACTTTGCTAGAATTCATTTAATCTGCTCTATAATATTAGAACATGCTGGTATTGGCTTTTTATTTTAAAAACTGTCTGCATTTTATCTTGTGTGTGAGCATATATGAGAGTTCCCTATTACTTTTTTGGTGGGTTTTTAAAGTATTCATTTTACCAAATCATTCATATAAAATTTATTGTTGAATTTAATATTACTGTGCAAGATAATTTGAAATTTTATTCTAGCTTTATAAAAATATATGCCTTTATATTTATTTAGTGATTTTCCCACTAACATATTTATATATTTTAAATAATTTCTTTACATTTTGTAATTGAATTCTATGTATTCAAAATTTAGCTTGAAAGAGGAGGATAAAGTAGGTATTTAAATCACCCCATAAGACATTTTTGTTCAGGTAAGAAATGTTTTCCAGGTACATAACAAAGGAGAGATTTATATCTTGTTACTCTAAATTTATGATGTTTAAGCCATTAAAAAGGCATGATAATTAGCAGTCATTTGAAATATCTG
Organism: Pan troglodytes; assembly: GCF_028858775.2. NCBI lineage: Eukaryota > Metazoa > Chordata > Mammalia > Primates > Hominidae > Pan > Pan troglodytes. The sequence continues at coordinate 67,151,349 of NC_072411.2, forward strand.
TGGTCATTATGAAATTTTAAAAATACTTTGGAAACCAACTGTTCGGTAGGAGGAAATTAAGATATTTACTTTCCATAAATCTGATGTCAAAAAATTCTATCGTATTAATCTAGAAAAAGTTTTTCTATCTTTTAGCTTTTCTACCTCTTTTGACCCCAAGTTTTTATGCTACTTTGTCTCTAGTTTTCTCTTTTTTCTTTCACTTTATAATTACTTATTTGATGAGCTCCTCCATTTTCAGGGAATCAGGTAATTATAAAATCTGCATTATCAAACATTATACCTTATTTTTAAACCCTGACCTCTAACTCAGACTCTGTTTCCCAACACCGACACTTCTAATTCAGTATATCCCAATTGAACTCCTTTTCCAACATAAACTGGGTAGCCCTTTTTAAAGACCATTTCAGAAAGTGGCATTGCTGTTTTTCCATTTTCCCAGGTTCTTTAGTAGGTTTGTCAAGTTGCCAATGAGTCTCAATTCTCATTACTTATTGCCCTAGCTGAGAATTTTATCACCTCATTGCTATCTAATGATTATCACCATATTCCCCAAAATAATCTTTCTTATCTTTCACTCTAAACTGTTTTACTCTTTGATATCAAATAAATGTTCTTAAAATACCACTTTCCAATTGCCTTCCCCTGCTTCAGAACAGAAAATAGCTCCCTATTAACTCCAAACTCTTTGGCTTACTTTAAAACTTTATAATCTGAAACTACCTCACACATTCAAACATATTTTCCACTATATATTCAACCAACACTTACCTCATGTAGATTATCACTGCATGATAATCTGCAATGATAACCCTAAACTGTCTTTAATACCAAGCTCACTGTCAGCTCCACCTTTCCTTTAGTAAGCTTCAGCATTTTGCTTTCTGATAATCTATATTTGACCCAAACTTTGAGGTCTATTTCAATTTTATCTCTTCCATTTAGCAATTATTCTTGCTCTCCTCAATACCTATAGCCTTACATGCAACCTGACAGGATTAAACTTTTTTTTTGTTTGAGATGGAGTCTTGCTCTGTTGCCCAGGCTGGAGTGCAGTGGCGCAATCTCCGCTCACTGCAAGCTCCGCCTACCGGGTTCACACCATTCTCCCGCCTCAGCCTCCCGAGTAGCTGGGACTACAGGTGCCCGCCACCGCACCCAGCGAATTTTTTTGTATTTATTTATTTATTTTTTAGTAGAGACAGGGTTTCACCGTGCTAGCCAGGATGGTCTCGATCTCCTGACCTCGTGATGCACTCGCCTCGGCCTCCCAAAGTGCTGGGATTACAGACGTGAGCTACCGTGCCCAGCCAGGATTAAACTTTTTAATAGTTCTTTAATAATTTCATGAGTTCATGTTAGCTTACTCAAATATGTCAAGATTTTCTTGAAGGAGAGTTTTGTTATAGAGCTCTCCTTCACCCCTAGTATCCAGCAGATTGCTGAATTCACAAAAAGTGCTCAGTAAGTTCTTGTTAATTGACTGGTATTTCTTCTTACATAAATTCATGCCAGGTGATGGGAAATAAAATTAGAGTTGAATTCTTAGTTTGTCAGAATGAGCAACATAAATTAGAGTTGAACTCACTTAGCAGACTTTAAATGGAATTCAGAGAAAAAATATCACTACTTAATTTTGTATGTATTTTACCTTTTTCAAAATATTTTCCAACTTATTATTATACTATCTTTCAGCAACTCTAAAATACATGAAAATAGTCAGGAAGCTATGAGTTGTAAGATTGTCAGCTACCTATTATAGGGATTTCAGATCAAGTTTTGTTGATACACTTATTTAAAAAAAAGAGTTCCAAAATATGCTCACGAAATCAGACATTGTTGGTTTGGTTCCCACTGTGTCAACGTTATACCCTCAAGCCAAAACCTGTCTTTGATAACTCCATCTGTGCTAGACTTACTTCGTACTCATATATATTAAACGTCTATAAATAAATAATAGTAAAGAATTTTAATCCTCTTTTCCACAACACAGGATTGAAGAATTAATAACATTACTACTATGATAGAAACTTAAGAATACTAATCATGCAGTAGGAACAATTTCCTTCCTTGCTTGCTTCCTTCCTTCTTTCCTTCCCTCCTTCCCTTTCTTCTTTCTTTCTTCCCTTCCTTCCTTTCTTTCTCTTTCTTTTCTTTTCTTTCTCTTTCTTTCTTTATTTCTTCCTTCTTTTCTTTCTTTCCTTCTTTTTTCTCTTTCCCTTTTTTCTTTATTTCCTTCTTTCTTTCTCTTTCCCTTTCTTTCCCCTTCCTTCCTCCCTCCCTCCCTCCCTCCCTTCGTTCCTTCCTTCATTCATTCCTTCCGTCCTTCCTCCCTCTTCTCCTTTCCCTCCCTTCCTCCCTCCCTCCCTTCCTTCCTTCTTTTTTCTCTTTCCTAGTAACACAACAATAAGAGTAGGTTTATTAACCTACAAAGTAACTATAGCCCTCAAGTGAAGCTTTTAAAAGTAGTTCTTAGTATTTTCAAGTTACTCTAGAAGACTATAGATCTGCTCATCCTTGACTGGGCAAAATATAATAAGTCCTACTTGTACTTTCCTAATGTGTATAACACTTTCATAAATGAAACACTATCATAGTGAATAAGACTTTCAGAGGTTAACAAAAGTACATAAAGTTTTCACATAAAAATCATAGCAAAACCTAATATAGAGAGTAAGGAGATGACGAAAATAAGTTATTTTTTTAAAGAACATAATGTAGTTGAGAGCGTAATGTACTAAATAACATCTCTTTTTTGGAAGGCTACTTTTTTTTTGAGATAGGGTCTTGCTTTGTCACTCAGGGTTGAGTAGAATGATGTGATCGTGGCTCACTGCAGCCTCTACCTACTGGGCTTAAGCAATCCTCCCACCTCAGCCTCCTTTGTAGCTGGGACTACAGGCATGTGCCACCATGCCCAGTGAATTTTCGTATTTTTTTGTAGAGAGGAGATTTTGCCATCTTGCCCAGGCTGGCCTCGAACTCCTGGGCTCAAGTGATCTGCCTCCTTGGCCTCCCAAAGTGCTGGGATTACAGGCATGAGCCACCATGCCCAGCCTAAAAGGCCACATTTTTTAACCACATTTTCAAATGATCAAGAAAATGAATATACTTAAGACTCAGAATGGTTTAATTTCCTGTGAAAAGTTGGAATTTTTAGAAATCCATTTCCCAATAAAGAGTATCTTGTGATTTTCCAACATCACTATATACATATGACTTTCAATATTGCTTTTTGATAATGCATATAAGCACAATGAAAATAGTAAATAACTGTAGTACATGGTTATCATAGGAAATGGAACAAAAAATTTAAAAGCATTCTTACCTCTTTGCTTTCTTCTAGTTCTGACTCACTGCTGAACTCTTCAGTATTTAAGTTTTCAAAGTCAGACTCTCCAACAGCAATTGGCACTGTGACGGTGAGGCTGGGGTTGTTTATGAATGACATATAATCATTTTCATCGATTACGTATTTTTCAACACTGCTTCCGGTACCTACACCACTGGTGGTTCCATTCCCATCTCTAAGATAATTAAGCTCTTTGCTTATTTCAATTCCAGTATTATTGGACATGCAGCTGTCTATCTTATTGCCTTCATGGATTTCTATAACTTTTGGCTTTCTAAAAAAGGCTTTTTGGAAACACTCCCGCATCTTATTTTTCACATAATCAATTCCCTTTTGCATTCTTCCTACTGCAATCTGCAGATTATTCATTTCATTGTCATCATCAGTAGCAGCAAGGTTGTCTGAGCTAAATGAACTCAACAATAAGGCCAGAAAGAGGTTCAGAACCTAAAAGAAAAAAAGAAAAATGTCTATTTTAATATTGAAATATGCATTTAAATAACAGCCTAAAAAGGGAACTCATAGATCTTTGCTAAAATTATTTCAACAAATGTTTATTGAATGCTTACTATATTTCAGATGCCATGTCTAAGTCACACACTCTTTAAAGGACCTAATATCCTGCTCTAAGGGCAAAATGATAAAACAAGCACCTCTTCTTTTTTTCCTATTGGGAGGGACAATAGGAAAGCAGAGCTTCTCAGATTTAAATGGTGTCTACTCAGGTTTGCCAGTGCAAAGACAAAATCCCACCCTCAAGGATTCTGCCAACGAGAGAGAGAGAGAGAGAGAAAAAGATACTTTCATCTTAATCATTTTATCTTACTTCATCTTACCATTTTTTTTCCTAGGGAATTTCTAGCTTCGTGTATATAAAGAATGAACTTATTTATTTAATAGCCTGATGATATGTTCCAAATGATATACTTGAAATACAAATTCCTTTGGCCCAATGGCCACAAACTTTTATAACAGCAGAAATTTCTAAGTGCAAATTATATACGATTTAACACGTTTCCCATCAAATACACTTTGAAATTTATGTGTTCAAATAGCTCAACAGATGGAGAGAAATCTAAAAGTATACCAGGGTTCAGGCTAGACCCACATAAGTTACTTCTCTTTTTCTTTCTTTCTTTCTTTGTGTGTATGTGTGTGTGTGTGTAGAAAGTATGAGGCGATTTTAACTTTCAGAATATCATGGGATATGTGAAAAAGTTACTCAGCCAACTGATAAGTTATGGTTAATGCAGGAATAATTCATTATTTCTGATGTAAAAGAAAATTTATAATAATATTTTTAGCCTGAAATGTAGTTAGTGATTGAGTTTCAGAATATGTTACACTATAGGAAGACATGCAAGGCAAAAGCCCCAGTTTGCTTCCTTACTTCTGTATCAGATTTTTTCAGAATCTAGAGCTCCCTAATTTACTATTCTGGAGAAAAAAATTACATGTTCGTAGGTATCCCAGTAGCATTCTTTTGAACAAGTTTATCTGAAATGTATCCCTCAAAGGAAAGGCCCAATATGATGGCATAAAGAAATGCTTTGCCCACGCATGACTGAGAAATTTAAGCATTAAACATATAAATATATAAACTATGCTTTTACATTAGTTATTTTAAGTCACAGTTAAAAGTAACTCCTTTGAGTCTGGACAATGTCCATACATATGAATAATTTAAACTGTAATAATTGGTTTTCCTATAGTAATGCAAATTCAGGGAAGAAAACATTTTGTCCTCTTCCAAGTTACTTGGATAATTACAATGCATAACTAAAATATAATGGTCTACTTCATTGAAATGTGTCCTCAAAATTTGGTACTATGCAACCTATGTCTCTGAGTAAGCAAACTACATGAACTATGAACATGCAAAGAGCAATTTGATTATAGAATAGATAGTTGTCTTTTTAGATTTAGTAGAGGTCATTTTCTTATCAAAACAATATTAGGATACAATTCTTCTTAGTGATAAAAATTTACTTTCTTTGAAGAAGAAAGGAAAATCTAATATTTATGCCCCCAGGCATTCATAAATACATCTGATTTAATCTTTGCATTAAAGATATGATTTCAGTTTTATTATTCCAATGTCATAAAAAATGGGAAACCAGAGCCCAGGAGAAGTTAAATAACTTGCTCATTATCTGAGTGCTAATAGGGGGATTTCAGTCTAGGCCACTTACTATAAACCAGAGATATGTTTACTACATCTGGCCACGTTCCTAGCTACTGTCTGCTCTTGTTCTAATTTATGAGCATTTGTACTACATACGTACCACAAGGTTTCCAATGACCATGACCAACATGAAAACAATAAGGCACATGGTTTGGCCAGCGACCTCCATACAGTCCCACATGGTCTCTATCCACTCTCCACACAGCACGCGGAACACAATCAGGAAGGAGTGGAAGAAGTCGTTCATGTGCCACCGTGGGAGCGTACAGTCATCATTGATCTTGCAGACACATTCTTTGTAGCTCTTACCAAAGAGCTGCATGCCGACCACAGCAAAAATGAAGACGATGATGGCCAACACCAAGGTGAGGTTTCCTAGAGCCCCCACAGAATTGCCAATGATCTTAATTAGCATATTTAGTGTGGGCCAGGATTTTGCCAACTTGAAAACTCTAAGCTGTAATCAAGTGAAAAGATGCTGTTAGTAGTAATCATAATATAATTTTAGACATTATTTTATTAGTATGTGGTATCATAGAACCACACGTGGTAGATGTAAAAACTCAAAATATACTGAACTGATTCAATTTCAAATCCAGAAAAAATAGTGTTAACAATATTAGAATTGTAAATCTGGTCATAATATCATTTAAGTGCAAAAATAAAAATAAAACATTTCAGAAATAATAAATAAAACATTTCTGATTCATCCAAAGATATGCCCATGTAAACAAATGGTATTTTGATTAGAGACTTTTTAAATTAGCAAATAAATGTTATCTTCAGATTCTATTTTAGACAGTAAAAAGAAATATTAAAAGTATAAATCATAGATTTTTATAGGCCAATATAAAAGTAAAATAACCTAAATGATGTGATAAAAATGTACAGAAAAAAATTGAAAAAATACACATTTTGCTTAATTTTCAATAACTTTTACATATTTCTCAAAATTTTGTGATAATTCGAAAAGTTTTTTATACAATTATTTAAGATACTAATAACATCAAATATTTTCCCACATGTTGCTTTAAAACAGTCCCCATTCCTAGAAGTAGGGTTAATAAAAAGCTAAAATTAACTGGGGTCTAAAATTTTTATTTGCGTATCTTTACAGACTGTAAGGCCAAAAAAGCTTCATAAACTTAAAACACAGTTTTAGAAAGTACTTGTAGGTTTTCTAATGTGCCCTACATACCTAATCATTATGGAGTATTTTGAATGCTTTCATCATTCTTAGAAAATGGTTTAGCTTTAAAGAGGATGTTTACATGTTTTCTTAGAATGTCACATATTGATGTAAATTTAAAATTAAAATTAATAATTATATAAATATACATTGATTCAATTTCAAAATAAATGTTGTGCCAATGAGCGACAGTGATATATATAAATAGATACCAGTCTGAATGATCGCAGTACAGACAATCCCTCCACATTTGACAGACCAAGCTCCATTAAACTGAGGCTGACAATAATTCCATCAAAGATATTCCAGCCCTCTTGGAAATAGTAATAAGGATCCATGGCAATGATCTTGAGAACCATTTCTGCTGTGAAAATCCCAGTAAAGACCTAAAAAATAGAGATCAGCACTACTTCAAGAGCACTGAAAAACACTGATGCTACACGAATTTATAAAGAAGAACATTAACAGGAATAAAAATATCTAAAATTTAAAATGAGAGAATGTGACAAATCAATTCAAGTCTAGTTTTTTTATTTTCATTTTTTATTTTTATTTATTTTTATTTATTTTATTTTATTATTATTATACTTTAAGTTTGAGGGTACATGTGTACAATGTGCAGGTTAGTTACATATGTATACATGTGCCATGCTGGTGTGCTGCACCCATTAATTTGTCATTTAGCATTAGGTATATCTCCTAATGCTATCCCTCCCCCCTCCCCCGACCCCACAACAGTCCCCAGAGTGTGATGTTCCCCTTCCTGTGTCCATGTGTTCTCATTATTCAATTCCCACTTATGAGTGAGAACATGTGGTGTTTGGTTTTTTGTCTTTGTGATAGTTTACTGAGAATGATGATTTCCAATTTCATCCATGTTCCTACAAAGGACATGAACTCATCATTTTTTATGGCTGCATAGTATTCCATGGTGTATATGTGCCACATTTTCTTAATCCAGTCTGTCATTGTTGGACATTTGGGTTGGTTCCAAGTAATTGCTTCAAAGAGAATAAAATACCTAGGAGTCCAACTTACAAGGGACGTGAAGGACCTCTTCAAGGAGAACTACAAACCACTGCTCAATGAAATAAAAGAGGATACAAACAAATGGAAGAACATTCGATGTTCATGGGTAGGAAGAATCAATATCGTGAAAATGGCCGTACTGCCCAAGGTAATTTATAGATTCAATGGCATCCCCATCAAGCTACCAAAGACTTTCTTCATAGAATTGGAAAAAACTACTTTAAAGTTCATATGGAACCAAAAAAGAGCCTGCATCGCCCAGTCAATCCTAAGCCAAAAGAACAAAGCTGGAGGCATCACGCTACCTGACTTCAAACTATACTACAAGGCTACAGTAACCAAAACAGCATGGTACTTGTACCAAAACAGAGATATAGATCAATGGAACAGAACAGAGCCCTCAGAAATAATGCCACATATCTACAACTGTCTAATCTTTGACAAACCTGAGAAAAACAAGCAATTGGAAAAGGATTCCCTATTTAATAAATGGTGCTGGGAAAACTGGCTAGCCATATGTAGAAAGCTGAAACTGGATCCCTTCCTTACACCTTATACAAAAATTAATTCAAGATGGATTAAAGACTTAAACGTTAGACCTAAAACCATAAAAACCCTAGAAGAAAACCTAGGCATTACCATTCAGGACATAGGCATGGGCAAGGACTTCACGTCTAAAACACCAAAAGCAATGGCAACAAAAGCCAAAATTGACAAATGGGATCTAATTAAACTAAAGAGCTTCTGCACAGCAAAAGATACTACCGTCAGAGTGAACAGGCAACCTACAAAATGGGAGGAAATTTTCGCAACCTACTCATCTGACAAAGGGCTAATATCCAGAATCTACAATGAACTCAAACAAATTTACAAGAAAAAAACAAACAACCCCATCAACAAGTGGGTGAAAGACATGAACAGACACTTCTCAAAAGAAGACATTTATGCAGCCAAAAAACACATGAAAAAATGCTCACCATCACTGGCCATCAGAGAAATGCAAATCAAAACCACAATGAGATACCATCTCACACCAGTTAGAATGGCAATCATTAAAAAGTTAGGAAACAACAGGTGCTGGAGAGGATGTGGAGAAATAGGAACACTTTTACACTGTTTGTGGGACTGTAAACTAGTTCAACCGATGTGGAAGTCAGTGTGGCGATTCCTCAGGGATCTAGAACTAGAAATACCATTTGACCCAGCCATCCCATTACTGGGTATATACCCAAAGAACTATAAATCATGCTGCTATAAAGACACATGCACACGTATGTTTATTTTCATTTTTTATTTTTATTATTATTTTTTTGAGACAGAGTCTCCCTCTGTTGCCCAGATTGGAGTACAGTGGCGCGATCTTGGCTCACTGCTCCAAGTGATTCTCCAGTCTCAGCCTCCCAGGTAGCTGGGATTACAGGCATGGGCTACCTACCATGCCCAGCTAATTTTTCTAATTTCTGTAGAGACAGGGTTTCACATCACGTTGGCCAGGCCAATTTCGAACTCCTGACCTCAAGTGATCTGCCCGCCTCAGCCTCCCAAAGTACTGGGATTACAAGCATGAGCCAACACACCCAGCCATGTCTAGCTTTTTTTTTTTTTTCCTCTAGGGGAGTATTTTATTAAGTAGAGTGGTATTATTTAATGAATCTTCTGGATTTCCAAGAAAAACACTAATTTTAAAACATTTCATGGTCTACATTTTAACTCTGGTATTGAATAATAGCTACTGAATTATTGCCCTTGTTGGTACACTACATTTCTAACATAATCACAACCAAATTTATTTCTGGGTAGTATCGCATCAGGAACAAATCTACATAATACTGAAAGTTATTAAAAATTGATTTCGTAAAAACCATATTTTGTTTTTGATTTTGTGTTTTTTAAGGGACACCATCTTATTTCTATAATTTTATAAACATTCCTGAAACAAAAGTAAGTTTGCCACAAATTGTTTATTATAATGATCTCTGGATGTATGCCTCAGAATTAAGGTTAATGGATTAATAGAGCAAGAAGCTGCAGATTTAATTGAAACCAGCAGGAGAAAATACTCAGTATGCATATACATGTAATTGAGATTAATAAGTCACTTGAGTGGCTAGATAAATGTGTATTTGACAATAGAAAGAAAAACAATGAAACAAACACAACATTTATTTTTTAACTCAAAACGATAGGCTGAGAGATACAGGACATGAAGAATTATGAAATTACTCTTGCAGAAAATCTTTTAAAGCAATTCTCTTAATTTGCTATAGTTACAAGTTGCAATTTATGACTGTAAAGTCAAGTTTAGCATTTACCAAGATAAATCAGCCTTTATCTTGAAGGAATTCTGTCAAAATAACAGTATAACAATTATTTGGTTCCACTTAAAAGAAATCTTGATCCACCCTTACGAATATATAAATGCAGCTAACACTTCATTTTTTCCAATCACAGATGGGAAATACCCATCACAGAAAAAAACAGCCTAATGGTAGTCATCCATTCACTCAAATAGAAATAAAATGTATTTTAAGCAAGCCTAGTACATGAAAATCCAAGTATATGGTGAAATGCCCATTGAAAAATATGTTTTTCATTTTATAGAATAACACATCAAAGATTTTTTTTTCAAATAGTGAGTTTGCCCGGTAAATGTAAAATAAGTTGTAACTATACAAATTTTATTTCACGTATAAAACTTTTAGAAGCAGCTATTATTTGAAATAGGCACTCTGATGATAGAAATATATTATTTAAGGTGAGCTAGAACCATCCAGGTAAATAATCTACAAATATCTCTTTCTATAGAAAATCATAAGGTGATCTTTTCAGCTCTTCTAAAATGACTAGATCTCATGCCTTTAAAAACATATACCCTAAATTTACGCTTATCTAAAAATGTAATCCCGCCATAAAACTTTTCATTAAAAATAATATTTTTATTACAACTAGCAATCCAAAATGACAGCTATATCTCTGTAACTGTTTTCAGTTAAGGCCCTAAAAATCAATGGGATTGTTTTTGGTACATTTTAATCTAGTTTCAGCATTGTCAGGTAAGTTGCAAATGTTTGTTATGATGTTGTAACCTACTATGATTGATAGGCTATTTTTTGCTGATTGAATCCCTATGATGGGAGCAAGCATTTTATAATGATTAAAAAACAAAACAAAACAAATACTCCACAAAAATACGGAGCACCTTAGCAAAACTGAATTGAGATTCAAGGTCTCTTGATACTCAAATTTGATTAATCTCATCAACAAGGAAGTGATGTAATTTTTATGTACTGCAGAAACAGAATGCAAAATGGGGCATATTGATCTAAGTTAAGATGGAAAATTCCACAATTCAGTGTCCTCATGTAGAACATAAGGCAGTATGCAATAATTTGAGCAGTAATAAACTAGTCTGTAGATATTCTAAATTTATTTTAATGAGCAAATTATAAGCTCTCCACAAAACATTCTGTGTAATCATCTATGATCTATAATATAGTCCTAAGTCAGCTTAGCACCAATGATAGAAATTCTTTCTTTCTGTCTCACATGCTCTTTCTCTGCATATATATTAAACATATGTATTACTTTCATATGGATATTTATGATAAAGGTTGTTATGGGTAGGAAATTCTATGGGTAGATATTCTATGAACAAATGCTTTGTAAATTATGCAATGCATTATTGATATGTTAATCATTATAGTAAGGAGGTATCAACCAATAGAGACAGTCAGTTTACATATTCTCCTATTTTTATGGATAGAAATAAATAACTCAAGACTGTTCCCTATAATTTATGCTCTCTATCTTGGCAAGTTTTGTTTCCCCAACACTAACCTGAACTTATAGATGGTTCTATCACAAACAATCTACCAGGCATCAGTCTCCCATTCCACTTTCCCACCTCATTATTTCAGTTACTACCCATAAAGTCATAGAATTGTAGAACTGGGACATACATAAAAAGTCATTTAGTCCAACACACTCATTGTTTATATGTGTGTTGAGAAAATAGACTCAAGGATCTAAGTGACTTTTCAAAACCACACAGATATTTACCATGAACACTTTGACTAGGACCTTGATTTGATGCTTTTGTCTAGTGCTTTTTCATTCAATCATCTTATAATCCAGCCTCTCTTATCCTGTGTTTCCATACTCAACTGCTTCAGCATTGGAATTCTATATTTCCTGCTTCACTCTGGCAAATTTCCTTCACCTGTTCAACTTCCCTAACTGTCCAATATCCTGGGAAAAATACAAGAACTACACCAGAAATATTTTCCATCATTATTTCAAAGAAAGGTCTAAAAGGTTAATAGCATATATATGAGGAAGGAAACTGTTTATTGAGCACATGCTAGATGCCAGGCACAGTCTAGGTGCTTTCACATTACCTCATGTGACCTTCACAACAACTCTGCACGAAGGGTATTATTACACTCATTTCAATAATAGAAAACAAAGATTCAGATTGTTTATCAGACTTGTCCAGAGGCCATATCACTAGTAAGCGCTACGCAAGTAAGGTCAAACTCAATTCCACTCCACTGCAAAGCCTGTGCTCTTTTGCAAAATCATGCTACTTGAAGCAGCCTTTTTGGGTAGGTATCAACCAGTGGGTTATTTATTGAGTGACTAGCATGTAAACACTGAGAGAGGCAACAGAAAAATGGGACACAGCCTTTGCCAAAGATGAAGAAAATCTCAAGAATATGGTGGGTGTTCTACTGAGTCAAATAATGCAGATAATTTGAGGTCACTTATTAGGGCACACAATTATCCAATTGTCCACCAGCATTTCCTTTCCCCCTTCTGTTGGCAATTGCTCCTTCACGCACTATTCCTCAGGACTGCCATGTTTTCAACATGATCCCACCCTCTGCCAAGGCTGATTAAATCAGAGGTGAGCATGTGACCTAAATTATGCCTAAGTTCTACCAGGAGAGTCTTTGGAATGAGACTCAAAAGGAGATTCATGCTTTTCAGTGTAGAGGTTGTAGGATGGAAAATCAGTGAGCTCTTGCTGAACATTTGCTGACCTAAAGACAAATGCAGTGAACTTGTGGGCCATATCTAAGCCCTTGATGAAAACTGTTCCTAAAGTCAGACTGCAATACTGCCCTTTACTTAGTTTGTTAGTCTACCTTTTCCCTCCATTCCAGTTTCCCCACTACCCCTTGCCCCAAGTTTGTTTTAGTACAGAGAAAGCTCTTGATTAATAATATATGTAAACCCTTTTCTTACTTGTTCACCCATTTTGATCAGCACACATAGACACAGATGAATGCTCAGTAATTTGAACCAGAGGTATGGCTAAATCACAAATGCAAATTTAGCAACTATTTTTTTTCTTGTATGATTATCACTGAAGCTTTTTATTAGGTAGTTAACTTGAAACAATGATGTTCTTTTTTTCATATACATCAATCTTTGGGTCATCCCTTCAATGGACATGATTGTTTTAGAGGCTGTGTGGGTTAAAACCACATGTTTGTGGAGCCAGTATTAGATCTCCTGGTTTATCTGGACCCACATTTCCAGCAAGAACAACTGTAAAGATTTTGAGACGTTTACAACTGGTAAGACACCACGATCAATCAGCACAGACATTGGCCTAAACAATCAGCATTCATACCAGTTGAGTTTTAGGCTGTATCTCTGAGATTCCCTGTAATATTCCTTAGATATTTCTTTCTATGAGGAAAGAGGATATAATTTTTGGGTTCAACACAGCACAAATACATCTTTCCCTTTGGTCTATCTCTCCCACATCTACCAACGTAAATAAGTAAACTTCAAATGTACTTACCAGGTTTCCTACAGTCAACACACTACTGAATTGCTCAGTCATGGGGTAGTGCTCCATGGCCATAAAGAGGGTATTTAAGACAATGCAAATAGTGATGGCAAGATCAACAAATGGATCCATAACAATTAAATTCACAAGATGTTTTACTTTTAACCATGCATCACAGCAGTCCCAGATCAAGAACACATTGGCAAATCTATACCAGCATGGCGGACATTTCTGTCTAGATTCTTCAAGTTCTGGAGGGACAATAACAAGGAAGAGTAGTAAATAACAACAAAAATGAGTTACTATTGCTAGTAGAGTTTACATTATTTAACAAAATTGATGCTTATATTTGAAAATAGAAGTTCATATTACTTAAGAAACTTGAGAAGACAATCCCATTAAATATTTTCAGAAAATGTTAATTAAAATGTCATATAGATCGACTTTTTTCTCTTTTGAATACAGAAAATAAGCACTTTGAATTTAATATTTTGCTTTTAAAATGACTAGGTTATGATTGATTAAAGTGCTGTATTCTCTTTGTCAAAACAGAATTTTAAATAAACATTACACAACTATTAAAATTTTAAATAATTATTGTTTCTTCTGAAAGTACCTTTTTAAAAACATTGTCTAAAGTTGTGATAACAACTTTATCTTTATGTGTCTTGTGTGTGATAACATTTATGAACTATTCTCTCTTCTCATAGTTTCCATATCAACATTAATCTTGCACACAGTGAGAACGTAGTATGCCTTTCTTTTTAGTATAAATTCAGACTCAAATCTACTTTTGTGGTTTGTACATATCTTTTAGAATATTAGCATCATGTATTTAAAATATTGCTTGAAATTTTAATGGATGAGGCCTGTTACAAAATAATTATTATGTGACTGTATATCTAATACACCAAGAAGACATGATATAAAATGTAATTGATGTTTTCTAAAGAACGTATGTTAGAATTGACATATAATTGATCTAAAAAGGGCAGTACTAATATATTCTCTCTCCAGACTTCAAGGAGTGAGGGCTGTGTGATGTATGAACAAGTTTAGTGTATAAATAGTTGCTGCCTATTCCTCTGTGTCAAAATCAACAAACATTTCTTTCCGTGGTCCTTTGGAGGAATGTAATGGTTGTTGTGTATGTAGAAGATGGAAGAGAGACCCTTTTGAAGGATCTCTCTTGGAGTGGAGGACAGGTTTTGATTTGCCCAACTCATTCAAGTGCTCCCGCAACCCCATCAACACTTCCATGCCTGAAGAACAGACTATGTTTCCTTATGCTTCTATATACCAAGACTTAGAAAGGGGGAAGAGTTTACTCTATTTGCATATGAGTAACATAACATAAGAATAAATCCTCATTGATATAATATCAAGTGTTGAAATATCACTCTGCAAGTAAGGTAAGGACCCAAGTCAAAAAGAAATAAGGCCAGTATTAGTTTTTGTAATCAATGTGATAATGTACTCCATATATCACATTCTTAGGTCTAATATATAGTTTTGATCTGGGTAACAGACTTCAGTAATTCTATGAAAAGAAGGAATAGTTCACAAAGCACATAATCACAGAAAGTTGGCTGTTCCATGAGCTGCTTCTTACCTTCCATTGTGTTGGTCAGAATGCTGGCTATGCTCACGGCTCTTTGCCTTCCAGAGGAATCCTCCAGCATCTCCATTGAAATCTGGTAAGAGCTTAACCTTCTCTTTCTGACTTCCGTTTCAGTGGTGGTGCCCTGCAAACCAAATACTGATGGCTCAAACCACTCTTCCCAATAAGTAATACAACACCACATAGCATTTCTTTGGCAAATCATGCTACATGCAATTTTTCCAAGTAAGAATTTTCAAGGAATATAATATTGAATTATTGCTAAGTTATAAACAGTTTTTTTTTTAAAAAAAAGTTATCACAGGTAGTACTCTTTAAGAGGAATTCACCAGCGGGATGCAGTTGTATAACACAATTAT
The DNA here is from genome assembly GCF_028858775.2 of Pan troglodytes. NCBI lineage: Eukaryota > Metazoa > Chordata > Mammalia > Primates > Hominidae > Pan > Pan troglodytes. The sequence goes on from NC_072411.2 coordinate 67,166,884, forward strand.
ATTACAGAACTATTTTAATTAACCTGTCACAATTTTCAAGGAAATTTGTTGTAAACATGCTAAAGTCATTTATTATTTTATTTCATTCAGGTGAAAATTATTTTTATCTTCTATCAATGATTAATAATCAGATCAATCTCCCCCCAATAAATATTATGATTATATAGTCTCAAGGCTGAATTATTTTCTTTGAGGCTATATTGACAATATTGACATATGTGGCCAATTTTTTCCATGCACAAACACAGATGTACGATGAAATGTGTGTGCTTTCCTGAAATTTCTTTAATTATTTCTATATCTTATCCTATTAAAAAACAACACATTTTAGAGTCATTTTAAAATAGCACTGTAAATATTGACAGTTGTATGAAATTGCCCATTATCAACAAATTGCTTATAATATTTAATTTTAAGAATATGAATTTTCCAGAATATGAATAGATAATTATACAATTCTTGGTGAATATACATCTTATAGATTTGATGGTGAAAATGTCCATTATTTGTCTCAGTAGGTCTACCAAATTTACAGATATGTATTTCATAGCAGACTCTAAAAACGGGGCCCTTTTAACCTAAAGCCATGGTCCCTTACAAGTAATTCCCATACAACAAAAGCTAATGGTCCCATACAGTTCAATTGATTCTCAATATTCTATTGTTTTCCCTTTGATTAATCATGTATTATTTTTACCAACTTTCATTTTGAGGAAGCAGGACGGTATGACAGCCTAAACTGTCCAGGCTTTGATTATTTCAAATTGGTGAATAATGTCAGTAGCAGCTAGGTCATCTATTATCACCTCTGGGGGAAGTTGTCCAGTAGGTGACGTTAGAGCTGAAGGTCCACCCACCAAGGAAACCACACCATTGCAATCCACAGTGCTGTGCATCTTCCCATTTGCTGGAAGCCCTGGCACCATCCTGGATGACATACTGGCCTGACTAACGTTACTGTTGCGTCGCTCTCCATGTCTGTGCGGCACAAACAGTGAGTCTCTCCTGCTTTCGCTGTCTTCAAATGTGCTGTGTTCATCATCAGCAAAGTCATTTTCAGATCCAACATCCTTTGCCCGACCTCTGAAACTGAAAATGCTTGTTTTGCTATTGCGTCTTGGGGAAAACAGGGAGCCACGGATACTCAAGAGAGACTGCAGAGAAAGCAAAAAGGAAAGGAATGGGATGGGGGTAGGGGAAGAACGCAATTATTTAATAAATATTAATATTAAAGGATCTGTTTTCTTTGGAGTTAGTATACTCTTGCTCTTAAACATGGATAATCAAATTTATAGAGGACACATATATTTTGATATTTTTATTAAAGCAAATTTAAGTACAAAGAGTGTTTTTCTGACTAACAATACTGATTTGCAATTTACTAAGTATACAACCACTTCATTTAGTCTTCACTTTAGGTGGATTGGGTTATCATAATGCTATAGGTTAGGGACCAGATGCTGAAAAGGATAAATGATTTCTTTTGATGGGAATGGTGGTTAAACAAATAGTAAGTAGCTTCTACTTCTTAATGCTATAATCTGAAGGGAATGTAGCCTGGAGAATAAGTTTTGGCTCAAGTGAGAATGTTAGCTCAAATTTAAAATATTTGTTTCAAATGTTGCATTGTAGCCAATATTTCACTTCAGGATAATTACTTTTTTAAAAAACTACTATTTTTCCATTCTCTTCTTTTGAATTCTGAAAGAAAAGTAGTTTACTCTTTCTCTGAAACTGTTTGTCTCTACCCACATGGGAACAGAAGTCACAAAACTTACCTACGATGTTGTCTTCCAAATTTGCTAACAGTTTCCCAAATGGCAACCAATGATTCACCTTATTTGAGAGACTATATGTCATAGCAAACACAACACAGAGGATTCCTAAACTGCTACACAAATTACTCTTCTTGTGTAAAATGTAACACTGGCTTATAAAAGCAAGACATATAACATGAGTTCACCAGCGGGTGGTGTGAAAAACAACATATACTTCTGTTTTATTTTAATTATATTAAAAAGAAAGAGACAATTCAAAACCTTTTTCATTACAGCAATTCCCAAATAAATTAAGCAAACTATTTCCTAGTACCAGAAAATGAGGATTTAGCTTGAAGTTCCTTCTTTCACATTTTGAAAGGATTTTAAACTAGCAACCCCAAATAATTCTGTGTGTATTCTTGTCTTGCAGATAGTTTTCAAAAACATCTCTATTCAGTCTGCAGAATATTTGTTTTCTCCCCTCATCATGAACAATGGCATTCCTCCTTGCTCTCTCATTCCCTTTCCTACTTCTCTTCACACCCAGGGTAATATACATACATACATATACATATACATATGTCAGCAGCAAACATTCCTGGATCTTCTCTTTCTTCTAAGCTTTAGTGTAAAACCAAATAAAATGATTTTAGTGGAAAAAACAGAAAAGGCAGACTCTGTCAAATGTATTCTTGGTTCCTCTGCCTAATTAGGTCATGCTGATTTTCTTAGGCCCCATTTTTAGCTTTATTTTCAAGGCTTTTCCCAGACTGCAAAGCACCAGAATAATCTTTGTTGTCCTCTGTCTCAGTGATATTCTGGAAGGATATTATTCACTAAGAAGTGCTCTGTTCCTTTGGATTTGGTTAGATTCTCCACAGGAACTATTGGCTGTCCAGCTTGTCCATCGGAGGCTGTGTCTATGTGACACTCAATTCCTGTAGCAGGTTTGTCTACCGAAGGGCAGACAATAGAGTGATTTTACAGCAAAGTGATCAAGAGATTAGATCATGTGAAGACATCAATTCATCCCCCCATTAATAAAGAATGCTAATGTTTTTCATTTCCTCAGACTCCATTTAAATGATCAATATAATAACAGTTATATCCAGAACTCGTGGTGGTGGTGGTGTTGTTGTTGTTGTCGTTTTGAGGCAGAGTTTCGCTCTGTCGCCCAGGCTGGAGTGCAGTGGTACAATCTCGGCTCACTGCAATCTCCACCTCCCAAGTTCAAGCTATTCTCCTGCCTTACCCTCCTGAGTTGGCTGGGACTAGAGGTGCCCGCCACCACACCTGGCTAAGTTTTGCATTTTTAATAGAGACAGGGTTTCACCATGATGGTCAAGCTGGTCTCGAACTCCCAACCTCAGGTGATCTGCCCGCCCTGGCCTCCCAAAGCCCTGAGATTACAGGCATGAGCCACCATGCCCAGCCCAGAACTAGTGTTTTGAAACATTTGAGTGTATGTGAATCACTCTGAGAGTTAAAAAGATATATTTTTAGGTCCCAGATTTTGGAATATGGATTCAGGAAATAGCAGATAGGACTCTGGAATCTGAATTTTCCTGACACATTCCAGGTGACCCTAACACAGGGTGGACCTCATCCTACACTCAGAGAAATACTAACTTGGTCTTACATTAATCCCTAGGATGGCTGAGTATAATCACCTCAATACACCTATGTTCTGAAACTGTCTCTGGAAACTGAAAATCAGTCTACACAGTATTGGTTGGGAGTATGTGGTACGTGTGTACATCCACTATGTATCTGGGACATGCCTTTAATTTGGATATTTTTATGTCAGGTATTTTCAAAGGCGTTCCAGATCTCTGAGTTTATTTGAAATTTCTATTCACTCTTTGGAATGTATAATAATGGGTGTGAGCGCAGCTTTCAAGGCAACAGAGACGGAAAAAGAAGATAACAGAAATAGCATTCAGAGAAAATAAACCAAAAATAACACACTAGAAGATGCAGCAGAGTGGAGGGAATACCCACAGCTGTGGCAACACTTTCTCTAGGGAAAACCAGCTTTAATGTTTTAAGGAGTGAAAGGCCATCTTTCTTTACCTCAGGCATGTCAAAACATATTTCCCAGGTATCTTTTTCATCTTGTTCCCAGAAGATAAATGTAGACTGTTTCTTAATTTTCAGTAACAAAAGGGAAAATAGAAGAAATTAGGTCTCTAAGACACAGTCATGCATGTAGGGTTTGGATTCAAAGTGGGTTGGGAAAAGTCAAGATGGAAAAAGATGCTGGGAATTTTAAGATGTTCTAGTGGGAACAAGGAAAGTGAATATTTGTCAGAAGTACTTAGCATTTTGAGGTTTCATTTTATACTTTTAAGTATTTCTTTATTTTGTACAACTAACATATTATCTGTTTAAAAATAAAATAATGTAATAAACATAAAATAACATTTGTAATTTATGTGAATAGAAGGCAGGGCACCCACAATTTATGCCCTCTCTGCTTTGACATTTTCAGAAGATACATTTGATTTGAGCAGTATTTACTGTCTATCTTACGCTTCCTGTCCCCACCACCTTCACTGATTCTCTTTCTACCAGATTCCTTTTTTGTTTACAGAAGCAGAAATTGTAAACCGTTTATGGTATATTTCTGCTTGTTAGTTTTGTTAATGCTCTTAGTCTGTCTTTACTGGGATATGCAAATTTAAAACTAATAGATTATTTCTTTCACTTTTGAAATTATCTATCCATCTATCTTCTGTCTATTTACAAATATAAAATGAGCGACATCTACCATATGTATGTACTGATTCTGCTTTTAGTATTAAAACACTGGCCATCAGCTAACCTCTCTGCTCTTGCCTGTCTGTGGTTCACTCAGCTCCAGCAAACCAAATCTACCAGTTGCTCCTTAAGCACTCCAGGCGTGCTACCATGTCAGGGTTTTGCACTTCCTCTTTCATCAGTTTAGAATGCTGTTCCTTAAGAGAGCCTCTTTCTTTGCCTCCTCCAAATCTTTCCCAAAATGTCTTAATAGTGAGTGAGGTCATTGTAAACCACCCTATTTAAAATTTTACCTCCAATTATGGCTCCTGTTCCTCTTTTCCTGCTTCCTTTTTTTTCCCTTAACATTTGTTACCTTCTAACACAGTCTATAACTTATTTATTTTGTTCATTGTCCGTCTCCTTTGGAAAAAATTTCCATGAGGTCAGTGAATTGAGTCTCTTTTATTCTTTGAGGTATTTTCAGCATCTTGAACTATGCTTGCTACATAGTTGGCGATCAATAAATATTTGGTGATTGGACTGAATGAACTGATCTACAAAATTTATTTGAGCAAAATGATGAAACAATAAAGGAACTAATACTGCTATCAAATTATGTATATACATTTGTTAGTAATTGAAACTACTCAGAAGTTTGCTTTCCCTCATTTGAAATTCATTCACCGATTTTAACTTAATAAGAGACTTACTCTTTGTCACATAGATTTTCTATATATTGCTTAGTCCCCTAAATCTCTTTAATGTAGGTATTCTTACTTTATTTTACAGAAATTTTACAAAGTACAAGTGACTTGACCAAGGTCACAGAACTAGTTTGGAGTTGAGATATGAACACAAAAGTTTGTGTTCACTGTAGCATCATTATGCTATAGTTTCATATACTCTTAATTCTAATAACTCCTAATAGTTTTAAGAATTCCAAAATATCAAAGGCGACTGTTTAAGAAAAAAAAATCTGATCTGAGGAACCAAGTTGCCCTTCAGAGCTTCAAGTTAATTCCAAATATGTTATACTGATTTGATAATATATTTTATATTTGTATTACACAAGATAGTAATAGTTGAATTTCTTGATATTGATGTTATCTGCAGAAAAATGGCTTTATCTTAAAACTCTTTGTGTATTCATGTCCATTTTGTTCTAATATGAGAATACAAGTTTTAAGTTATTAATATAGTCTACTTTTTTCTTTAAAAATATTTGTTTACATATTAAAGATAGATTATAAAACATTCACTGAGAACTTGCATGTTACCTTTTCTCCCAACCAAAAGTAAATACTATGTTGAATTTTGTGTTTATTACTTCTGGTTTTTTTTTAGAAGTTTCTTTCTTTATGAAAAATATATCATACCCCTTGGTTGATTTGCAGTTTTTGATTAAATTAATCTTATATATTATCTCTCAAAGCATTATTTTTAGGGTATAATTCTGACTCAAGATTGTTATGATTAGAAGCATTTGCAATTCATAGCACATGAAATTCTAATGGTGCCAAATAGTGTTCAAAGCCATAATTGTACTTATCACAGATTTTGTAACTAATTATTCTTTACATCAGACATATGTAAACAATACATTAACTTACTAATCCATAAAACTTACTAAACATCAAATAATTGAAACTAGTTTTTACTCTTTTACTTAAAACTATGCTGAAGAACCAGGTAGTTGGCATTAAATCAGAGCAAAAATAGACTACCTTTGATGCTGTTCTCTTCAAGAACATTTAGGTCATAATTTCATTCTAATGTATCATGGCATGACCCTATGCAAGCAAAATGGAGACTCACCATAGTCCAGTTCTCTTATCAAAGGATAAAGACAAAACCCAAAGAACACTTCTTTTCAAAATTTATATGTATGTTACAATCACAACTTCGGATAACAAAGGCAGAAACCCATTCTCAAAGAAAATAAGTTTATCTGGGGTCTCAAAATGGAAAATGTAAACAAGAGATTCCAAAACTCTCATTGAAAAGTCTGCTAGTGTAGGTTTTATATATATATATATATATATATAATATATATATAATATATATATTATATATATATATAATATATATAATATATATATAATATATATATTATATCTATATAATATCTATATTATATATATTATATCTATATAATATCTATTATATATGTGTGTGTGTGTATAGACACATATATCACACATATATATACAGGTTGATATATATATAGGTTATATCAATATATATTATATATATCTATATATTATATCAATATATCTATCTGTATATATATATCAGTCTCAAAATGGTGAACATTTTATTAATGGTTTAATAAAAATCCCTTTGAAGACAATCTATTATAAGAATTTAAACAACTATATTAAATGTTAGTTCCCTGTCCCTCACTGAAGTCAGATAGTACAAAAGTGTACCAAAACAAAATACAACAACTAAAAAGCAATAGCAATGACAAAGAAACCAGAGCACTTAGTAGAAAATCATACCTGATGAGGGGAGCAGAATTTTTTGTCACTGGTCAGTCTGTTTCCATCCATGGAGAAAAGGAAGCTGCTTCTTTTGACACTGTCTTCAGATTCGGATTTGGGAAAGCTGTCTCTCTCTCCTTTGTTGTTTCCTTCAAGGTGCTCTCTCTGTCTTCTTTTCTTCCTTCGGTTCCTCCATTCTTTAGCACTTTTGGAACTCAACTTTGATGCTTCTGAAGAACTTTCCAACAACTCTCCTAACCCACCTATTCCACTGAAATCTCTTGAAGCAGCTGATGCTGCCGCAACTGCCTGTCATAAAACAAAGCCAGGCACTATTTAGAACACAGAGCTTTGAAAGCAGTTGAGTATGGTTAAAATGTTGCCATTTAAGACTCATTAACTACAAGTGAAAAGTCTATCCTCTAGTCCTTTTATTTTGTCTCACCACAAGAGTTTACTTAACAACGACCCTTATGTTTTAAATCATATAAAGCAATATGCTAGTGTATGCATTAAAGCAAGAAAAATCTGGTTTTGCCTATCTTCTGGATTGTCTTTTTTTTAGTGGGGGTGGTGGTGACAACTGTTCTCTTCAAAGTGTCTTCTATACTTTAAAAAGCAAATGTTTTCTTCGTGGTGGTTGCTTATCTAACTACCATTCTGATTCCATCTGTAAAACGTTTCCTCCTGTGTGCACTTCTGAGCAGCTGAGTCGTATTTTTTCCCCTCTAAATCCAGTACAAAAGACTGTTAATTTTATTTTTTGTGAACATAAAACATTTCAAGTGTCTACTATTTTACCTCCAGATGGAAGTAGGGAAATGTATTAGATAGCTTATCCTCTTCCTTCCTTTGAATTACATTTAGGACTGTAGTTCACATCTCTGTGATCATGTTACTCCCAGAGAATTTATTACATATCACTTAAAAAATTTTAAACGTTCATAGATTATTTAATATTATAAATAACAACAAATGATTAACATAGCAATACATAAATTCATTCAAAGGATTATGAGAACTGCTTCAAATATTTTCTTTCTATATTGCAGCACTAAGTATTCTTAAGCACTTTGAATTTCTGTACCTACAAATGAAACACAGTCAGCTCTGAGGTGAAACATGGCAAATAGTATTTTTAGACTGGAAATGATCTAACAATGACATACAGAGGATATGAAACAATATGGTGTGCATCAAAGCTGAGTTCTCATTAAGTATATTACTATTTGTAAATGTAACCACAGAAGTGAAAATAATTAAATTATGACAATATCAGTTAAACTTTTTACATATGTCATCACTAAATACAAACAAATCTAACTTATCTAATATATTATCTTTCCCATTAACTGTAAGCTAGATAGAAATTGTATCATTGTATGCTCAGTGACTAGTATGTCATCTGACATAAATAAGGCTCAGTAAATAATTGGTGAATAAAGATTTTAAAATATACTTTGCTATCAATTGTCTCAGACACTGGGGTGGGGGTGGGGGAAGAACAAGACATACTTAACCTTGACTTTGATGCTTCTGAAGAACTTTATAGAACTTATATTTAACTTGCTACAGGTAGCAAGTTGACTTTTCAAGACATCATAAAAGACTTGACTTTTCAAGACATCATAAAAGACTGTCATAACAGTCTATATAACAACATATTTTAGGAAGAAATGGAGATAAAACCTATTTATAATGCTTTGACAACACTTTGTGCTTTATGTTTCATCTTTCTTGAGAAGAAGCAAACTCTCCTAAGTAGTTTTCATTTTTAAACTTCATGTTTAAAAATTTTAAAAAGATTTTAAATCTAAAATTACTATGCTGCAAATTCTCTAGGATTACAATGATCTCAGGGAGGGAAACTTAGTACTAAATATGATTTTAAATTTATGTGTTTGACCAAGCAACACATAAAATGTAACATATTTATTTATATTAAGCACTATATTCATAATGGAAGCTCAAATCTAAGACTTGATATAAGACAATACCCAGCATTTAAATAAAACAGTAATTCATAATTTAGATATTTATAAAATTTTATAGAGTCATATAGCCAGGTTTTTAATGGAATTATTGATCATCAGTATCACTTTTAATATAATTCATGATGTAAAATGAGAAATATTAAGTACATTTTATAACTCTGACTATATATGCAAAATAAAGTGAATAAATGAATCACTTATATATAGCAAGTTAAATATAGTTACAGAGTTCTGGATACATATGAGGTACATAATATACACCATTTGTTGAAACAGTGAATATATATATACCCTTTCTTATCCAAATAAAGTCCTTAATTCTCTTTTCTATTTTATATAGACACAAACACACAACACACAGTGTTAATCATTTATTGACTTGTTTGTCCCTGCAAACAAAGGAAGTGGTGGTAATAGTCCCTCACCATAATCCTAAAACTTATGTCCATTTAAATCACTTCCAAACTTTTTTTTTTTTAAGATGGGGTCTCACTCTGTCGCCCAGGCTGGAGTGCGATGGCATGATCTCGGCTCACTGCAACCTCCACCCCCGGGTTCAAGCGATTCTCCTGCCTCAGCCCTCTGAGTAGCTAGGATTACAGGCATGAGCCACCACACCTGGCTAATTTTTGTATTTTTAGTAGAGACAGGGTTTCACTATGTTGGCCAGGCTGATCTCAAACTCCTGGCCTCAAGTGACCCACCCACCTCAGCCTCCCAAAGTGCTGGGATTACAGGCGCGAGCCACCGCACCCGGCCACAAACTTTGTTTTGCATAAGACATTATTTCCAAACCTATTCTGGGTAACAGTTCAAATAACTCAAAACCAAAACAGATTTCTAAGGCAACAAAGGTAACCTCAGACACATTTTCTGTGTCACTCATCAACTCAAATCTGTCATTTGTTCCACTTCCAGTGATTTGCCAGTTCCCTCAAAGGCAGATGTTTCCTGTCATCTCTCATGTCTGTGTACCTGTTTATACCCAACTCTGTGACACTACCAATGTCCTGCGTATGAGAATAACTGTGTTACTTTCACAGCCAACTTGCTGAATTCCTCTTTTAACAAATAAGAAATTTCACTTAATATTTACTCAGGAAATTACATTTTCTTATAACATTTTTGTGTGATTCAAAGTAGGCTCTGTAACTCACTGTATCTGTGTGTCCGTAAAAATATAACCACATAACTAATACTTTGTTCATTTTATATATATAATCCAGTTAAAATCCCATTCAAAGCTACAAGACATTACATCTATTTCTGTTCTACCCCAATTATATTAGATTTCTTAAGAGCTACTATTTCGAATTTTGTTCTAGAGCTTACTCCCAAATTTTTTCCTATCAGAGCAATATAGACTGCTATGGGATATACTAAGCTGGGCAACATTAGGCACTTAAATATCACAATTTAAATGTCAAACGCAATTAGAATGATCTAGGACAAAACATTGATTTCTTTGCAGGGTTTGTGTTTCTCCACATTATTTTCTCATGCCTACACCATGACTAGCCCTAGGTGGCCCCTCAACCAATAATAAACAAAGATGGAAGTGATGCTAGCCTTCATGAAGTCATTGGCTAGATAGTAACTTTTGAAGAGTCGTAGGTGGTTAGGGAGACTTAAGCTACACTGCAGCATAAATGATCTTATAGGTGCACTAATTCTGTCTTTGCCTCCACTTCCTCCTGGCTTCAACATTGATAATTTACTAGTCATCATTACCTGTGTTGTCAGTAAGGAACTAAAATGGATTTGGCACTGTGCTACTCCAATCAGTATTATAGTTTACCTTGGATAAATTTAAATTTTATGTGTATGAAGCTAAAGCTGAATCAAATTGTGATGATTTGGTCACTAAGATTCAGTAACTGACTACTAAGTTAATAGAACTGATGTTTTTTAGCCGAACTCATCATAATCATAGGTTCTTTAAACTTCTACTAGAAATAGTGCATGTTTATTTCTAAGTTCAAAAAGACTATACTCTTTTTAATTGATGTCATATTTTACCCTAAAATGGCTGCATTTTAGAATAAACTCATTATCCGTGTAGGATTTTCAAGCACATTAATTTGTCTGCTTTTATTAATGATAATAGAAAAACCCAGTGCTTTAAAATACAATCATATTCAATTTATGAATATTATTTCCTATAACACTTATTTAAAACCTTGAAATAAAGTATTTGCCCTGTAAATAGCTATTTTTATTTTATTATATTATAAATGTGTTTTATTTATGGTGATATAGAATAAAACTCTTAAATAATTCAAATGTAGAACTTTCTGGCAAGCATGAGGTATATTTTAAAATATTTTCAAGTTTCACCAAATTTGTTTATAGTTTTCTGTATAAAATCAATAAGGTATATCCATATTACTACTCTGTATCCAATGGTAAGATGAAAGTGGTCAAGCTAGCATGTTCAGCAAAAGCTATGCCTAGAGTTGAGCTCAATAATTCACTAGACAACTCATTGCTGTATCTCCATTACCCCCAAAAAATGCCTTGAGAAAGGACCTAATGCTATTTGTTGTGCATCTTCAAAGTAACTCAGAATTGTTAAAAACTTAAATTTTGAATATACCAATTTCTGTTATATACTGTCATCCAAAGAATACTTCAAATATGTGGAGCCATTCATCTGAAAAAAATCCTCAAAAAAGTCAGTGCATAAAAATATTATTTGGATTTCTGCTTCTGGCCAAAATTGAGTAACAGAGACCAGATTTGCTCTCTCCTGAAGCAACCAATAAAACAGACAAAATGCATGTTACAGTGGTGTTGAAGCCACTGGACATCAGATCAGGATGTTTTAAGATATTGGAAAATGGAAAAGCAAGCAAGTCAGTTCTATGCTTTTCTTAGCTTATGGCCTGGAACTTCCAGACTATGATGTAGAGAGGAAGTATCTCTGCAGACTCCATGAATGGATGAGATGAAGCTGAGTTTAGGAAAATCAGGGTGGTTGTATAGTTCACAGAACAGGGTACCACAGAGGAGAGAGTTGAGCAGAGAGAGAACTCTAGGGATCTTCTCAGGTTCCCCTTGAGTACTGAGAAGATTATTTACCAAGCATGTGTCTTAGAAAACTACCTGAGGCTGAGGATAAGAGAGAACACCACCTGGCAATCACACTGTGCCAGAACAGTGTCTGTTCCTACACTGGCAAACAGTTCGTTTTAAATGTGCATTGGGTAGAGTATTAGGAAGGGTCTTGATTCACTAGTGAGGAATAATTAGTCTGAGAATAAATGGTATTCTGGTCCTGCCTAACAAATTTTCAAAGGTTTAAAGATACAAAAGGATCAAGCTGTGTAAACGACATAACTATGTCCCGAAACAAAGATCAATAATTTTTATGGGAATACAAAAATATCCAGCACTTAAAAAAAGTAAAATTGACAGTGTCTGGAATTCAATTGAAGATTGTCAGGAACATAAAACTGCAGTAATATGTGACCCATAATAAAGAGAAAAATTAATCAAAACTGACCAAGAAGTGACACAGATGTTCAAATTAGCAGACAGGGAACTTAAACAGTTGTTATAACTGTATTGTGTATGTTCACAATGTTAATTAGAGATATATGAAATATAAAAAAGACACAGATCAAGCTTGCAGAGGTGAAAACTACAATGTTTCAGATGACAAATACACTGGATGAAATTAGCGGCAGATTAAATGTTCAAAAGAAAAGATAATTGACTTGAAGACAGCAATAGAAATCATTCAAATTGCAATTGACAAATGGAGTTTAAAACTCATACAGAGTCTTTGCTATTGTGAATAGTGCCGCAATAAACATACGTGTGCATGTGTCTTTATAGCAGCATGATTTATATTCCTTTGAGTATATATCCAGTAATGGGATGACTGGGTTAAATGGTATTTCTAGCTCTAGATCCCTGAGGAATCGCCACACTGTCTTCCACAATGGTTGAACTAGTTTACAGTCCCACCAACAGTGTAAAAGTGTTCCTATTTCTCCACATCCTCTCCAGCACCTGTTGTTTCCTGACTTTTTAATGATCGCCATTCTAACTGGTGGGTGGGGGAGGTGGGAAGGATAGCATTAGGAGGTAGACCTAATGTAAATCACGAGTTAATGGGTGCAGCACACCAACATGGCACATGTATTCATATGTAACAAACCTGCATGTTGTGCACATGTACCCTAGAACTTAAAGTATAATAAAAAATGTATATATATAAAACTTAGAAAAAAAAACTCATACAGAACTACAAGGGACATAAAACAGCCAAAACAGCTTTGAAAAAAAAAAAAAGAACAAAAAGTTGGGGATCTGCACTATCTTATTTCAAGACTCGTCATAAAAGGTACAGGAATTAAGAGAGTGTGGTACTGGTATAAAAATGACAAATAAATCAACTGAACAGAATAGAGTTCAGAAATAGACACACTCACCTATGGACAACTAATAATTGACAAAAGTTCAAAGGCAATGCAGTGGAGAATGAATATTTTGTTTTTATGCAGTTGGAATAATTAGATACTCATATTTTTAAAAAGTGAATCTCAACATATCACTCATATGTTATACAAAAATTAACTAAAATGGGTTATTTACCTAAATATAAAGCATAAAACTAACTTAAGAAGAAAATACTCATGGTGTTGACTTGGCAAAAATTTCTTAGATCCAAAAGAATGATTTAAACAAAAAAGCTAAGAAATAATACTCTGGATAAACTGCACTTTAAATATTTGAGAAGCATATATGTGATATAGGACTTACATCCCAAAGAGTCAAAGAATGCTCAAAACTCAATAATATGAAATCAAACAACCTAACTAAAAAAAAAGGAGGGGATTAAAGATTTGAACAACCACTTCATAAAAGAAGCTATTCAGATGGAAAATAAGAACAGAAAAAGGTGCTCAACATTAGTAATTAGGAAAATGAAAATCAAAACAGAAATGAGATACTTATTAGAATGGCTAAAATTAAAAAGACTGGCCATACCAAATGTTGGCAAAAATATTGAGAAATTATAATTCTAACTGGCATGAATCGGATTTTTACTATATATTCGCGAGTCTTCACCTTTCAGTATATGGATTTTTTTTCTGTCTTTTAATACAGTACTGTGTTTCCGTCTCTTCTCCTCAACACATTAATGCCCCATTCACTATACCCCTAGCTCACATAGCCTTTAATATTAATAAAAATCTCAAGTTGGCATCTAACTTTAGATACCTTCCTGATATCCTGATGTGGGCTATAGCAAACATTTTTTTTTTTTTTTTTTTTTGCTACAGAAATCCCAAAGAATTGTTAAGCATAGGTATATATAAAGTCTCTTGTCAACCTTTAAAATCAATTAACTTCAGAACAAAATCTCAAATGTCATAATTAGGGGTGAATCACTAATAATTGGAAATATCAGTTTTATTTCTTTTCTAAATTAAATAAAAAAATTAAATTCCTCTCTTAGGTTCTATGAGACAATTCCATAGTAAACCTTATCCCTAATGTATTTTCTATCCGCTAGCTGATTTCTTTATATACAGTGTCTAAAAAGTTTGTTAGACTCTAACTTCAGAAACAAGTTCATATTTGAATACTTTTTTTTTCTAATGACAATGCCTATATATAAAATGAAAAAGCAGTTCTAATCTACCCTCTATAGTATAACACTATTTCTACTTAGAAACTAATAATAATAATGATAAATCTTTGCTTTTATCACTCAGTACCTGAGCTTCTTCCTGTTGCTTTTTAAGCTGTTCGAGCATCTGCTGAAATTCGGCCTCTTTTTGTTCTGCTTCTTCCAAGGTGGCCTGATTCTGCTCCTCATAGGCCATGGCCACCACAGCCAGGATCAAATTCACCAAATAAAATGAGCCCAAGAAAATGACCAGGACAAAAAATATCATGTATGTTTTCCCAGCAGCACGTAATGTCTAGGGGAAATGGGGGATAATTCCATCAGTATTTTAGTATAATGTCCCCAAATAAATATCTGATTACCACAGCTAGATAGTCAGTAGACTAATTAGCTTTTTAGTATCCAGTTTATTTTCACCAAGAATTTTTTGGTATTGATATGCTCAACATACAAAATTAAGAATCAGATTATTTGAGGCTTGACTGCAGTCTTGTTTGATATAAATACATTTTAAACTCATATATAGTGGATATATATGTGAGCCCCACTATAATGCTTTTATTAGAGTTCATATGCAGAGCAATAATATGACAAGTAAGAGCACTGAACCTTTAAATCCTTTCAGTGGGATTCCATTTGCACTGCAGCTATTCTCCATACCATCTATAGATGACTTTTGCTCCCCTCCCCTTCTAGTCTCAGTTAATAGCTAGAGCTTTAATTTGAAATTTTCACATCAACATCATTGATTTTTAAAATCTTTTAACGTGCTGTTTATATACCAACAACTGGATGATCAACTTCTAAGAGTCATGAACATTATTTGCATCTCCAAGTTCCTAGCAGAATGCCTTTCACATAAAAAAGTCCTCAGTGTACATATGTAGGTACTGACTCAGTGAGCAATTAGGATTCCTGGCACACTTGCTTTATGTTGGACCTTCCTCTGTGTTCCAGAGTGTTATAAGCAGGTCCTTTCCCTTCCCTTCCATTCCCTTCTCTCCCTTTCCCTTTCCCTTTCCTTTTCCCATTCCCTTTCCCTTTCCCTTTCTTTTTTTTGAGATGGGGTCTTACTCTGTCATCTAGGCTGGAGTGCAATGATATGATCTCGACTCACTGCAACCCCCACCTCCTGGGCTTGGGTGATCCTCCCACCTCAGACTCCCTTGTAGCTAGGGCTACAGATGGGCGCCACCATGCTGGGCTAATTTTTGTATTTTGGTAGAGATGGGGTTTTGCCATGTTGTTCAGGCTGGTCTCGAATTCCTGGACTCAAGTGATCCATCCGCCTCTGCCTCCCAAAGTGCTAGGATTACAGGCATGAGCCACCTCACCCAGCCTATGCTTTTCATTTCATACATGTCTATAAAAATAAATGTTATGCATACTCATTTGGACCTTACCAACTGGTAAAGATTTTCCCAGTAGTCTTGAGTCATGAGTCGAAATAGAGACAGGAAAGCCCAGCTAAAGGTGTCAAAGCTTGTGTAGCCATAGTTGGGGTTTCGACCAGCCTTCACACAGATGTATCCTTCTGGACACTGGCTATAAGAGAGAGAAATGGAGGTAGGGTCAGTATAGAAATTACAGCAATTTCAAACAAAACCCAAAGCTGCTATCTGTGACGAATTATCTTGCTTTAATTTCCAGAACACTTTAGGTGATTGCCCACCGTGAAACTTATCAGATGAAATTCACTAGGAAGACCAATAGAAAATTTAGATGCAAATAAATATTTACGGACATTTAGAATGGCAGAAAGCTAGCAACCACACACTTTTGGCTCTGACATTACCGTATTTCTACTCTTTACAAAGTGGCAAGAATCAATAGTTAAAAATTAAGGCCGGGTGCAGTGGCTCACGCCTGTAATCCCAGCACTTTGGGAGGCCAAGGCGGGCGGATCACGAGGTCAGGAGATCGAGACTATCCTGGCTAACACAGTGAAACTCCATCTCTACTAAAAATACAAAAAAAAAAAAAAAAAAAAAAAAAAAAATTAGCTGGGCGTGGTGGTGGGTGCCTGTAGTCCCAGCTACTCGGGAGGCTGAGGCAGGAGAATGGCGTGAACCCGGGAGGTGGAGCTTGCAGTGAGCCGATACTGTGCCATTGCACTCCAGCCTGGGTGACAGAGCGAGACTCTGCCTCAAAAAAAAAGAAAAAAAGAAAAAATTAAAAGCCAGAAAACAGACAAAGAGTGTAGAATTTTCTAAACTAAAGTTAATATTTATAACATTTTTAATAACAATTATAATATTTATAACAATTTTTTATTTACAGAAAAAGTATGAGGATAGTACAGGCTTCATACATTCCATGCCATTTTCAATATTGATATATTGTTATTAATTAATTGAGATGGGATCTTGCTACGCTGCCCAGGCTGGTCTCAAACTTCTGGGCTCAAGCAATCTCCCACCTTGGCCTCCTGAAGTACTGGGATTACAGGTGCGAGCCACCGCACCCAGCCTTAATACATTATTATTACCTAAAGTTACTATTTTATTCAGATTTCATCAGTTTTTTTCTTTTTTTTGTTTTGTTTTGAGATGTAGTCTCGTTCTGTCGCCCAAGCTGGAGTGCAGTGGCGCAATCTCGGCTCAATGCAAGCTCCGCCTCCCAGGTTCACACAATTCTCCTGCCTCAGCCTCCCAAATAGCTGGGACTACAGGTGCCTGCCATCACGCCAGCTAATTTTTTGTATTTTTAGTGGAGGCAGCGTTTCACTGTGTTAGCCAGGATGGTCTCCATCTCCTGACCTCATGATCCGCCTGCCTCGGCCTCCCAAAGTGCTGGGATTACAGGCGAGAGCCACCGTGCCCAGCCCTCAGTTTTTTTCTTAATGTCCTTTTTTTGTTCCAGGATCCCATTCAGGATACACATCGCATTTAGTAGTTATGTCTTTTTAGGCTCCTCTTGGCTGTGACAATCTCTCAGACTTCCCTTGTTTTTGATGACCACAACAGTTTTGAGGATTACTGGTCAGATATTTTGTAGAATACCCTTCAATTGGGATTTGTCTAATGTTTGTCTCATGATTATATTTAGGTTATGGATTTTTGGGTGGAAGACTACAGAGGTAAAATGTCACTGTCATCACATCACATCATGCCAAGGGTACATACTTATCACTCACTATGACTTATCACCGTTGATATTAACTTTCACCACCTGTCTTGAGGTAGTGTTAGGTTTCTCTACTGTAAATTTACTCCCTTTTCTTCCTTTTCCATATGTGCTCTTTGAAATAAAGTCACTGTGTACAGACCACATTTAAGGAACCTGCAGTTATGATCTTAAGTATATACAAAAATTATTTGAAATTATTCTGCACAGGATATTTGTCCATTCATATTTTATTTAATTATTCAGTCATTTCAATTAACATGTAGTCATGGATATTCATTTTATATTTTGGATTACAATTCAATGATATTTCATTTATTTGTTCAAATGGCTTCTTCTTTGGCCATTGGAAGCTCTTTCAGTTGACACCTGTAACAGTTTGACATACACCATGGTTGTGGGTTGCATTTTTTTTTTTTTTTTACCTTTTCTTACTTTTAGGTACTCTCAGATGCTCCAGGCTCATCTTTTATAATTTCTGCCACAGTCCTAGAATCAACCATTTCTCCAAGGAGCCCTAGTTCTTTTTATTGGAAAATGGTATTAGAAACCAAGATCTGAGTGCTAGCTGTGTTTGTTGCTACTGGGGTGTCATTGCTTCTAGGCCCTCTCAGCTGACAGAACAAGGAGATACACATGTTTGTAATTGCTCAGTACTGGTACACATGCACAGTGGTTTCAGGATTGTTAATCTATACTACCATTGGAAACAACTTTATCAACTAGGGTATTGTTCCTTTTACCTTTAGTCTTACAGACTCCACTCATTTCCAAAGTTACTTAGGTTAGCATGTTATTACCCCACCACCTACAGTGAGGTCGTTTCATATTTTGCAATACATTTATATATTTTTGTCACATATTCCATTTCTTCCTGGGATCCCCAAACCTCACAAAAGTTTTTTTTAAATTTGTATATATTAAGATTCACTCTTTGTGTTATAAAGGTCTATGAGTTTTAACAAATGCATTAAGTTTCATATTCACCATTATAGAATCTTAGAGAACAGGTTCTCACCCTAAAAAAAATCCCCTTTGCTTTACCTAGATAATCCCTCACCATGAACCCCTGGAAAACACTATTTTCTTATCATCTCTATTGTTTTGTGTTTTCTAGAATGTCAGGTAATTGAAATCATACAGTATGTAGCTTTTTGAGGTTGGCTTTTTCTCACTTAGAAATGTGCATTTAATATTCATTAATATCTGTTTGTGTCTTGATAGCGCATTTCTTTTTAATCACTCAGTAATATTTTATTGTATGGGCATAACAATTTATTTATCTATACAACTATTGAAGGACATCTTGGTTGCTTCCAGTTTGGGGTCATTGAAGGGCATCTTGGTTACTTCCAGTTTGGGGTCATTATGAATACAGCTGCTATAAATATTCACATGCAGGTTTTTTGTGAAGACATAAGTTTTCAAATTGATCAGCTAAATACCTAGAAGTGCAGTTGTTGGATCATATGGTAAGACTATGTTTATTTTGTAAGAAACCGCCAAACTGTCTTCCAAGGCGGTTGTCTAGTTTTGCATTCCCACCAGCAATAAGCAAGAGTTCCTGTTACTCTGCATCCTCATCAGAAGTTGGTATTGCCAGATACATTTTTCAGTCATTCTAACAGATGTGCAGTGGTAACTCCTTGTTGTTTTAGTTTGCAATTCCCTAATGACAAATGATGTCGAGTGCCTTTTTACCTCCTTAATAGCCACCTGTACTATATACTCGTGTGGGGTATCTGTTCAGATCTTTTGCCAGTTTTAAATTGGGTCATTTGTTTTCTTATTGTTGAGTTTTAAGAGTTCTTTAGATATTCTGGACACTGGTTTGTTGTTTTGTTTTGTTTTGAGACAGGGTATAATTCTGTTGCCCAGGCTATAGTGCAGTGGTCTGATTATGGCTCACTGCAGCCTCGACCTCCCAGGCTCAAGTAATCCTTCTGCCTCAGCCTCCTGAGTAGCTGGTACCACAGATACACTACACCATGCCTGGCTAATTTTTTTATTTTTATTTTTTGTAGAAACAGTGTCTCCCTATGCTGCCCAGGCCAGTCTCAAACTCTTGGGCTCAAATGATCTTCCCCTCTCAGCTTCCCAAAGTGCTGGATTACAGGAATGAGCTACTGCACCTGGCCTCAGTCTTTTTTTTTTTTTTTAAATCAGATATGTGCTTTGCAAATATTGTCTTCCAGTTGCTGGTTTGTCTTTTCATTCTCTTAAGTATATCTTTGTAAAACAGCAGCTTTTAATTTTAATAAAATACAAATCATTTATTTCTTTAATGGAATGTGCCGCTTAAATACAAAATGGTTTTGTATTTAAAACTCATCACCTGGCTCACTCCTGTAATCCCAGCACTTTGGGAGGCCGAGGCGGGCGGATCACGAGGTCAGGAGATTGAGACCATCCTGGCTAACATGGTGAAACCTGGTCTCTATTAAGAATACAAAAAATTAGCCAGGCGTGGTGGTGGGCGCCTGTGGTCCCAGCTACTCGGGAGGCTGAGGCAGGAGAATAGCTTGAACCCGGGAGGCGGAACTTGCAGTGAGCCGAGATCGCGCCACTGCACTCCAGCCTGGGCGACAGGGCTAGACTCCATCTCAAAAAAAAAAACAAAAACAAAAACAAAAAACTCATCACCAATGGCCAGGCGCAGTGGCTCATGCCTGTAATCCCCAGCACTTTGGGAGGCCGAGGCAGGTGAATCATTTGAGTTCAGGCTCCCACTGATTCTACATTATGGTGACTTGTACAATTATTTCATTATATATTACAGTATACTAATAATAGAAATAAAGTACACAATAAATGTAACGTACTTGAATCATCCTGAAATCATTTCCCACCACCACCCTTGGTCGGTGGAAAAATTGTCTTCCACAAAACAGTCCCTGGTGCCAAAAAGGCTGGGGACTGTCGACGTAAATTACTTAAGCCATAATAGGAATTCATTAAAGGGAATAGATTATTATGGTTTAATAGGAATAAAGTATGTATTAACCAAATTTATCCAAAATTGTATCTGGGCTTTTATGTTAATCATCATCATAATAAATAATAGTTAATAGGCAATAAATTCTTTTCTTTTTTTTAGAGTGTGCTTTTTTAAAAATTTTATTTAAAAAATTTTTTTGGGGGACAGGGTCTCGCTTTGTCATCCAGGCTGGAGTGTAGTGGTGCCATCTCAGCTCACTGCTACCTCCATCTTTCACGTTTAAGAGATTATTGTGCCTCAGCCTCCAGAGTAGCTGAGATTACAGGTGTGCCCCACCACACCCAGCTAATTTTTGTATTTTGTAGTAGAGACAGGGTTTCGCCATGTTGGCCAGGCTGGTCTAGATCTCCTGGCCTCAAGTAATCCCCCTGCCTCTGCTTCCCAAAGTGCTGGGATTACAGGTGTGAGCCACCGCTCCCAGCCATTTTTCAGAGACAGCCTATCGCCTAGGCTGGAGTGCAGTGGCATGATCATAGCTCACTGTGGCTTGGAATTCCTAGGCTCAAGCAATCCTCCTACTTTAGCCCCCTGAGAAGTTAGGACTACACGTGTGCATCACAATGCCTGGCTAGGTTTTTCTTTTTTTCTTCTTCTTTTCTTTTCTTTTTTTTCTTTCTTTCGTTCTTTTTTTTTTTTTTTTTTTTTTTTTTTGTAGAGGTAGGGTCTTGCTTTGTTGCTTAGGCTGGTACATACAATAAATTCTTACAATTGTCCATGTGATCGTTCAAATACTTTATGTGTATTAAATCATTAATCATCACAACTATTAAAGGGACAGAATATTACTCTCTCCATTTTAACGATGAGTAAACTAAGGTACAGAGAGCTTAGGACACTTTTCCAAGGTCAAAGAGCTTACAAATGTTGAAGTTAGGATTTGAACCCTGGTATACATGAACTCTACAACCTATGCTCTTACCCCCTACATTCATAATAAGGCTAGGAAAACTGTCAGGAAAAAAAATTCCCCAAAGCTCTATTTATATGACTAGTATACATTTTCATTAACTCTCTTAGATTTTTATGGCTACACCAGTTTCCCTTTTTAAAGGATGACTCAAAATATATTTAAGTTCCATGTCCTAAGAGTCACTTACTATTGCTATCTCTCAGCTCTTAAAAAATTCCCTATTTTGATTTAAAATTAACTTACAATACTCTTAGGAAAATATTTAAGGGTTAGAGAATAACAGCATGACTAAGATATTATGGCATCTTTTATTGTAACATGTGGCCTAAAAGACCTATTCATTATGTCAACTGATACTTGGACATGCCTTTGGCACACATGCACCCTTGGCTTCTTTGTATACAGAAATTCATGCTCTTTCAAGAATACTTAAATATTTCAAAGCACTTCCCCAAGTGTGCTTCCACCCTGAAGACCACATTATAGTCTGGGTCTTTTCCAGTCACGACAAAACTCATCCCATTGATACATATGTACACCAATAAAAAGGGGCCCATCTTGTGTTCCTGTGTTTCCTAGCAGCTCTGATGGATGTACAGCAAAGACAGACTCTGGGCCTTCACACATGGGAGCATCAATTTAAGAACATCTTAACTGTGAAATTTTGGGGAAAGGTCTTCACAAAGGGATGATTTTTAATGCCTGTGAGTTTAGGACCAGTGGCAATCCAGTAAGGCAGACAAGGCACTTCCTAGGGGAGCAGCACCACTCTTTATTGCATACATGGTAAGGCTACACATATAACCATGTAGATGTTTTCCTACCTACTTTTTTTTTTCGCAAAGAGTTCTATATCTTAAAAAATATATTATGTTTCTTACCCTGCATCTGAGCCATTTCCACAGAGTAAAGGGTCTTTTTGCCCATCCAAAACATAAAAGTGACCTGTTAATAAAAAAAAACATTTTATTTCATATTAATCCTATTCACATTAGTATTAGTAATAAATCAGAGTTGGACTATTTCAGTTATTTACAAAGGTGGCTGTACACCCACAGTCTCAACTATTTATAGTTGAAAATTCACTCAGCAACACTAAGGTTAACATAATGTAATACTTCTTACTGTCATCTCCAATGTAATCCTTCCAGTTAAATGTGCTCATTGTTACATTAACAAATGTCCCATTTGAATCCATTGTGCCATTAAAGTAGGAAGTGGTGTTGGTTTCAAAAGCAGAATCGCTTGGGGGCCACTGCAAACATTTATTCCTCAGATTGCCCATGAACAGCTGCAGCCCAATGAGAGCAAACACGCTCAGACAGAACACAGTCAGGATCATCACATCAGAAAGCTTCTTTACCGACTGGATCAGGGCCCCCACAATGGTTTTTAAACCTGCAGAGAGAAAACTATAGGTTACCTGAGGAAGAGTGCCAGAAACCATGATTTCTTAATAGTCACACACATTCTCTTTCCCCCATAAATGATTGCTTGACTATTTAGACACCAAAGCTGTATGGATAGCCTGATGATTTGGGAAATAGATGAACAGCAGATTTTATACATGAACAGTGTGCTTGCTGGAAATTCAATATGAAGGTTTAAATATCTAGTCAGGAAGTTTTGTTTGTGTGGTTTTACATGCTGAACAAACATACAAAAAAACTTGGAGTTATTTTTCATTTCAGATTTTGTGTTTCATGCAGCCATTTTCCACCAATCCATTCTTTACTCTAGCCTCCAAGCAGTAGTAATTTAGAGGAGAAAAGAATTTTAAAATAATGTTAAGTCTCATGCCATATACATGCTCCTCAACAACAATATTTTCTCCTTTGTAAAAGGAGATCCAGTTTTGAACTACATCTGCAGCGAATGGTAAAATCCAAATCTGTTAGTAAAGCCATGGTAGTGAAAAAGAGAGAGAGAGAGCGCGCAAGAGGCCCAAATTAGCATTTTTTGAAGATGTCTCATGCAATTTTCTGTTAAACTCAAAGGCTGACTTTATAAATATGCATGTAATTTATAAAATTTTAGGAGCTAAACTGGCATTGAAACATCATTTGGCATTATTTAACCGGATGAACTGTAATAATAAGCAACAAGGCTAATGCTGTAAGTCATATAAATTGATTTCAAACTCAATAATTAAAGTCAGCCTCGGTGTTTAACCTAGCTCTCACCTGGAATGACTGAAATTGTTTTCAGTGCTCGGAGAACTCTGAATGTTCTCAATGCTGAGACATTGCCCAGGTCCACAAACTCTGTCACATATCTGTAATAGGGGAGTTCACACACAAACACAATAACACACAAGAAAAGTTGGAGATATAAGGGGCCTACTACCTTACACCAGTTTCTTCTTACCTGGAATTACAGAAATAGTTTTCAGAGCTCTCAAGACTCTGAAAGTTCGAAGGGCTGAAACATTGCCTAGGCTTACAAATTCTGTTACATACCTGCAGAATTAAATCAGAGTTACTGATAGTTTTGGCAAAGTTTATACTAAATAAGGACTTAATGCTGGGTTTGGCACATAGAGCCCTGTGAGTTTAACAAATGGAATTGCTATAGACCTCAGGCTGCCATATGCTAAAGGTTGCTTTTAAGAAACAAAATTGTGTTGCTTTATTTCAATGTAATTTTCACTAATATGAACACATTTGTTTGCAAAACTAATCCAAGTACAGTTGTTGCTATTAAATTTAGTCAATGAATAACTTCATTTTGATGAAGAGAAAGACTATATGACATGAAGATAACCCCATTTATTGATCATTTACTGGATATATTTACATTGCAATATGTATTCTAATATGTATTCTTAAAATACACAATCCATATAGTTAACTTGACTAACAAGAAAGCTCTACATTTAATATATGACACAAAGACCTTGTTTGTACTATGACTATTTTCACTCCTTTGCGCTTATCAAATTTTCAAAATTACTCACGCCATCACAATGACACTGAAATCCAGCCAGTTCCATGGATCACGAAGAAACGTAAAATCTTCTAAGCAAAACCCTCTTGCCAAGATTTTTATAAGTGACTCAAAGGTATAGATTCCAGTGAATGTGTACCTAGGAAAAACATCCAAGCCAAAATTAACAATTTTGCTTGAACTGTTAAAATAAATGTTTTCAATCATAGCAAATCCTATCCTTTTGTGGTTTTTCAATTCATTAAAATATTGTTCCTTACTTCTATTTACCAAATAATCTATTCATTTAGTTAGTTTTACAAGCCTGAGTAAAGAGTTAAACTGAAGAGAAAATATATTCTTTAGGAATCTAATCTTGTTTAACTATTTGGGTTTTAGAATAATAGTTTCATGTATCTTATGGATAATCATCTAGTTTGACCTTCTAGTGCAGCAGTATCTGATAGAAATGTAATGTAAGCCACAAATGTCATTTTCAAATTCCTAGTAGCAAGCGAAAAGATGAGAAGAAGCAAGTCAACTTATTTTTCATACTGCATTTTATTTAAACCAATATATCTAAAATATGAAAATTCAACAATTAATATTAGCCAAATTTCAAGGTTCCATAGCCATATGTGGCTAGTGGCTTCCTCATCGGACAGTACAACTTTAGAGGCAACATAGCTTGGATTCATTTACTTAAATAATAAAATATTTTATTCAAATTTCTTAATGAGTAGACTCATTTTGAGGGCTAGTTTACATGTCTACCATAGAAAATATATTTCTTTTTTTTCAATTTTTAAGAATCATGTAGAGTTATAAACTGCCCCCCATTTCTCTCTCTTCTTTCTCTCTCCCTGCCCTCCTCCCTCCCACCCTGAATGTATGTGTGTGTGTGCATGAGCGTGCTGTATAGATATGTGTGTGTATGTGTATATATTATCATATGAAATGTTCCAGTTCACTAGTATTTTATATGTGTGTGTTTGCACAAATGCCAAAATACACGGATACACAAAATTCTTAAATCTAACCTTGCATCAGCTACTATCTCTGTGCAATTGGGCTAAATCATTCAAACCTTGCTTAAATTCAATTTTCAGCCTCCAAAATGGTGGAAGACTTTTCTATTTGCTGTTTAATGTCATGTATTTCTAGCCCTCTTTTCTTTGAGTCTTGACAATATAAGTTATTGCTGTTTTCGTTTTTTTCCCAAAATAGTTGAGAGTACTTGTTTTTCAACATTGTGTTCTTTAAAAGCACAATTTAAGTTTATTTTTCAGAGCACTTCACCCAAGCCACAAAGATTCGATTTACTCATATTAAATTCATTAGATTTTTCAGCCTACCAGTATTTATACATGAAAAATGTTAGGATCATTATTTTGAAATGTTTTCTGCACAAGTTTCTTTCATATGAGGGAACAAAGACATCAAGGATAATTATGCAGATATCTTCAAGTCTAGTTTTCTTAAGTACATTCCCTTCCTTTTCTCCCCCAACAATTCAATTGATCTCATAAGCAATAATTCCTATCTTTACTTATATGAAGTAGCTGACTATTAGGAAGAGATATATTTTACAATATCAAGCTTATGTTTACTGTGTTGTAGTTTGGATCGTTGTGTGACACACATAATCACCGTGATATTTCTGTCTGTAGAGATAGCTGGCCTTTTAAAGGCCTAGAAACACCACACATGTATGTTCTGTTTCTTATATTAGTGGTTAGTGCCCTGTGGTTTATGCTGAGGCAATTCTGTGTTATCTATAGAGTTACTAGGAATAAGATTAAAGTCCCTACTTTTGTTCTTGATTTGGGGAAATTAAGAAAATATGTGGGTACATTTGGAATGTATGGGAAGTGTTCATGGCTGTCCATGGAAGAGAGTCCTAGAGCCTACTGAGACAGAGCTCTACACAGAATAGGTATTCAAAAATGGTTATTAGTAACTAGGTTGGGCAGGTAAGTGGGAGTCAGGGGACCTTTATCTTTCGTGGCTATGCCCACACTAGGCTCATAATCAAGCTGTCAATTCTGTCTATGTCACAGGAACAATTCTGTCTATGTTCCTGTAACTTTGGTGTTTTAAAACCTTGAAATTTGGCTAATCTTAATTGTTGAATTTTCATATTTTAAATATATTGGTTTAAATAAAATGCAGTATAAATAAAATTAAATAAAATGCAGTCTATAGAAGTGCCTTGCCTTATATAACATTCCCCTCACTATATAATATGGTTTTGTGTATGCCACATCTTTGTACAGGGACTGTTTCAAATATCGGTGACTTCAGTTTTCATCTCAGAACTAAGTTATCTTCTGTTTCACTGAACCCAGGGTTTGGGGTAGTAACCACTACTACTTTGCTTTTTTCCTGCTGGCTTGCTTTCAAGCTACTGAAGACAATTGATCAGAAAACCTGAGCAAAGTTTTCCAGCTGAATGATGCAAATCAAAAACTTTCTAAAGCTAAGACTGCCTTCATAATGGGTATAATCATCTCTAAGTTATTACTGCTTCTTTAGAAAGAGAGGCCTGTATATTCAATTGCCTTTTTTTTTTTTTGAAACAGAGTCTCGCTCTGTCGTCCAGGCTGGAATGCAGTGGTGGGATCTTGGCTCACTGCAACCTCCACCTCCTGGGTTCAAGCGATTCTCCTGTCTCAGCCTCCTGAGTAGCTGGGACTACAGGTGCTTGCCACCACACCTGGCTCATTGTTTGTATTTTTAGTAGACATGGGGTTTCACCATGTTGGCCAGGCTGGTCACAAACTCCAACTGCCTTCTTTAACTATCTTTTAATAACGTTATACAAATAAATGAAATTGATACATGTTTAAATGCTTCAATAATTTCTGCTGGGAAAACCACATACAGAGTAGTCTTACATAGGAGTGTCCATTTTGTTAACTCCAAAATCATGTATAGTAAATGAGAGTTCTAAGTTAAATGGCTTTCCTCAATATGGGAGCTGGATTCTCTATTACAATAATTTCTAGGCAGCATTTTCAAGCTACTATTTTTTTTAAAATAACATGTTAAATAACTGACAAATAATGGCTTAGAGTGGTACAGTAAATCCTCAGAGAAATCTATAAAAACGGAACTAAAAGTGGCAGTATTTGTTACACTATCTTATCTCCGATTGTACATTACTTTTAAAAATATAACAATAAAAAGAGCATACTGCATTTTTTACTTAACCAGTCGGATACCTGATTATTGTATTATACTATATATAAGTAGCCTATATAACCACTTTGTTTCACTAAAAACTATGTTTCTTTGATGCAAATAACCTCATATGTGACTGAAAAATAAGAAAATGAAATAATGTTGTTACGATAAAGAAATTGTGTTAGTTCATGCACAGTTTTCCCCAGCATATTGATGTTTTGAAACAATGAAGGGCATTTTTTCTCACACTTAAATGGAAAATCCCTTGCAATAATAATAATAAAAAGATCTTGATACTAATACACAACATCCACACAAGTGTTTTCTTTTAGTGCAACAAGGGCCTGGTTTAACATCCTGAACAACTAATGTGCTTAGACCTTTCTCCATGTATTAAAATACAGAATGAAGCATTTTATTTTGATGAAATCATACAAATATCCCCAGTCTCCATTTCAAGGGAGAAAGGATGAGGCCTGGGATATGAGGCCACAAAGAACTCAATGGCTATGATTTTAGGTACAAACATTAGAAAAGAATCAACTGGGCAAGTGTCTTTTTATTGGGATTATTATGGTTTCTATGTTGTATTCTAGTTACAAAGTTCCATAAGTTTTACTCTCCCCCAATCATGTTTCCCCTAAGCCCTGTTATTTTATGAACACAGTTTTATGGAAGACATTTTATTTCTTTTACAGAACACATCTAAGCTGTTTCAGCACGCATGTTGTGTATAAAAAACTTACATATCTAAATATAACTTAGACATCTTAGATGTATAATTAAGACATCTACTCAATTTAGAGCTAAAAACCTAAATCTATTCTATTCGAATATAACAATAATCACTATATACTAGAATAAAATAATTTAATTCATCAAATTACTGAACTGATCACTGTATTTTATCTCAAATGATTAACCATGATTGAGACCTAATTTTAGGCTAGATGATTGGTTTAGTTTACCAGAAAGCGTATACTAATTTATAACCTCTCTTTAACAGATATTGTCATGATTTTGTTGGAAAAATACTTACCTCGTAGAAGAATAGCTCCCCCAAAGAACTTCCCTTATCTTCTTTCATATTATGAAAATAACTTTTTCTTAGACAGAAGTGCAAACCTTAAGTCAGACTATACCCACAAGGAGATTGCTAGAGAATTTGAGTGTGCATTTCTCATTCCCAGAAGTTATTCCTACTTACTCTACATTCTTTGTCCAGTCAGGAGGGTTGCTCAAGGTCATAAATACACAGTTGGTCAAAATAGTGCACATGATAAGCATGCTGAATAAAGTAGATTATAGTTAAGGAATAAATGTTAGTAGGTTACCATGGCCATTTATAAATGATCCAAAACACACAAAAAAGTTTATCAATGCAAAAACTGTGAAATTAATATTATTTGTTTTAAAACAATGATAAAATAATAAGAAACTTCAAAGCCTGTGATATGGCCTTGGTGCACTCTTTTTTTCATTTTATACCATATACTCACAAAACTGAATTTAATAGAAAAATGATCTCTATTTGAAGCAAATGCAAGTTATTTTGCATTCCAATCAGTTGTGTGAAATTGCCCTGGAAGAAGAACTCACCATCCCTTAGTAAGTTTATAGTATGCCATAAGTGTAAAATGTGTACTTCAGATATATTCATCCTCACTGACTTATAAAACGTTAACGAATGCAATGTAAAAAGTGTGAGAATGTAGAGCCCAGTATAATCAAAGATTACATTGATTGAGAATTCTATCATAAATAGTAGGTTTGTAGTGATGTAACTTACTCCTTTACAATTTATAGCATAAAAGAGGGAGATCCAATTTTGTGCTGATAAGGTAATGTTATTTTCTAGCTTTTTATTTACACTTTAGATTGTGGCGGACCCCAACAGACCGCTATACTCTTGTATCTAGTCCATATTATACCTAAACAGATAGCACTATTCTGATGCTCTTCTGAGAATTAGCTGTAGTACGTTCTCTTGGGATCTAAGTCCAGACTTCCCTGTAAGAAAGTTTATGATTATTTTGAGATAAATATTTTATTTTAGAATATAAATACTTTCCAACATCAAGCCATAGAATGAGAGAATTCATACCTCAAAAGGTTATCAGTTTCATTTGCCCTGTCTCTAGGTGAATCAGTCTTTAAGTTTATATAGAAGCCTGCTTTGAATCTGCCTATACAAAATTCCCATTCTTGAACACTGCCTCAGAAAATCACCATTCTATTTTATCATTACTTGAGAATTTTCTTGAAATCCAAACGTCTTCTGCCCTTTTACATATGCTTTTTGACTAACATTGTAAATAATTTCAAGTTCGACTTTTTGATATATATTCTCAACCAGGTACATGAGCACATAGTAGGAGTCTGATAAATATTTACTGAAAAAAAGAAGGGAATAAGACGGAAGGGAAAAGGGAAGAATGAAGGAAGGGAAGAAGACAGGAAGGACAGAAAGAAGGAAGGAAGGACACAAAGAAGGATAAATCCAGGCGCTGAAGATACAGAAACAATTAAGGCATAAAAGTTTGAACACTTGGTAATGCAAATAGTAATACTAACCATAATCTAATCTTTAGCAATGGTTATATATGATCTCATTGAAGCTGATAAAGGTGTAAGGAGATTTGCTCTTTTTCCTACTATGTATTTCCTTTGCACATTCACTATCATGGTTGGTTACATATTTTCTTCTGTAATGCTGTAGTCATTCTATAATACTCTCGTTATAAATAGTGGAAAACAAATGCAAATAAATGAATTTAACAATGTTACCATTAATCTCAAAGAAATTTTACAAATACTTGAAAATATAACTGACATTTTCTTTAAAATCAACTGTTAGAAATAGCATTTAGGCAATTCACATTAAAAGGATATGAATGTACCAAAATCTTGATAGCAATTTTCCTAACAGGGTTTAGTGGAGTTAAAATATACAAGGCAGAGGTGGCACTGAATCGGAAAATTGCCTTTCCTTTATTCATTACTATAAAAGTCTGAAAAAGAAAATACGAGTAAAATTACTAAATTAGACATGGGCTTATTTAAAGAGCTTACAAACATGAAGAACTTTTTAAAAAATAGAATTTGTTCAAACTTGTTTGTTTAAACCAGTTGATATATCATAACTACAAACATGTTAGATGTTTAAATTAACATATAGTTACAAATAAAGATACTATTTACTATTACCTAATCTATCTCTAAGGTTCCAACTTGCTGATACAAACTGACAATTCTACACAAATTTTTTTATGGAATTGTAATGTAGTGTTACAGATTCCAACTCTATTTAAAGCTTACCATCTGTCCTCAGCTTTGGTAACTTTTCAGATTACTCTGTACACATTGCTACTAAAATAATCTTTTATAAGTATTTTAATCACATCAAATCTTTTAACTTCAAAGCTTATGATGGCTTCTGATTGTCCCTGTAGATTTAAAATGTTCAAACAGGTTGAATAATCTGGTTTTGCTGACTATAGATGTGTGAGAAGAGTTCAACTTCTCAGCTAATACTGAAGAGAGATGGATTTATTGAAATTTAGTCTGAAATACACCATTTCAAAGGGCATTCCACAATTAAAATTCTATGATCTGAAAGCTACAATCATCCACTTAGCATTAGCTATGCTACAAGTGATTATTTACCATGTTCCTATAGAATCATCTTTTATTTTTTTCCCACTAGAGTCATCTTTGCTATGGCCAATTCAATTCAGTTGTCAGCCTCACTCACAACTAGTCAAACTCTCCCTATGACTCTGAATATAAATGTCATAGACTCCTAGAAGAAGGTGGCAACTGAAAGGTCATTTAATGCAAACTCCCTTCATTTCAGGGAAATGTCTCCACAACACATTACAATATGGTTCCACCTACAGTGACCCCCTATTATGTCAGAGGTTCTTAATCCTGCCTAAATATTAGGCTGTCTTGTAAAGATTTTAAAATTGCCAATTGAATGAAAATTTCTGAGGGATGGGCACAGATTTGGGTATTTTTAAAAATTTCCTGAGGCAATTCCAATATGCAATCAAGGTTGAAAATCCCTTCTCTCTGGGAATTTTCTCAGCTATCAATCACCTCCTTAATCATGTCCTTCCAAATAAATCACACTACCTCCTGATCACTCCCTAATTGTTTCTCTTTACCAGTAAGTCTTAGTATATTAATTTGTACTCTTTTACATGTTGCTTGTAATTATAGTCAAGTAGCAGTTTACACATAGTGTTCATTCCAGTGAGAACTAGGTTAGAAATTGTTATAAACCATTGAGCATAAAGAGCTTGTAATCTACTTTTTCTCCATTTTTTTCACAGTATTTAATAGCCTGGTTTGCAAATAAACACTTGTTTTAATTAAATGTGGGTTTACCTTAAAGATACTATTTACCTTTAAGACATCTATTCTGTATATCCATTTACTTAATAATATGTTTCTCTCCTTTAACTAGGGGCTATATGCCATACATTTATGTTCGCTGACAACGTGCTTTGTTTGAATAGGCAGACAAAAATATTTATATTGTCAGTATAAAGGGCAGGGAAAACAATTTCTCTGTTCATTGCTCTTTTGTATTTAAGACCATGGTGCCAACCATTACTTAACTAACCATTTTCCAGAAACCAAACAGTTTCTCTGTTCATTATCCCTTTGTGTTTAAGACCATCGAGCCAACCATTATTTAACTAACCATTTTTCAGAAACTACACAGTTTCTCTGTTCATTGCCTTTTTGTATTTAAGACCATAGAGCCAACCATTACTTAACTAACAATTTTCCAGAAACTGCACACTATAAATGTGAATAGTTTTATGAAGCGGGCAAGCAAACTCTTCTTTACTAGCAGTAGGACTGTGTGTAAAGGACAGTGGACCTTGGAAAGACTGTTGTTGAAGCACAGAAGCATTAAAGGGTTGCCTTGGAGTCACAAGATTAGATTATTTAATATTACAGTTGAACAGTCAAGATCCATTTAGGCATTCAGCAACACAACAGCATAACTTGAAAAAGCTCACCGTAATTTAAGGTTCAGGTACTCATGCTCTTTTGAAACAATTTCCCTGAAAAAGCAATTTCTGCTTGCGACATTAGGAGAGAGTTTCATTTTGAACTATCTCCAAAAACAGAGTGAACAGCAATAAATTATCCCTTTGAACATGGAACCTTTTGCTCCTCCTGCAAGATTAGCCTTCGCAGTACTAGCGGAATTACAGCTGACATGCTAAGAGCATCTTCGTTGAATTTATAGGTTCTAAAACAGAGCAGGCCTTAAGACTACAATCCCAGTTTATGTCTCAGGAACAATACCTGACACAAAGAGAACCCTGAGTTCTGAGAAATGCAGAATAAAATACTAATGTCCTGCATAGTGAAATAATTGCAAGAATTTGAAATTATGGGGCTCTGATGTTATGAAGAGATATACCTAAACTGAAAATTACTTGAGAAAATGACAGATGAATAGGGGAGAAACAGATCGTCATTGCTACAGCTGGAAGTATGTTAAACCAGCTATTTTGTACTCTGGAATGTTACTTGCTTCTTTTTCCTGGAATGTTACTTAGATGCACATCTTATAAGTTTACTAAAAGTTTTACTACTTTGTGGCAAGAATAAGATTTACATCTCAATGATTAGGACCACATCAATCAGAGAACTCAAAAAATGATGCAGCCAATTTTTTAACTTTCGCTTTTATTTTATTATGTTAATAAGCATAGTATATAATTTCACTTAGTGGTTAAGAGCTCTGGCTCTGGAGTCGAATGCCTGGACTCAGATCCTGGATTCACCACTTAAGGAGTGTGGCCTTGAGCAAGTTACCTCATCTCTCTGTGCTTCACTTCCCCATTTACAAACTGAGCTAACAATAGGACCTGCCTCACTGGTTCACTATATAGTAAATGAGTTCAAGAACTTAGCAGTGCTTAACACAGTATGAGCACAAGAAAAGTTAGTTATGATTATCACTGTCACTATTATTAGTAGCACCCTGGTCAAATTAAATGCCATTAAAATACATTGTGATATTACTCATTTAATTAAATTAGGTATTCAAAATGTATCACTAATTGATGATGGTAAAGAGTTATATAATGCTTTAAAGCTTTTAAATGCCCTTTACTTGTATTTTTCCATATAATTAACACTGCTTCATAACATATTTTTAAATTCTAAAACTTCCTCCATTAGCTTCTTACTTTACTCCTTCTATGCTAAGAATGACAAATTACCTCCTTGTTTAATAGTACCTTAATCTTCATCTTTATGGATACTTCATAAATGAAAGCAGTGCAGCCAACCGTAAAGACTGTCTAGATGTCTTGCAAGACGGTTCACAGCCACTATGAATAAATCAGGGTCTAAGTCTGGCTCTCAGCCATGGAGGCAATAAAAATTGACTTTGTCAACAACAGAGGACAATTCTGTTTTTTAGTGGCAGACTCACATTTACCAAACTTGAAAACCTGGTATATAAAATAAGAATGCCAACCTATTTATTTATTTAGACAGGACCTCGATCTGTCACCTAGGCTAGAGTGCAGTAGCACAATCATAGCTCACTGCAGCCTCAAACTCCTGACCTCAAGCAATCCTCCTGCCTTGGCCTCTCGAAGCCCTAGGATTACAGGTGTGGGCCATCATGCCTGGCCTCCAGTGTATTTATTTACAATGAGATACATTACTTTCATATGGACTGAGATAATTGTAGTGATGTAACGAGCACGTTCTTTTCTTCAAGCAAGTTTAGGGGAAAACAAATTGTAGTCAGAAGGTTTCTTGCTGAATATGGAGCCCAAGCCAGCTGACCTAATCAAATGATGTGGAATGTTTAAGAGCATGTGTTAGGTAGTTCAGTGTAGCCCCTCCACAATGAGGTGGCCTGGCCATTGGGAAGAAAATGCTTTCAGTGCTACTACTAAAGTTCTGTCTCCCTTGGAAAATACTAACGTTTGCCTCTGTTGTTCTCCTTTTGTTTCCCCCTTAATCTTACCAGCCTGATTGATTCTCTTTTTAAGGACACTTCCTTTCTTTAAGTAGCAAATACTTTTAATCATAGCAGAGTAAATCATGCCTCCTTTCTTAAAGATATCTTTACAAACATATCCTTCAGAGCAACAGTTTTCACCGGATAATATTTTTTCCAATTTCTTGGGGGGTGACTTATTGTAATCATCATAACTACATTTCAAATTTTTCTTTATCAATTCTATAGTAAATTGTTGAAATAAGTTATTTTTAGAAGGACATGAATGTGTTAAATGTCACCTTTTATGAAACTAGCTATAAAAGGGGAAAAAGGAGACTCTGTTTAGCTATTTACATGTAGTCTTATGACTTTAAATAAAACATTAAAGCTTGCTATTCAAAGTTTGGCCATGTAACAGCCTGATGATTTGTAAGAAATTCAGGATCTCTGGCCCTAGCCCAGACCTATGGATTCAGAATCTGCAAATTAAAACATCTTGAGGTAATCTGTATGGATGTGCAAGTTTGAGAAGTACTTATTTAGAACAACAGGACTAATTCCATGTCTGAATGGTTGTCATTGCCTTTAGCCATCACTGATTTTATAAATTATAAACTTTTAAAAGGATGTGCTTTGACTAATAAAGGTGTTCAATATCTTCCATAATCTATAAGTCATCAACTCATGGTGATACTAATTTATCTTTAGTTTCTACATTGAGCTATTTTTACGCTTGTAAGTGTAAAATATAAATCGTGGTTATAAAATGCCTTAATATCCAATTAGAAAGCATAGAGTGTACCACCTATTTTTTATATTTTCTATAAAATATCACCCAGCTAGTTTAACTATAGAAACCAGCTAATTCTGATACAGTTATGCATTTATTTTAGCATTAGGAAAGCACAGTCATAACCACTAATTTAAATCATGTATGGATGGAGAAAATTTGAAAGTTCTTTCTTTTTGGTCTTCCAATTTTGACATTTTTTTCTTCAGGGTGATGTTTTAATGGTATACATGATCCAGAATCTAGCATGCCACAAACTATATAAGGTTAAGAGAAGATCCTAATCATATTCTAGGTTACTGGGGGGGAAGGAATCTCTGGGTGAACATGCTTCTTCATGTATTGTCTGGCTACAGGAGGACGCTAAGCAGAAGATTATTTATTGTCCTCTAGAATACAAATCATTGTGAAGGTACATCAAGTCAGTCATGAACTAAAAAATAATTAAGTACAACATATGCTCATAATTCTTTTCTGCATAGGTATTATTCTGTAGTCTACCCTGTGCTTGAATATGTCAGCCATAACAGATATTTCACTTTGTTGATATTAATTTTAATTTTGACTATCTGAATTATCACTGTGAAATTGTAGAAATCATTCATCTATTCATATTTCCTCACTGTAACCAACTCTTGACTTCATTTCTTATAATGTTTGTTTTATTATATTGTGATAAAAATAAGTGACAGTGAAGACTATTATAAAATCTTTAACAGAAGAAAAATTGTGATGCTGTATATAAGGCCCAGAAAAGTATATTACAGTTAAGAGTTTCATTAAAGATTTATTAGAAGTCTAAAATCAATACTCACTTTCTTATTGATATAGTAGGGATCCAGGTCCTCCAGGGGCTCTGACACCATCTCTGGAGGAATGTCTCCATAAATAAATGGAAGGTTCTTTCCAGCTTCCAAGTCACTATTTGGCTTTGGTTTGTTATCATCATCATTATCTTGTTCCTTTTTGGGCTTCTTGGCTTTCTCTTCTGCAGCACGTTTTTCGATAGCAGCAAGAGATTCTCTAGTAAAAAGGCGGAAGCTTTCAGGTCCCGGGGGTACCAACAGTGCCTGTGCCATCTTTTCATCCTGCACATTTAATTACGTGTAGCTTCTTGCATACGAATTACCTGCAATAAATGAAAAATTGCACAAGAGTTAGGAAAGCAAGCGATTGGGCATAACAACATCAACCAAAATGTCATTTTTTAGTAATTTTTTAAAGCTATAAACATTAAGTCATGCTTTTAGTACTGCACTACACATTTGAACTTGAAAACATCATCATTCAACCTCATTCTCAATAAGCCAAGTTCATAAATCTATCAAAAGCCTGTACTTAATGTTAATTAGTTTGATTTAGCCATTCTACAATGTACAGTATATATAATATATAAACATTATGTTTTACCTCAAGAATATATATAATTTTGTCCATTTTTTAAAAGCATTTAAAAAAATTCTGTTTTGACACTTTAAGCCAAAATATAGTATACTTTCAGCAAAAGAGTAATGCCAGTAAAGTTTGTCAATAAAATTGCTTAATTATTCTGCATCCTGCCCCCCGCCTTTTCATAACTTTGTAACTCCCCAAATAAAGAAGTACTGGTAACAATACAATTATTGTAATACATCCCTGACTCATACAAATGAGGATAGAAAATGAAGTTTTGCCAAACCCAACCACTGTTCTCGTTGTCAGCATCATTGACAACTGCTGCTCCAGAAAAGATCTGATCACCAACCAGCAGGGACATGGAAACCACTGCTGCCAGAAAAATCTACCTATCTTTAGTATTTCCTTTCTTTTATTAAGCCAGACTCTGTTTCCTTCTGAGGCAATGGAGAATATGTTTACTCCTTATTTCAATCTGCTGCCCTTCAATTATTCCAAGACAATTTTGACGTTTTCCCTGAATCTTCCATTTAGTATAGTGGTTAAAAGCATGGACTCAGGTGCTACTCTCTGTCTGTTCTAAACCCTGGCTCTGACGCTTATGAGCTGTGTGATCGTGGACAAAGTAACCCCTTATTGCT
Source organism: Pan troglodytes (assembly GCF_028858775.2). NCBI lineage: Eukaryota > Metazoa > Chordata > Mammalia > Primates > Hominidae > Pan > Pan troglodytes. Next base: position 67,204,469 of record NC_072411.2, read on the forward strand.
TGAATTCATCTATAAAATGAGGGTAGTAGGGAAACCGACCTCCTGGGTTATCATAAGGAATAAATGAGTTAATTATGTTGTGTCTAGAATAGTTTTTGGAATTAGTAAGCACTATATTATTGTAAACTATCATAATTAAATTATCTTCAGTTTCCCTAGCTATTTTCCCTCTTTTATGGTTTCAAGCATCCTCACAATTCAAACCACTCTTTAAACAAGTTCTTGCTGTGCTGGAACCACAATTGTGACTACGGAATTAAAGGAATGAACTGAGAAGTGCAGTGTATAGAGGCACACTCACACATGCCGATCACCTGGATGAGAAAGAAGGGAAGGCAGACTGATGGAGTGGCCCTGCTCAATTTCTCAGGGAAGGGAACAAATATCTATTTGCAGGATACATAATAGAACTATCAAAACCACAAGAAATCAGCTATGTAAATTTTGAAATATGATTTATTTTGCATTATGCCAAAAATCACATTTAAAAAATCAAGATAGATAGAATATAGAAACAATGACAAACCAAATAAAATAAGTACATCAGTCATCTTATAAAAGAACCTACCACTATGGCACCAAAGTCATGATCAAAGTCATCTGTGACATTTTCCCCATTCCTACCATTCCCCTTTGCCCCCACATGTATTCTAGGCTCCATAGTAGTTTATCCCTAAATGGCCCTCTAATTCTTGGCAGCTCACTACATATATTTGAGCTTACAATCAGAAGCTCTGGATCTATTAATAACTTAAGAAAAACAATATAGTTTATTATGTGTGTGGGGGTTTTTTTGTTTATATCTTAATTACTAGTTCCCTGATCTATTCCAATGACAAAAAAGTGTTTCTATAACATTACTTATTATATTATACTATTATTATTTTTTTGAGACAGGGTCTCACTCTGTCACCCAGGCTGGAGTGCAGTGGCACAATCACGGCTCACTGCAGCCTTGAACTCCCGGGCTCAGGTGATCCTCCCACCTCAGCCTCCTGAGTAGCTAGGACTACAAGTGCCCTCCACCATGCCTGGATCATTTTTGTATCTTTTGTAGAGATGAGGTTTCAGTCGCCATTTTGCCCAGGCTGATCTCAAACGCTTGGGCTCAAGCCATCCGCCCGCCTCGGCCTCCCGAAGTGCTAGGATTACAGCGGTGAGCCAATGCACTGGGCCCAAAAAGTGTTTTTAACGTAAGATATGTCTTTTCTTTGAGTTAGTATTTATGATATAACATTGTCATTATATCTTTTGCTACTATGAAGGCATATTCTATATAAGTTATAAAATAAAATAGCAGGCCTGTCAAAAGTTAATGTTAGTTTTCTCTACTAATTTTGAACAGAACCTCTGTTTTATAGTTGGGCAGCACATTTTTTTTTCTCCATCAGGTTGTATAGTACATGAATCGAAAGGTTTGAGAAAAATTCTGTTTTACTCAAAAGTCAGTTGATCATTTATTTTGTGTTTTCTAAATTTACGGGAGGCAGCACAAAATAAAACTAATGTTTTTAGCCATCTTATGTCAATTTTGATGATTACATCATCAATCCAACTCTAAGCTGTGTGGAATAATCACAGCTTTTATGCTTTTGAGTGCAGAAAGAGTTTGAGCATTTTCTGCAAGCCTTAAGTACCTAAAGATGTGTAATCCATCTGTCTGATATCACCTGCCATGAACTGAATGGCTGTGGCTCTTCTCCAGTGCTGAATGAAAATGAAACAGCATGACAAACATGTCTTAAGGAAATTCTATGAAACACGGTCGCTTTCTTAGAGGAGAAAAACAAACAAAAAAAAGGTTGATTTGAGGATTTGGTTTTGAACTAATTTTGATGTCTTTATTGACAATGAATGAAAAACACACTGCAATTGGAATGGGAGATCTGGGTTAGTATCGAGTCTGCTGCTAATGGTATGCCTGTATCATCTAACCTGTCTCAGCCTCAGTATCATTGAGGCACCTCAACACAGAAATGGCTGCCCTTTTCCAGATGGGAATAGCTAATTTATATTAATACATACATTTTACTTAATTGGATTCTCCTGGTTGGTTTTTGTTTTAGAAATAACATCAGGTTTAAAATATCTAATGTGGAAATCACCGAGTAATTTTCACAAATTATTCTGATTTATCTGAGATGATATGGAACAAGGTGCCATCACAAAATCATGAAAAACTTTTTACAAATAAATAGTCATTTACCTTCTTATTTACTTATCAAGGGCTGGAATAAAGAATTTGAATCTTGGTCAAAAGAAAGTAAAAACGTCTCGTTGAAATTCCCATGCTGTTGTCTCTAAGTCCTCGGAAGATAGGCTAGTTCCAGACTCTCAGCTTTTCCCCTGCAAGGGAATTAGGGTATGCCCAATATTTGGGTAGGCTGAGAAATTAAAGAATTTAGTGAGTAGAGTTTCTCATGGCTTCACTGACAATTTTGCTGTTTGGAAATCCCTCATAGTTCTTTCGCAGTTCTCTTTTACTTTTTTCCTCTCCTTTCTTGTACTCTGTGAGCTTATTATACAGAGTTCTTACATAATTTTATATTCATATTAGAGCAGACTTTAAAAATTAATTCTTACTGATGCCTTGGTGTGGAATATATATATTATTAATGATTATATGCACATTATAATTTATTTAAATACATAAAATTTAATATATCAAATTTTCTACAGAGCTATCTTTGCAAGGACAAAAAAGATATGAAAAAAATCTTAGGAGATGATCTCTTTAACTAAAAACCAAAAAGCCTGTGGATGAATGTGTGTAGGTAAAGCAAATACATCCCTTTGTTAACTAGTAAAAAGATTATGGTTCAGTATATCGTATTTGAGGAATAAACTGCGGAACTCCAAATCTGGAAAGGATCTCGAAATCATTTATTTGGAAAATATTTATGGAGGGATTCTACGAATCAGTACTCTGTTTGAACCAGGAACCCATGGTCACTTCCCTGGGGCTGACAGTCCAATGTGGGAGGCAGATTTTTATACAGATAATTATAACACAGTTATATATGGCTGGTTATTGTCTGAAGTTCATAAAAAGTATCAATATGTTCATCCCAGGGAAGGGAGAGAGAGGTATGGTTTGGAGAAATTTCCCTGAGGTAGTGATATTGGAGTAGGTTTTGTAGGCTAGTTGGAATTTGATTGGGGTCTTATGGTGGTGGTGGTTGGGAAAGGATTGTTAGGAAGACACATTAGTAGAGACACATTGAGCAGGTGGGGTGGGGGTGGCATGTGTGCAGATGCAGAGACAAGAAAGAGCATGGAGAGTTTGGGAGCAATGACAAGCAATTCATTATGGGTGGACATCACCCTGCACAGAAGGGAGTGGTATGACATAAAACTCTAAAGTTAGGCAGGATAGATCACTGAGGACCCTGTACTACACACGAAAGTATGCCATGGATGGGGAGTGTTATGATCAATGTGAAGATTGGAAAGATGGTGGCAGTATGAAGCGTGGACAGGCAGGGAGTGATCCTAGAGCAGTAGTTTTCAAATGTTGTGGTTTCGGGATTTCTTTACACTCTTAAAATCATTCATGAACCCAAAGAACTTTTGTTTATCGGGGGACATAGCTATCCATACTTACCATATTAAAAATTAAAATGAAAAAATGTAAAAATTCTTATTAACTAATAATAAGCACTTGTATGTTTATACAGACAATAGATGGTTAATGAAAACAACTATATTATTCAAAACAGAAAAAAATTTAATAAGAAGAATGAATTTGTTTCACATTTAGTCAAATATCTTTATGTCACTTAAGAGAATACATTTAGATTTTCATAAATGCTTCTGTGTTCAGTCTGATAGAATATGTTGTTTTATTGAAATATATGAAGAGAATTTTCACGCATATGTGTGGCTGGAAAAGGGAGTGTTTTAATTGCCTTTCCAGGTAACTGTGAATATCCTTCTTTAATATCATGTCAAAACTCTACAAATGGTAGTTTATTAAATTAGTTGTGTGAAATCAAAAGCCATATCAATGAACTTTTGATTTATTTTGTCCTTTGAATAAGTCTTTTACCTAATCATGCACTAATTATGTGGAAAATGGCACATTGTTATGAAGGTCTTCCAGATTTTGACAAATTTTATTATATAATATCCAAAAATCACATTTGTTACTATCACCACTAGTGTCATGAGAAAAGCTGTAATGTATGGGTAGGCTGTCAAGCTCCCAGTGGCAGGTAAAAGTTTTCCCAAATTCCAATTTCCTCTTGAAAGCTCGAATTTTGACATTGACAACAAATGCTGTCATTTGCTTTTCCTGAAGTGACAGGCTTTCCCTTTGTTCATTTTTGAGAAAATGTGTGCCGAATACTCAAGTCTGAATAACCATAGTTTGTCAGTTATTCTTTCAAGTGAAAATGGTGTTCCATGAAAAAAAGAAAAGTGGCTTATTCAGCTCCTGACTCAATCACACAAGTGCTTTTCCTAGAGACAACTAGGACACTTCAGTATGCAGTCAAATACTTTATATATTCCTCCTATTTCATCATACAGAATGTTAAAAATATGTATTTTTAGGGTTGTGCTTGAATGAAATTAATGTGTACTGCTTCATCAGAGATGTATTATGTGAACTGGCATTATTTTTCTTACTGAGAGTGTGCAGCAATGAAGAAAATGCAGACTACGCCTATAGTTTGATGCTACTGCATTGATTCCTGCTAAAGCATTAGCAGTTTTAGCACATGCCTATTGCTTTATCAGTGCAAGTGCCAAAACAGTGAAAAAAGACAAATGCCATTTTGGTATTATTACGAAAGTAGTTTAGAACTCAAAGCTCCCACACAAAGGGCCCCAGGAATCCCCAGTTGTCTAAAATCTATACTTTGAGAACAACTGCCCTAGAAGAAAGCAGTTAGACACCACTCAATAGTCAAAAGAAGAGAAGTAAAGGATCTGACTATAGCTCTGGTACCAAAAGGCATGGACTTAGAAATCAGAACTGGATTCAAGGCCTGACTCTGCTGTGTTCCTGAAGCTTTTTTATTCTTTATAATTTCCCTAGCTGTACAATGGAGATAATCATAGTTCATACTTTATAGAGCTAATATAACATTTAAATGAGAAAATGAACCTAAAGGGTGAGCACAGTGCCTGGAATACATTAATAGTAGGCCATCAATAAGTTAGGGAGAAAAACCACAGCCAGAAGAGTGTATTTAATGCACAAGTATAGGAGAGAGAAAAACAATGAGATTTTGTGACTGACTTGATAGGAGATGTGAATTAAAGTTATAGGGTTAAGCTCACTTCCAGGTTTCCAGCTTAAGCCACAAATTGACATTAACCCAATAGAGAAATGGAGGTTTGTAAGGCATGATAATAAATTCTGTTTGGAACCTGTTCAGTTTGAGATAGCTGTGAGACATCTGGATATAGAATTAAAATATGGATCTGAGACTCAGAAAGCTGTCTGGGCTCGGGTAAAGTTGATTAAGAAGTTACTGGATGAGTCTGGGCATGGTGGCTCATGACTGTAATTCCAGCACTTTGGAGGCTGAGGCAGGAGGATTGCTTGAGCCCAGGAATTCAACGCTGCAGTGAGCTATGATCTTGCCAGTGCACTCCAGCCTAAGCTGCAAAACAAGACCTTGTTAAAAAAAAAAAAAAAAAGAGCAGTCCTTGGTTGAAGCTGAAGCTAAGAATATTCATGGCATTGCCTAAGGAAAAAAAGTGAAAGGATGATGAGTGAAGAGGCAAGACTCACACAACTACCAATTTTTAAGTAAAGGGAACAGAGAGGATGATAGACAATGAAGTTAGAACAATTACCTAGATGCCAAAGAGGAATTTCCAAGATGCTAATTAAAAGACATACTTGAGATTTAACAATTAGTCCAACTCTCTGCCTGTAAAATAAATGAAGAACAGTCCCAAAGAAGCTAAGTAATCTCCTCTAAAATGTCTACTGACAAACACAAATTATGACCTTTTCTATTATAGTTGACATATTTGTCTTGAATCTTACTATTATATGATTTGCTCTAAAAGATCTAAGCTGTATATAAATAACTACAGAAAAATAGATTTGACTAGTTCATTTCAGTTTTCTAGCCTCACCTATCAGTGTACTATGATGCTAACATAATCTTATGAAAGTACTTGAAGCCAGCCAATACAATGAGTACAAGACTAATATTTGTTAATGAATCAGGATCTAGAAAAATAGCATTGTAAACATTTCGGATATGCTGTGGTGTTACTAAGGAAAAATTTATTTTTTTCCATTAGTCATGGCCTATGGGTTCTCATCTTGCCTAATTTTCCAGAACAGCAGACAGTTTGGCAAATTGTATTGGTCCATAACCTGTAGTATTAGTAGTGTCTCTCTTTCCCTCTCTCTGTCGGGATTTTTATGATTGTGTTGCAGTCAAAATCGATTAGTTCTGGTCTGTTTCCATGGAAACAAGATTGTGTCAGAAGGCTGTAAATTTTTCATCTTTATGGATGGAAAGTTGCTGTATGTCATACAACTTGAGATAGCATTAAAAAAATCTGTAATGTATTTTCATGTCTTTGAGAAGGAGAGTGTGAGTTGCTGTGAAGGACTGGGTCCATTACTGAGGAGGGATGCTGTATTTTCTTGGTATCTACAAGAGACTATTATAGTAAGGGTATAATGTAAAAGACAAGATTGACCGATGAATTACCTGTTGAAGAAAATTAGTTATTTTTCCCAGTGAAATTTTCACTGAGAGCTAATGATTGTCTGTTATTTACCATATATTCTCAGGCAGCATATGCACCCAACAGCATAAGATTTATCAAAGGCATACATAGAGCACTCAGCACATTATAATGATAACCACTGGACACATTCCAAGGCAGAATTAAATACTATTTTCTATAATTTCAATAGTTTTGAAATAACACCTTAATCAGGGGGCTGTGAAGATTGAATAACAATAAACAAAATTCTATTGAATGATTACTATATCTCAGACACTGTCATGCCATATATGCATGTTAGCCCATTTAATAACTGTTACAATTTCATGAGGTTGATACCATTAATATTTCCACTTTAGAGATCAAGAAACTTAGGTGCAGGTAGACTAGATAAGACAAGGAACCAAGATTTAAACCTGTCTAGTTCAGAAAAAAAAAAAAAAAAAGCCTAGGTACCTAAGCCTGCAAAAAGAAGATTCTTGATGTTTGCTGAAACAAAATTAGGATAAATCAGCTACCTTACTGGGAGGTTACTATGTATAAAGCCCTGTGTCAGGAATGAGTGGTATAATCTAAGAAATGTAGCAATATAGTCCTCATCTTTATTTCCACATAGGAGATAAAGCAAACAGGAATGAATTAATAACAAACATAAAACCCACGTCTACTTTCACATGTATGCTACACACTTTGGAGTTATTTAATGATAAATTAAAAACCTAGGCTAGCTTCTTCTATGTCAGGTACCTCTTGCTCTCAGTGTGTTGTCAAGGAAATCAGCATTACTATTAGTCTGAATAAATCTATTGAGAAAGTAACTCTACAGCAAGGGTATCACTACGTTATAGCCAAACACAGATGAAATCTAGACCTTCTTTATGTTATTGTTCCGTTTCTATTAGCTAAACACATGATTGCCAACATGTGTTAACTATTTCACGAGATGATCTATTTCTGTTTTTCTGTACCTGGACTCAATGTCATGGCTCTGAAAAAAAAAATAGCTTAGTAAAAAAAGCATGGGTTCATCTCTATCTTCAAGATAATTATCCTGGAACTAATTAATTTTTAGGGGTTGATATTTTCTGTGACTTCATCCTTATCAGATAGTTATTAGCTTGAAGAGACAACTGCTAACTAGTAACAAAAATTAAGTCAACATTTTAAAGGACAAATCAGCATCACTGGATTTATTATCTCTTTAATGTTTCTATTAAATGCTTGCAAAGTAAACTGTGTGTTTGACCCCCCAGTATTCATTCCATTCCAGATGTTTCCTTCAAGTCCGTTGCCCATCTTTGTTTAAGGACCAGGTATATGATCTAATTCTGGCCAAGGAAAGGTGAGGGGACTTCAGTCAAGTCATTGTTTGTAAAAAGTTTCTTCACTCCCAAGAAAGAGAACAAAGAGAAGATAGCATTCTCTGTCCTCTGGACCCTTTTCTATTGGGATAGAATACATGGCACTACTTCAGCCAAATTAAAACCAGAAGAGATGCCAATCTGAGAGCAAAGCTGACACACTGAGGGTGGCAGGTCACAGAGACATATTTACCCCTGGGCCTTTGATGGATCACTCAGCTCGTGGACCCGAACAACCTCTGCACTGCTTGTTCTGTTCAATAAACATCTTTCTTGACTAAGACAGTTTTAGACAGTTTTTCTAGTTAGTTGCAGATGTTACACCAAATAAATAAATAGTCTTTGGTCAGTTCAAAAACTTGACCAATTCAGAAGCCAGCTCACAACCAAGTACTCACCACATATTTGGATGACCTTTACCCCATACAGTCAGGTGAGCCATAGATCCAATTACCAAATAAATATAATAAAATTTAAAGTAAATACAGTCCAGGGTAATTTACTAAATAGACAGGATGAATGTCTCTCTTAAAAGAAAAATATGTAAAAAACTGAGTTGCTGGGCGCGGTGGCTCACACCTGTAATCCCAGCACTTTGGGAGGCTGAGGCAGGCGGATCACGAGGTCAGGAGATCGAGACCATCCTGGCTAACACGATGAAACCTCGTCTCTACTAAAAATACAAAAAACTAGCCGCGCTTGTGGCGGGCGCCTGTAGTCTCAGCTACTCAGGAGGCTGAGGCAGGAGAATGGTGCGGTGAGCCAAGTTCATGCCACTGCACTCCAGCCTGGGCGACAGAGAGAGACTCTGTCTCAAAAAAAAAAAAAAAAACAAAAACAAAAACAAAAAAACTGAGTTAATCTCTCTTTCTTACATCAATAGCCTTTGGCATCATTCCATTCCCTAAGGTCATCTGTGCTATGTCTCCCTGTATGTATTTGCCTCTTTGGAAGAACAAACTGGTAGAGGAAGGAAGAAAACACCCCTCTGCCTTCTTTTGGTCCTGATACAGCTGTCCTTGTTAAATAGTAGAGATTTTAGTTTATTTTCCACAAAAACAAACTTACACCCAGAAGTTGTTTAGTTACCTTAGATAGTCACAGAACCTTTTTCCGGAAAAACTCCAGGTCCCTTCTGTGAATTATGTCATTTATTCTTACAATATCCCTAGAAGAGATTCTTTGCTCCTTTCCCAGTAAGCCACTCTACTATGAATCCTTGACAGGTATCTCATCCCTGTCAAACCTTGATTTTGCTTGGCTTCAGTTTTCTTGCTCCATAATCTCTGTAGAAAGAGAATACAGGTGAAATTAGCCTATAATCTTTGACATTTGGCATAGGGGTGCTCTGGCTCTGTGTCTGGGTTTTATTCCTTTTTTTTTTATGGCCCTGGATCGAGAAAGCAAGGATGATGCAAAGCAAGATATTTGACCCTTGTTAAAAGCATGCCCTAGCATGATTTAGGAAGAATGGGACCAGGAACCACTGCCAGGATCCTAGGGTTGGGACAGGGGTGCTCCCCCTTCTTTGGCAGCCTTGATCCATTTAGTCTTTCTGAAGGCATGCTGGCACTCCTGAGCATCCTTCTGTTCTTCCCTCTTGCTTCCTTCTCTCCTCTTCCCTCCTTACATCTTCCCCTTTGCTTCTTTTCCTCAAACATCTCAAAGACCAAAGAGGTAGACTAGTGGAACATGTGGTTCACATTGGTGTTGCAGGTCATTTTCTAGTTCCTTCTCCTCTCCACCTAAAACACAGTTTGATTGGCTTACTAAAATAAGATAAATAAACCTATTTAGTAGCTTCTAAGAGTATATTTTAGACAAGCTGAGGTGAAAAGCCAGCATGCTAAATATTAACCTAAATGTAATAACCAGATGTCATACTTCTTTCCGCTATAACCAATAGCAATGGCTTAGCAGAGTTAAACCAATAATAATAATTTCAAAGGGCAATATATATAATTCTAAAATCAGTAACTGACATTTAAAACAATATTTACTGCAATTCATTTATACAATGCTCATAAGCCAAACTAGTCATCAATTCTCACCAGTAAATTTCCCTTGGCCACTTACCATAACAAAAAAACATTAAATCTCACTTTTACAATTTTATACATGGTCTATAAAATCTTTGTCTCCAGATGAACTCTCTCCTAAGCCATCATTTTTTTTCTCTATTCTGTTACCAGAGTGATGGTTTCAAAACACATATCCTACCCTTGTTCAAATCTGTCAGTGGCTCTCAGTGACTCAGAATCACTTTAGCAAAGTATGGAAGTGCCTTCATGATCTGGCCTCTGCCTCTCTTCTCTTACCTCTCACTAAGTGGTAACGATAACACAAATGCTAATAATAATACCCATAAGACACACCTTGCATCAGAAATTGAGCAATAGATTGTTACATAAATTTATAATTCTTCAATAAATGTTAGTTCCCTCTACTTCACAGCCACAAGCTTAATAAATGTTATTTCCCTTGTCTTCATAGTACACAAGTAACTAAGTTTTAAATACTTTGACCTTCAACCTGAGCTATAATGAACATGATGTTAAGTATGTTAAATAGCCAAAACATCAATTTAAATACATTTTTAAAATATTTGAGAGCTTTTTGCTGGGATGTGAAGGGGGATGAGGTAGGGAGGGCTGGATATCAAAGAGGGAATAAGGAGGAGCAGAAGGGTGGAGTTTGAAAAAGCATCCCAGAAGTTTCTGATTTGCTTGAGTTATCTTTCTTTTTCCTACCCTTATGAAAATTACTGATTTACAGATTGGAGAAAATATATTTTATGGCCGTGGCTTCAAACAGGAGAGAGTATTTTTTTTTCTTTTTCAATCCCAAGTATCCATGGGAAATCGCAGTGATTCCTGCATGTGGATTCATACTTCACTTTAGGCCACATACTTCAAACTGCGTTATATCTTAATAAGAGTTGCATCTCACTTATTTTTAAAAGCAGCCCTGGCTTACAAATTAACTATTATATAAAATTGGACTCTAAGCAATTCTGTACTTCAGTGAGCATAAGAATCACCTGTGCAGCAGGGCGCGGTGGCTCACGCCTGTAATCCCAGCACTTTGGGAGGCCGAGGGGGGTGGATCACAAGGTCAGGAGTTCGAGACCAGCCTGACCAACATGGTGAAACCCCGTCTCTACTAAAAATACAAAAATTAGCCAGGTGTGGTGGTGTGCACCTGTAATCCCAGGTACTCAGGAGGCTGACGCACAGGAGAAGTGCTTGAACCTGGGAGGCAGAGGTTGCAGTGAGCTGAGATCACGCCACTGCACTCCAGCCTGTGTGACAGAGCAAGATTCCATCCGCCCCACTTCAAAAAAAAAAAAAAAATCACCTGTGCTACTTGTAAAAGATGCAGATTTCTGGATTCAATTTCTGGAGATTCTGCAAAAAGTAGGTCTGAGGTAGGGCCGAGGGATCTGCATTTTTAATACATTCCCTAAGTGAGTTGTGCAAGCGATGCATGGATGACTATTTGAGAAAGGATGATCTAAAGGAATGAGTAAAGAATATGATCTGAGTGCTTTTGGCAATCAAGCCTGGAATTTTGCTGTAATGTCCCCAGTAATTAAGAAAAAATTGAAGCATATTGGATCACATGAATTTTGTTCTATTTTAGGAAAAAACAAAACAAACACATTTCCTAAAAGTTGTATATAAAAAGCAAACATTTTTCAAGAACTAAACTGAAGGGAGGAAAGTTTGTTTAGGATATAGTATAAAGGACATGAGGCAACATGCTCAACAGACATCTTAAATTTTATTTTGCACAGATGCGTACAAGATGCAAAAAAGTCTTTCTCTGATGGTTGCAATTAGTTAAACTAAGTGAATTTCATTTAGAAGGTGATGAGATAAGATGGTCCAGAAACTTTGCTTTCAGATGACCTAATACATTTATTGATCTGGAGATCCCCCAAAAACGGTTAGCCTGCATTTGAAATTATCTTAATAAAATTTCAGCATTTTAGTAATTTAGGAGAAATTCTTTGGTTTTCAAATAAGGAAGTGATAGCTCAAACAGCATGATAGAAATTTTACCCTAAAAATGCTAGATGTCACCAGCTGAGGAATCTTAGACAAATTAAATCTTTAATTTTATTTTTCTTAAGCCATTTCTACTTAGTATTGTTATTAATGCTTATGCTAATATCAACAATTGAATATTCTAGAGGCAAGTTTGTATCCTCTTTTGTGGTTATTTTAGTTTATCCTGAAAATTTATTTATCCTTTAAGATCTTCTAGTTCCCAGTGTTGTAAAATTTTTGTCTTACTATGGCTCCATTATTTTTTAGCATCATTTTGCATCTTTACTCTTTATCTCTGGCCATGAAAGCAACTTTATTTTCTTTCAATTGTTTTTATCTTCCTTTATACTGATGACATGATATACCTGCTTAAGAATTTTTCAGGCTACAACCATTTGTGTCATGCAGTAGGCTGTAAAATTCTGGCTGTTCAGCATTTTGCACAAGAACAGAAGCAGATCCAAAGGTGGTCATGGAGGAACTCACAAGCTTTGCCATGAGGAAGGGACAGCTTTCCATCTAGGTGGGAATGTGGTTGGCTTTTCAACCTCTGTGATGAGGTAACAGTCTCAATTACCATCTGCTCACTTGGTTTTAAGACTTCAGGTCCCTATGAAAGAGGTAACTTCAAATGGGCAAATCACCAAGATATTAGAGGATGAAATATTGAAATGTTGTCTAGGAAGCCAAGTTGTCCATTCAGTTCTTGGGGAGCTCCAGAGATTCTCCTTGTAGTAACTTTGATCACCTTCATGGTGGTTCATGTTAACTTAAAGTCTGAGACTTCTTTCTTTCTTTGTGTTGTATAAAATTCATTTCTTCCTTTAAAAATGTTGAGCTCAGGAGGCTGAGAGCTAAGTGTACATTTTGAAAGAGTAAATTCATTAGCCTACAGTCCTTAACAGATGTATCGCATACATTTTCTCCATTTTCCTTGTCTTGAGATTCCTATTGCACAAAGATATATATATATATAACTTTATATATATAACTTTATATATATATAACTTTATATATATAATTTTATATTTATATATAACTTTATATATAACTATATTTATATAAAACTTTATATATATATAACTTTATATATATATAAAAAACTTTGCATCACTTTTTAGAAGAGGTGAGATATAATAAATAAAAATCAAGTTCCTCTATGTAATTTAAAAGGCTTTTTCATTCTTTAGCATGATTCTATACTTCTTATAAACCATTTTTTTCTCAAGGACTATACTTAATTTTATAATAAAAATAAATATTAAGAAATGAACTTGGAAGCACTGTATCCTAACATTGAAAATAATCTTTCAGGCCATCTAGTTTCATCAACCTAGTTTAAAGCAGTGGTTCTCAAAATTTAGCATCAGAATCACCGGGCTAACTTCTTGTTAAAACACAGCTTTCTGGGCTCCACCCCAGGTATATATGGCTGGGACCCAATTTTGCATTTCTAACAAATGCACAGATAATGCTGATGTTGCCAGCCCAGGAACCACACTTTGACAATACCTAGCTTATTGAATCCAGGATTTTATGTTGTTTTTTTTTTTTTTCAGGTTAGAAAGATGTATACTGGGCATATCACTTTCATTTTTGCAGTTTCTTAAAGATGACAATCATAGCTTCTTCAGTCTCATTTATTTATTCATTTTATGCCCTATGGTGTAATTTGCTGCACCTGGAACCTTGAAATGATTTACAGCAGTATTACACAGAAGCCTGCAATCGCTTTCAGTCTCCCTGCTGCCAGCCTGACTCCCATATAGCCTGTTTTTACCTCGCCTGTCAGAGTGATTTGAGAACATAGAAATCGAATCATATCATTCCTCTGCTCAGAAGCCCCCAGAAGCTACCCAGAAAAAAAGTCCCAAATCCTTACAGTTGCCTAAAAGGCCTTATAATCTGTCTGACCTTTTGGTTATCTAGTGGAAGGCACCTCCTTCTATTCTCCTCCCTCAGTTCTCTGTAGCCTAACTGGCTTCCAGCTGTCCTCTGTACCTGGAAGCACACACAGACTATTCCCTTATTCCAGTATGCTCTCCCTCTAGGAAGCTGAATGACTAACTCTTTTATCTCCTTCAAGTCTTGGCCAAAAGTTTACCATCTTAAGGAGACCTGCTCACACTTCTCCTCTAATCTCTTACCCTGCTCTGATGTTTCCAAGTCACTTATCATTTTGTTAGGTACTATATAACTTACTTATAATGTTTATTATTCATTTTATGTCTCTCCTGGATAGCACAGAAACAGCACAGGGGCTGGAATATTTGCCTTTTTGCGGTCTATTTTCACCAATGAATCTCATGTGTCTAGAACAGTACACGCACATAGTAGTGCTCAATGAATACTTTTTTAAATCAATGAATTATTTAATTTTGGTTTCTGAAAAATTTAGTAGTTTTTTTTTTTAGATTTATTATTTGGAAATTCAGCCCAATCTTTAGAAACTCACATATTCTAGTTATGGCAACATATTTTATAATAGCAATGTCTAGAAAAAATGAAACCATCCACTAATGAGGTATTGATTAAGTAAATAAGATAACTTTGTTTTGTATTATATAGATATTAAGATGATACAACATAAAAGGACTCAATATAGGAAAAACAAAGTCAAACTTTATAGGCACTATATTTATTAATTATGTAGCCTTATTTAATCTAAATCAAAATACATACATTACAATCCTCTTTACCTCAAAAATAATTATATAACTATGCCAAGTTTACTAGACTTTCTTGAAAACAAAGCAAATTGAAGACTGAATACTTTACCTAAAGTATTTCCCACTCTAAAATATCTTAGGAAGTAAGAATGATAATAGAGAACAGTGATTAAACACTGGTCACTTATCAGGGACTGATTACTTCATTTAATATTCATAACAAATATATAAGATAAACATGATTGTTGTTCGTATTTTTTAGATAAGAAAACTATAATGTTCAGAGGGGACAAGTAACTTGCCCAAGGTCACATGACTAGTAAATGTTGCCATCAAATTCTATAATTTTTTCTTTGGGAAAATTAATCAAAGCCTCTCTACAATGATCTTACCAATGAACTTCTCCAGCTACATCTTACATACTCTGTATATTTCCATTCCTTAAAAGACCCCAGCCTCTGACATCTGGCGTTCAAAAATGTTCACGCTGTCTGAAATATCATTGACCACCAACTGTTACCTCTTAAAATCCTACTAAAATTTTTACGGTAATTATATATATTCTATCTTCTGTTGTTATTGAAGATGTGCCTTATTGCTTCTACATTTATTATTAAATTCCTTGAGGAGAAGGATGTATTGACTACCTACCACAGTAAGCAGGGCATTATCAGATATATGGTGGATACAATTGCCCAAACAAATCTTACAAACATTCTGTCCAATGTGGTAGCCATTGACCACATGAGGAACTGAGCATTTGAAATGTGGGTAGGTGCCAAATTTCAAAATGATATTTAGGACATATCATCTTAAACAAAATATATCATTAATAAAATCAATCTTATTGTTTTCTTTTTTTGATATTAAAATCTAGAACATTTAAAATTACCTACATGAGACTCATTATATTTCTAATGCACTGTGCTTTTTTCAGATATACCTGTTCCCTACTCCATCACTCTCCTCCAAGGGATCAAACCCATGAACAAATGCATGAATTAAGCAAGAGGCGAATCCCTTATTCTGAGATGTTCTACATGGGGGAGGGGGCTGTCTCTGGATCAATAGTTTTTCTATTTTATGTAGTCAGGTTGCTGCTTTTGTCTTTTGGTCTAAGAAACACCATAGTGAAAAAGCTACTTGGTCCATAAGTGAACATTCTCTCTCTGTGTGCGCAGTGGAGCAGAAACCACATGCAAATCAGAATATAACAGCATTACAGGAAGCTTTCTATTTTGAAGTACATTGGCAACATGACAAATATAAAGCAAACAGCATTCTCTGAACAATCCTTGATCCCTTTCCTACCCCAACATCAGCCATAATAGACAGCCCTATGTGTTGCCCTCAGCCACGTCTCCTACTGCTTGCTGGTACCATGTGCTTTAGGCAGTTTCTTTCCAGGCAAACACAGACTGTTTACTGACTGTAATCAAAATGACAGCCCACTGTTTTCACAACGGAGTGTTGAGAGTCGATTGCCTTTTTCACTTGGCAACCTGAGGAAAATTGAGAACTGGGAACTTGAGGTATGACTTACATTACTTCAAGATGGTGGTGTTGACTACTCCACATGTTATCTGCGCTCCTTTGAGATTTAAAATACAGAGGATTGGGATTTGTCTAGCTCAGAGCAAAGAGGTTTTAATCACTGCTTTCAGATGGGTGCAAATGGTAAACCACACTGGAGCACAGGATGATTTAGGTGTGTCTGAAGTTCAGCTGCCATTTGATTCTTCATCAGCAAAAAACCAATCACATAAAGAGGCCTTCCCCACTAAGCAGGCCCCTTAGATACACAGTTATAATGTTACAGAGTGGATCACTCCAAGATGGTGCCTCAGAAGATAATGCAATATACTAGAAAAACATGCCCCTGCCCTATCTTTATTAGAAATGAGATTTAATGAAAAGATAAGAGAGAGGAAAACAGAAGGAGAGATATACAAGTTGCAAATCAGACAAACTATTCTAGACTTGTCTCTGCTGTCACTTGTGTGATATATTGAACACTTGAGATCTCAGATGTTTAGTGTTTATGTGAGTAAAAAAGAAGGGAGAGGTGGGAAATTGACCAGTTAATTTGTAGTACCTCTTTTATCACTAAAACTCTAGTTCAGTGTCCAGACTTTGGGACTCTGTACTAGGCTTACTCCAAATGTTTGTCCCTTCTGAGAGAAACTTCTGAGGGTATAGCAATACCCTTATACCCTGAACGTGGGTCACTAAACCTTATATAAATCATGTTCCTGAGGTAGGTGTGTCACATCTATTAGAGGATATATTCATTTTTAGAAGACTTTAGTGAACTAGATGCTTGCATAGGTCCTCTGCAGCCCAAATTTAAACTGTTTCTTGATAATTAAATAATATAAATGCCTTGAGTAGAATATAACTTGAAGATCAGTTGCTGAAAAGAACTATCCCTTGAATCCTTTCTAACTCTAGATATTCAATTTTGTACACATGACATCTTCATGAAATGGTAATATAAAAAATCTCCTACTGAGAAATTCCATACCAATTGCAGTTAAAAGAAAAACCTAGAAAACTTTAAGTCTGGTTTTCAGTGAAATATGACCAGTCACTTGGCCATATCTCCCCCAAAAAGGGCCCTTTGAAATAAAGAAAAGATGAAAAAAAAAAAAGTCTTTCCTGGGATCTGAATTCAGGACCCAGAGAATCTGTGTTTTTCCTTCAGGCTCTGAGCACATCATTGGCACCAAAACAGAGCAAAGGACTGTGTGCACTGCCCTGATTTAGGTGTGGATGATGCCACTTACTGCAGCGGGGAATGCAGAGTAAAAGGTCTCTGCACATAAGGACAGGAAGGGGATGCTGTTCAGTGCTCAATTCTTTTGAGGCTAAAGGAGATCCAGAATTCCACAGGTAAGAGAAAATTATATATGATAAAAAATTTTGTTTTAAACAGGGATTGTAGCAACCAAACTGCTGAAGACTGGCGTGGTCTGTCTGTCTTCACCCTCCAGAGGATAGAGGACCTGGTAAGTAAGAAACTGACTAGTGAGGGCAGTAATCCTGAGAAGAAACCTAAGAAGAGGTGAGAGGGAAGATGCCAGGAGGGAGAGATGCCCTGCCATGTGCCAGGTGTGCCACCTGAGCTGTCTCCTCAAGGACATGGAGGATTCAGGATCCTGATAAAATTGCCAGTGCAAAATCAGACATTGAGTTCACTCATTCTTCAAGTGTCACTCCTCTTTAAAAATTAACAGACTTTTTTAAGAACAATTTTAGGTTTACAGAAAAGTCGATCAGAAAGTATTGAGTTCCCACATCAAGTGTCTTTTTTAATGTCTTAAATATCTGTCTTCAAAATTTTTATTGAGAAATATATTGAGAGAATAAATAGAAACTATTTTGTTAAGTGTGAAACTTCCCAAATTTAGCTTTCTTGAGGGATGTGTATTGTTGGGGGAGAGGAGGAAGTGTATTATTTTCTGATTAAATTGATCTCACAGTGTTTTCTGAACTGGCACCACTGTCATAGATTTAATGGGATATTTAAAAGAAAGGTGTCTTACAATGACAGGATAATTTTAAGATACTGAGTAGAAAACCATTCCTTACAAATGCATAAGAGGGAGCTGACTATTATTGTTTTCATGGTGTATCTTAACTCTAGTGTTTATTTGCATGAAAATCTGCATCTTGATTTGGATGTGCTCTGCCACTTTTCATTTACCTTCATGCTTTACCCTTTCCTTTTCAAAATGTTCAAAGTGCTTTTGAATAAGGAGTTGGAATGTTTCCTCAAAAGAATCTGGCTAGTTCTTACAATTGTCATCATGTTGGTAGAGGGGAATGGTTATATCAACCATAAATTATTCCCCCTCTGCACTGATTGTGTTATTTCAGGTGACCCTTCTTCATAAAAGCATTCCTCCCCTGGTTCAGGCTTTCATTCTTATCAATATCTCATTGGTTTCTTATTTATATTTTCATTGCAGACTTCCCAAATCCTTTGTGTATAAAGGTTGGATTTTTTTTTAAATAAATGATCCAATCCCAATGGGAGGACACAAGCACTGTGTCACACACATTCATCATAACCCTGGCCTCGAACATGATAACTTTGCAATTCCTTGGCCAGTATTTCTTCTGTTTATCACAGAAGCACCAGCGACCTGCCTCAAAATGTGGATATTCTCATCTTGAGATTTAACAGATATTTTCTGTTATGATAATCATTTTACTGACCACGTTGGCAGAATGTTAGAGATGGGTGAAGAAAGCATAGTTAAATACTAATACTAAATGATGATCCTCTAGGGAAAAGACTTTAGGATATAATCTTCTCTGAAGGGCCTGTAGAGGATTGCCCTCTATGTCTCCTACCCAGCTGTGGGAAACCAATCCGGAACAGCAACTGGGGTGTTAACCCAGGAAATGTCTCCTTAAAAGCCGACTCATCTTAGGAATGAGATTCTTTTTAAGAAATGCAATTAATTATTAATTTCGCTCCACTATTAGATTAATTCACTTCTTTCTCAGATATACCATTTTCTGAAAATATCTTTTAAAATGCATTTTGGCTTTAAAAAATATGTTCGTTTACAGAATCTGCCTTTCCTCCAAATCTGCCTAAATTGCACTTCTAAAAAATTAAAAATCAAAGTGTTTTGCTTCCATCTGATGATTTGGAGATTCAAAGAATATCTTTCAGTAGACCTACTCTTATTTGATTATTCAAGACTTAGTTCTCCAGATAGCAATTTGTAAGTAAGAAATAAATCAGTGAGTGAATGTATAGTTGTGCAAACTTAAAGTTATGGATGCTCAGCTCCAAATGTGTACATTGTTTGTATGGTTAGCTTGCAAAATATACCATAACCAGTAGCTGAATCAACTTTCAAATATCATTGGGATAATAAATTAACAATTTCAAATGTAAAATTATTTAAACACATAAATAAATGCCAGTGTGTTCAACCAAGGGAGAAATGGACACAAGTGTATTTTTTGTTGCTTCCTTAAGTATTTGCATAATATCTTTACTTAACACATGCCCGCTGGTTAGCACTTTGAAATTATTTTGAAAAGCATTTGTCAACTATCTTTCACTTCCCTAGCCAAGTTTTCATTGGCTTCTGTTATTTTTCTTTGTCTTTCTCTAGTCAATTGGTTTTCAAACCTGGCTACACATTTGAACTACAATTGCAGAGCTTTTAAACAAATATTGATACCCAGATTCCGCCTCAGAGAATCTGATTGAATTGGTTGAAGGTGGAGCCAAGCATTGCTCTTTTTTAAGTTTTCCGAATGATTCTAATGTGCATCCACAGCTGTGGGCCACTCTGTGAATAAGCTGGTAATGTTCTACCCCTTTTTGTTTTCTTTCAGTATGTTTGCATATCTCTTTCTCTTTAGCTGTGTTTTTTTTTTCTCCTGACATTTTTATTGGTGAGGTCCTATAAATCTATTTTTTTCTTTTCTCATTTTGCTTTTTTCTTTTTTACCTCCTATTTACTGGCCAAGAAGTTCTCATTCCAGGTATATATATTTGATTTATATTCTTATCCCATACTATTCATGCTTTATGTCAGTGTAAGAGAACACAATATGATGGTGAATTATATTTTTGCCTGTTCTTCCAAAGCTAATTTAATAGTTTACATTAATTTTTGGTATAAATATAAAAAGATCAATAGTAGAAACTAAGGCCATTGTCAAAAACGGATATTAAGGAAGGATTTATTTTAAATGTAGTTATTATTGGCTATGACAAAAGACAATAAAACAGTTTAGAATTTTGAGACCATACAGATCTCAAGGACATGTATATATCATATCAACAGTATTTTTCCCTTTCAGAGGTAAAGGACGGCAATGTGTTTGCCCTAAATTTTAAACTTTAAAAACAAATTTCAGTAGTATTTAAAGAACAGAGTGGAAGTGGGAATATTACATATTGCAACAAATAACATAGCAGAAACAAGATATCACTAGCAACGGAAAATAGCAATAGAAAAAAAAGAAAAAAAAAGAATCAATGCTGCTAAGTATTGTGGTGATGTTAATATTGGGAAGAAAACTAGAAATCAAGAAGGTAATGCATAGATTCAAGGATTTGAAATGAAACAGGCTGAGCCTAGACTAGGAGAAAAGGAATCTGAGTGCCAATGTAGCTGTGCTTCTAAATATGGTCAAGAGGTTTCCTCTCCATGTGGTTTATTTTCCCCAACTGGCGAAAATACTGGTTAGATTGACAAAAGGAGAAAAAGAAACCTTGCAATTCCTTGGCCAGATCCTGCCTACACATGTGTTTTATTGAATCTATCTGGTATTATAAATAATTTGAAATAGATGATTCCATTTAACAACAGAGGGAAATATTTACTAACAATTTGGATTTTTCAGCTTCTTCAGGGAAGTCATTTGATGTAACAGTCTCCTAGCAGTGAGAAGGCGTTTTCCA
The DNA here is from genome assembly GCF_028858775.2 of Pan troglodytes. NCBI lineage: Eukaryota > Metazoa > Chordata > Mammalia > Primates > Hominidae > Pan > Pan troglodytes. The sequence continues at coordinate 67,225,695 of NC_072411.2, forward strand.
TTTTAAAAAGGGCATGCATTCACTTTCTAGTTCCTCAGACCCAACATGAATGGCTTTACTGCTTTCTCTTACCTACTTTGCCCATGTAGGAATTTATGTTCGTTTCTTCTAGAATTTATTATTTAAGGTCATGACCAACCATTATATAAATTCCATGAAAAGAAAATGCTCAGAGTACTTGGGAACATGTTTAGTTAGGCATAATAAAAACAACTTATATGGAGAAAAATAAATGTCGCAAGCAGAAACACCAAGGAGACAGAGAAACTAACAAACAGGCGACTAGTCCTCAAATAGAGGCTTAAGCCCACAAAACGTGTCCTATTAAACCTTTTGCAAGAATATGTTGGACTCTAGACCAGAAGCGCAATGTCACTTGTTAGAAATATGAATTGGAATTTAGTGAATTATTCCAGTTCAAGCTCTTTCTTGGGAAAGGAAAAGGACAAAATGTTCTGTACAACCAAAGTAAGAATAAAGTATATTCTGAAAATCAGGAGATTAAAATTCCCAAAAGGGAACTTCTTGGCAGAAAATGGTCAAAGTTATTTAAAGAGTGACTTTGAATTCACCCATTGAATAAAACAATATTAAACCACTATTTAATAATTAAGGGACCATCATTTCTCTAACTTTGCTCCAGCACAGAGTTTAATCACATGAAGGGCTCCCTATATGCAGTCTCCAAAAAAATGAAAACCTAATTCAATTCTTACAGAAATAACTCCAGATTTCATAAGGTTTCTCTGAACTAAAACCCCTGAAAATTCATTTATACAACCACACCCAGCATATGTTTACATGTGCTGTATTTTAATATTGTAAACTTGCTTGCAAGTTACTTTTCAGTTGTTCTTTATTCATGGATCTTGGGTAAAACCTTCTTTAAAGTTCTTTCCAGAATGTCCTTTATCATTTCAAATCCTTACAGGAAAGAAGTGGGATATTAAAAAAAGTAATAAAAAAATACTTGGCACATTGAAACTTGTGGTATCCAGTTAAGTAGGTATTCATATGAATTTTAAAGAATTATTCTACTTTAACAAATTATATTTCTGATGTAGATTCAGATTTTAGGTATCCAAAGAGCTGGTGCCTATCAGGAAGTTAATAAAACAAAGTATGTCTGTGCTTAGTAAAAGAGCAAGATTTTATTTATTGCTGTATTATTAAGAGGAAACACTATTCTGCTCCGAAATAGGTGTCTGCACTTGTTACATCCCATTAAAATATAAACAAAGAATGTGTTAATTTCATCCCAGAGGGAAAAATATTTTCAGGTAAAGCTGAACTAAAACAGTAGCTTCTCAATCAAAGATAAATGTGTGAACCGACAATATAAAGCAAGAATATGATTTTCTTTCTTCCAAATTTTCTAACTACCTCAAGTTACAATTGTTCAGTCTACCTCAAGAAGTAATTCAGATGTCAGGTTCTATATGGATTTGCCATGAAAGTTGTTTATAAGGTAAAACGTAAGCATGACATTTTGAAAATGAAAGCAGTTAGAATTAGAATTAATCGAAAATTTAAAACGAACCTAAAAGTACAGAAATAGAGTTAAGTAATTATATTTCACTGGTAGGTGGGTAATTAATCCTCACAGTTTTGGAAAACTGGTAAAACAACCATTAATATTAAGGTGTGAATGAATAATATATTTTTAGGTGACAAATGAAACATGAATTCCCAACCTTCAGTGAGTTCATGTTTCTATACATAAATGAAAATCAGAAAAAAGTAATCTTCACAGCTACCTATGTAAAGAAATATCACTATATAATCAAGTGTTCATTTCTTGGTGAAAAAAAATCTTTAAATGCTTATTCTTATGGATGCTTTTAGTTAACATCAACCCTAAAAATAAGAACTCGTAAGAGCTGGGAGTGACCTAGAACTGAGAGACAGATGAGCAACAAATTCCAAGCACCGCATTTGTCTAGTTGAGAAACACTACCCTCATATTTTTAAGCCTCCCAAGCTCTTAGCCCTCTCAGATCTGCCTAATCAAGAGTCCATTAAGTCATCTTGGCTGCCATGAAGATGAAGCTGACAGCGCAGTTACTTGAGTCAGTTTAAAGAGGCCTAGGGTGGTTGAAGGGAAGGATTAGGAGGCCTGGGGTGCTGAAAGGTCATCCAAGTTCTAGCTCCCAAAGACCCCAGTAGCACACAGCTGTCAGGAGCACGAAGCTACACTTAGAAACAACCTTTGGAGGAAAGCAGGGATTTTGCAGTCCATCAACCATTCATCAGCACAATTTGCCTTTCCACATCTTATTGTACCGTTGATAGAATTGAAGCATTAGAGAGTTTGTGAGTTGATCACATAGCAAAGACTTTCCTGAGATTTAGGTTCAGTTATCTGGTGGTCTTAGTAGAAATTACTTGGCATTTAAATGTGGTTTTGGTGAAACCTAGATTCCCTTTGTGAATCTTTACAGAAACTTCGTCTAACAGGTATATCCTCTTAAGGCAATGTGAAATAAGGCCCTTTGCCTCTATGTTCATAAGAAGAAGAAAGTTTTGAAGTCCATGATGACATATTGGGCATAAATAACTGTCTTCTGGAAGGTATTATGAGTTCTATAAACTCTCCAGGAATTGCCTGGAATGTTAACACTAAGTGATATTATTATAGGTACACAATTGTTGTTGTTTCAGCAAGGGCATCCTTCCAGGATGAGAATTATTCACTTTTCAGGTACATAATTATTTGGCAGTTTTATTCTATCCTTCCTGTTGTGGTGGAAGATATTATATCACCATCACTAACGATAACAATAATAACAATGATGAAAATTTATGCCTTTATGTTTGTCCTGTTCCTTTTAATGTGAGTTAGGATGGCAGGGAGAGAGAGGAAGGAGGTTCGTAATCATGTTCCAGGATCTATACCAAGCACTGAACAGACATTATTTTAGTTACACAATCCTGTAACACAGGCATTATTATTCCTATTTTAAAGATGATGTAATAAAGGCTCAGAGAGTTTAAATAACTTGTCAGGTAATAGTGGCCATAAAATGTAACCTGCCAAGCCCTTGGTCTTAACCACTTCTCCATGTTGTTCCCTGCTTGTTTCCACTACAGAAGGAACTGGCCAAGAAACGCCCCTATTTCTCTATTTTACCACTTTCATGTTTAGCACATCAATCATAATTTACAACTCAGTGAGAGTCAAAGTTGTATCTTAATTAAGCTGAGAAACCAACTGAAGAAAAATCCAAATAAATGAGGATCAGAAAATTTTAAAAACAAAGTATTCTTATACAGCTTTGATTCTAATTTCCTTCCTTTGTAGGCAAGGAAAATGCTCTTCAGTGATACTTGGGGTCTTTTCTGAGACAACAAAACTCACTAGTAGCAGAACTTGAACCAGATCCCAAGACTTTCAGCTCAGGGTTCAACCTTTTTATCTTCAGTACTCAAATAAATCACAGCATTTTTCTCAACTTTACAAATGAAATCACCACTACATTCTTTTAAAGAGTAAGTTATTCAAATGTGTTTGATATATCATTTAATCAAAGCAGGTTTAATTTCCAAAATTTTTGAAAGAGCGCATTTTGTGAAGTGAAGAACTCTGTGTGTATTTGCTTTTTCACATGGCGACCACATGTATAGATGAATAACTAAGAGACTGTTGCAACTATACCAAGAAAAATAAAAGCTAACATTTGGGGCCAAAATTAAGCATTCATTCATAAATGTAAACCAGTTCAATCAAGACCAGCTCTGATGCTTACTCAGAACGAAGTTACTCACATTTAGTCACCTGTAGAGAAGCATGGTGTGTACAATACACTCAAGTTAATTAACAGCCGTTTCTGGGAACCCTGTCCAAAGAAATAGTTTTCTTTATATCCTATGGTAGGAATTCTTCTGAAACAGACAAGACCCAGGGCTCTCCTCTCAGGCAACCACTATTTTGAAATGTTTTTGGGGGGACTATTATTGCTACTCAATGTAAAATATTAAGTGAGATGTCAATATTTTTCAACATATCATTAGAAATTACAGTTTGGAGGCCTTAAGTTCTATTTTTGAAGCCCTTTTAGCCAGTACTGACTGGAAGCCCTGTTGAAATCAGAAGTCTTCATTTCATATAGGGCACACTCTATTTGGAGTGAATGTGATGAAATGTTTCCATGCAAATTCCTACAAGCACTTATGCCTTTATCTTTGTCCTCATAAGCCACATTATACTACCTGTTGTGTATTTTAAAACCCTGTATGATTTTTAAAACTTATCTTTCAATTAATATATATAGATTTTCTGTCAATAATTTCTTATTCTAATTATGTGGTGGCTAACTGAATGAAACATTTATGGTTATGATATAGAATATTCTAAATACAACTACAGACAATATGGATCATAGATAAAGTAAATTATTGTTTTATGGCTCCAGTGGTTCTTCCTGGTAATTAATAAAAATAAACAGTTATTAAATATATACAGAAAAACAGCAATCTATCAAGCTTATAGAACAATTAAGAATATATAATAATCTTTAAATCAATAAATTAAAAGGTAAACATTTAATATAAAATGAATATATTAAAGGATAAAGAAGTAGCATATTATGGAACATATAGAGATTATTTTATTTTTTGAAGGTTCAACCTCTTTTAAATGGTTAGTATTGGTGTTCTTTTCTCTATGAAAACAGATTTTAGAGAAAAATGATAGTGTGTTTCACAAAGCCAAACACCTCTATATTGTTATCACTCCCTATATGCATGGCCTCTCTAAAGCTGTTAAATAAAAGACTAAAGCACAAGAATGATAGTTCCAATTTCACTATACATTTATGTTTAAAAAATACTGGACACACTGGGCATTTAAATAGATGACATACAGCCAGGAAACTCATTAGACTAGCTTTAAGTATAATAAAAAATATTTTTTCTGAATACAATTAATCATAAGCATCTACAAAAACACAAGACCATTGATGCCTAGTATGTACCATAAATCACCATTTCCAGACAGGCTCTATTTTCTTTGAAGGATAAAGAAATAGTAAGCAGTTTACACATCAAACGATGCCTTTGGTTCCTGTAATTTACATTTAAACAACACTGGGTTAAAAATAGCAGCATGAAGATGATTTTAAAGTAAGGAAAATGACCTGGTAGCTAGGTTCTATGGTGCAGATAATGAAATGTTTTGTCAGCTTACCTGATAAAACAGAGCCTTATGAATTACAGCATAACAAAGCCCAGCATCCAAGATGGTTAGGGTATAACGTGTCTTCCTCTGCAGCTGTTCAGCCTTTTTTTTTTTTTTTTTTTTTTTGACCACAGAGGTTTACAAATTAGTTACAATTTTTTTTCTTTCTTTCTCTGTGGATAAGAAAACAAAGAGACCTTTCCAGAATCCTCTCTGCTTATGCCTCCGCTTCCTGTTCTGAGATTCACTCTATGGTACCCAACATATATCAGAAAACAGCTTTGAGGAAAAAAAAAAGAAAGAAAGAAAAAAAGGCCGATCGCATTCAAAGTGGTACCGCCATCTACTGGCGGACATACACAAAATTGAGCCAAAGAAAAAACATTCCCATTATCCTCTGTCACAGGGAGGAAAGTAAACCTGCATGAAGCATGGGTAGTCATGAAAGTGCCCCAAGATGACAGTAGAGAGGTGATGTGAGCTAAAATTTCCCAACACACTAAAAAAATGTAACTTATCTACTACATATAAATATGTATGAGACCTTTTACATATTCAGTTATTTGCATCTCACTAATTTTTTTAAAAAATTTTATCACTTTGTTGTTTTGCATGATTGTTTCACACATAAACTACTAAAATTAAAAGATATATAAATTACTGTTTGAAAATTAGGTTTTAAGTTTACATTACCCTTTACGTGTAGAGTTTTGCAAAAGCTCCCTTGTGGCCTGCTCTGGTCTTTTGAAAACCTTTTCTCTTCCTGGGATGAATTATTTTCAAGGTGAGGAATTTGACTCCTTAGAGACCAGTGTAAACACATACTCACTGATAGTATTTTTGTGTTGCTTTCTGGTAAAACATTTGCAAGAAATATCTAAATGTAGAAAAATATTCTATACATCAGTGAACCTAGCTAATATTATTTATTAGGATATTGAAGCACACAATACGTAAAGAAAATAAAAATAATCCATCAGTTATTAAGATATTTCTCAATCCAGATGTATGTTATTGTTTCATCTGACCTTTCATATTTACTTTAGAGCAAACAACTATGATTTTATTACAGTTTATCATCAATTAAATAAATACATTCATATTGACAAACCAACTGTATGGATGGAGAAAAATGATGTCAAGTATTATATTAGACTTGAAAAGACACAGAGAGAAACACACAGTGCCTGCCATAAAGGAGCTCATACAAAGAAGAAAAACAAATATAGCTGATACCATATTTCCCAGCCATGTGTTCAAGAACTGTTAATTACATACTTCGTTTTCAATTGTGGCCCCCATTTTGTCTAATGGCAGAAAAATAAATCTAGTCAGTTCCAGGTAAACTAAATTACTTGAGGCTTTTCCCAATGATTTTGGGTTTGCATTCGACCAATACATGATTTTCCTCTTCTATCTCTCCTTCTCATGGACACTGATCTAAGTTCAGGATTGTGTACATATATAGAGAAAGCAGAGTATGATCCCGTTCCCTCTTTCTCCACATGGGCATCCACTGAGGCCAGGAGTCCTGCATGATCCATGACCATCATTATCCCTCATATCTACTAACGTACCCACAGGCCCACTGGGCCCCGGGAATAGCATCCCTCCAGCTTTGCATGGCAGCATCCCCTCTTTGTCACTTCTTCCTCTAAGGAAACTTTTGTTCCTGTACTTTAGGAGGAGAGAAGAAAAAGCAGCATGTTCCGAGGGTCACTCTTGGCTGTAATTGGCTGACTTAAGCCTTCCTCCCTGCCCCAGGTGCCTTACACAGCCGTCTCTGTTCTGCTGTTTGTAAACCATGGGATGTAACGCACTCTGCAGGCTTCAGGCAAGCGAGGCACAATCTCTGCCACACTAGAATAGTGTAAATAGATGGAAACTTCTCATCTTTTCATCTTTTTAGCTAATCCTAGATGGGCAAACTATGTAAGGAGCCCTTATCAGAGACTCCTTTCCTTCTTCATAACTTCCTTCACAGACTCAAAAGAGTTTTTGCTTGGGTCTCTTCTTTCTGTACCAAAGGTAAGCTGGAGCCACTTGTTTTCCCTTGAAATCTTTTTGTCTTCTGTCTAATGTATCAGTTTACTAGGGCTGCTGTAACAAACTTCCATCCTGAGGGGCTTAGACACATAGAAATCATTTTTTTCACAATTCTGGCTACTCAGAGGCCAGAATCAAGTTGTCAGCATGATCATGCTTCCTCTGAAACCTGCAGGGGAAGGATACTTTCTTGCTTCTCTTAGCTTTTAGTAGCCCCAGATGTTCCTTGGTTTGTGGCAGCATAACTCCAGTCTCTGTCTCTGTCTTTACATGGTGCACTCCCTGCATCACTGTCTTTACGTACTCCTCCCTCTGTGCATGCCTCTGTGTCAAATTTTCTCCTCTTTATAAGGACACCAGTCACTTTGGTTTAGGGTCCGCCCTCATAACCTAATTTTAACCTGATTATCTCTGTAAATACCCTATTTCAAAATAAGGGCATATTCGGAATTACTCAGGATTAGAACTTTTTGAGAGGAGGCACAATTCAACCCCTAACACAAGAATTTAAATATAAAGCACAACAATTTGACAATTATTCTGTCCATCTCCAACGACAATTCCACTTAGGCAATAATAGCCTTGGCTATCTGGCCAGAATTGGGGAGGGTAGGGGAAGAGCCTCAGGTAATGATGAAGACATTTAATAATACTAGTAACAATAACAAAACTAACATTTATTGGTACTATGTGCCAGACATTGTTCTAAGCACTTTACATATGTTCATTTAACCTTCACCCATATGAAGTATTATTATACACACTTTACAGATGAAGAAGCAATGAAATATGAGGGAAGTAAAACATAGTTAGTACCTGATATGGTTTGGCTGTGCCCCCACCCAGATATCATCTTGAATTGTAGCTCCCATAATCCCTACATGTCGTGGGGGGGCACCTGGTGGGAGGTAATTTAATCATGGGGGCGAGTTTTGCCCATGCTGTTCTTGTGATAATGAATAAGTCTCATGAGAGCTGATGGTTTTATAAAGAGGAACGTGTCCCCTGCACACGTTCTCTTGCCTGCCACCATGTAAGATGTGCCTTTGCTCTTCCTTCACATTCCACCATGATTGTGAGGCCTCCCCAGCCATGTGGAACAGTGAGTCCATTAAACCTCTTTTTCTTTATACATTACCCAGTCTCCAGTGTTTCTTCATGGCAGTGTGAAAATGGACTAATACAGCACCTCACATCTCATCCCAACACAAGCAGTTGTAATTGGGTAAGATCACTCATAATACAAGCATTTGTCAGATGCTGAAAGAACACAAAGGCAATCAGCTTCCACTAATTTAGATCACTGATACTCACACGTTTAGTGTAAATTTATAACATTTCATTGTTTCATTGTGTACATTTTCTGTCATGAAAGATTCCTATTTTCTAGGCACTTTTAACTTTTTCTTCTCTACTCATGAACAAACTAGCCCTGCTCACTGTCTCTCAACTAAATGTTCATTAAGTGCCAGTCCCTACTGCTCCACACTCATTTTACGATTACTAGTAACATTTAATAGAATATTAATTCTATCACTCAGTTTTGGGTATCCAGATGCTCCAAAGAGTTTTCTGATGATGTCTTCTGAGGAACTGATTTTTCTTAGTTTATACTAGGCCACATTTTAATGAGAACTGGTTTGAACAAAATAAGAAAAGTAAATGATAATTATTGTGGTGATATTCCTCATAGAAAAAAAGAAAAATAAATAAATGCCAGCAAAGAGAGCTTTACTCTTTGTTGCTAAAGAAACTAATTTTATCTTGTCATTAAAAGTAGAAAATTATATAAAGGAAGAGTGACCAGAGGTGTGGTATCATTTGCTATGATTCTAACTTCATTGTGACTTTCGTACTTTTTTTCTATAGACAGAATGACAGGTAGTTTGCAAATCTTCAGTGAGTGGATTCTGAGAGGGTTAAGGTGAAATAGTCATTGATTACCCACATAAGGTCTCTGGAGCCTTAGTGGTGTGTGACCATATGTTGTAAACATATCATGCATAAATCACAGAAATTCATACTAGAAGAGAGCTAATAGCCTCCAGCTGGGACTCATAGGTAGCTCTGTGCATGTCTACTGTTTCTGATTACTCAAGGTCTTCAGAGCCTTTGTGGGTAGGAGCTATAATGCTGGTTTCTATTTGATTTTATAAGCTTCATAGCCAAAGAATACTTTTTGTAACATCTATAGATCTACCAAAAGATTCCCAGACTCTGGCCCAATTTTCTTGTTTCCTAGACCATTATTTCCCAAACAGTGATTGGAGGAATATTACTGTTCTGCTGGACTAATGAAGTACCACTCCACATCCACCAGAATGGCTACAACTTAAAAAGGCTTATCATACTGTTTGTGAGAATCTAGAGCTACAGAAGCTGTCAGAGACTTCAGGTAGGAATGTAAACTAGTATAACCACTTAGAAAAATGGTTTGGCATTACCAACTGAACATGAGTCTACTCTGTGAGCCAGCAAGTGCCACTCTTAGGCGTATACCTGACAGAAATGTGTGTGTGTACAAGAATGCCTGTGGAAGCATTATTGAAAACAGGTCAAACAAGAAAGAACAGAAATATCTTGAACAGGAGAATGGATATAAGAATTGTGGTGTATTCTGAATCTATAGTATCATACTAACATGAAAATGAAAAACTGCAGCTACCCACAGAAATATGCTGGATTTCACAAATCTGAGGCTGAGGACGAAGAAGGTATGTAAGCAAAACATTATTAAATTTAAAAACAGGGCTGGGCATGGTGGCTCAAACCTATAATCTCAACATTTTTGAAGGCTGAAGTGGGAGGATCACTTGAGCCTCCAGGAGTTCAAGACCAGCCTGGGAAAAATGGCAAGACCCTGTCTCTACAAAAAAAATGAAAAAAATAAAAATTAGTTTGGTATGGTGGTGTGCACCTGTCCAGCTACTCAGGAGGCAGAGATGGGAGAATCACTTGAGCCAGGGAGTTCCAGGCTACAGTGAGCTATGATCATGCCAGTTCACTGCAGCCTGGACAACAAAGCCAGACTCTTGAAAGATAGAAATAAAAACAGGTTAAATAATCTCTAATATTGGAAGTAAGAGCATTGGTTTCTCTTGAGATAAGATAGAGCTTTTGGCAAGATTGGTTGAGATAAGGGCTATTCTGGGTACTAGTAAGATCCTATTTCTTAATCTGGGTAGTAGTTATATAGGAATTCACTTCCTGGTAATTCATTGAGCCAAACATTTATGCACTTTTTTGCATGTGGATTGTATTTCAAATTTCAAAATAACAGGCAAGTTTTTTGACAGTTGTCACCTCTGAGGAAGGAAAAAGTAATGAAAGGTGAAATAAGTGGAATTTCCAGGATTTGATCTGTATATATCTGTTCTGTTTGAACTTTGTATGCTTATTAGTGTAATAAGAAGTGCATTATTAGTGTAATTTTCAAAAAATAAATTTAAGGCATTAAAAGTACAGTTAAGATGTACCTTCATACTATTTGTACTTATTTACCTCTAAGTTATTCTCTTTTTAAGTTGAGTCTAGGATGGCATTCATCATTATTTTAAATTGAGTCTCTCCTGGAATTCCTCTTATGCCAGAAGGCCTATTCAAGCTGATACTCAGCTCCTATGCTTCTGTCTTCAGTCATCTTAGTAACAAAGTTAACTACCACTGTGTTTGCATGTATGTTAAATAAACAAAATTTACATATCATCTACAATTTCACACCTCTATAGTCTAGTTTAGATTTGTATCTCCTGATTGTAAATACTGAGACTAACTCACTTTTGCCCACTGCCTAATATATTATGCCATAAATTACACAATGAAATACATGACCTGATAAAAGATAATAAAACACTTTTACCTTTGTTACATCTTCTTCCTTTAAAACATCTATACAAGTTAAGAAGGGTAGATAATTTTCAGATTTTTCAGGTGAGAAAAATTGGTACAGAAATGTGAAAATTACATGATGGTTAAAAATTGGCCAAATAAAACAGGATAATTGCCAGTTTAAAATATATGCATTAGACAATATGATTTTATATCAAGGGCTCATTTCAGATATAATAACTGTCAAATATTATTTAGAAGGTGTGCTTGATTCAGCAATATTAAAAAATTTTAACCTGTATTATAAAAGAACAATAGAGTAAAACATACTTTCCAAATGGCTTCCAGTATAGATTACCTTCTGTGCTATAGTTGCACAGCTATGTAATAGCAATTTTTCAAAGGTGTTGGGTCACTATGCCTTTTTAGTTGCCATTCCTTTGGTTTGAAATTACTTTCCTTTATTGCCATTTTCGCCCCCATTTCCCTCCAACATCTGGAAAACTACTATTTATTCTTGAAAATGCAATTAGGGTAATATACTTGATAGGGTCCTGATCTTTCCAAGTGTAAGGTATCAACTTAACTGTACTCCCTGTCATACTGCTATACACGTCATTAATGGAGGAGGTGAAAATGATTCATCCATTAAAATGACTGAATATTCTTAGGTGCTTGTAAACGCCCATTATTTACCATGGGGTTTCATCAGAAAAGACAGGTGTGAAGCAGATAAGGGCAGGTACTGGGAGATACACGTCTCTCTGCTTCTCTCAGGAATGATGGCTGGATAATCTGTTTACCCATATGCACACACACTGTCTACTCTAGGGCTTTGTGACTGAGCAACAGGCTTTTTTTTCCCTATACACTCTTTGTTAGTATGACACTGTCAGATCATCTAAGCTAAAGGGAAAAATGTATTGTTTTTTTCATGAGTTCCTAACACCTTTTGCTAATTATAAGCAAGCACGCAGGCATTTCCCTTATATAATTTCTCATTTTATCTTCTAAAATTTGGTACATGTGAGTAGCCAACTATGTCCAAATCTTTATATGATTAGGTCAATATGAAAAGAATTAAAATTTTAATTTAATATGCTCTCTTTTATTTTGGAAAATATTTACTTGCATCATATTTCCAGCTTACATTATATTTTTACTGGTTGTTTAGCATTCTTTAATACTAAAACAATAAAATAGGAAATCATGCTTAGACCACGTCTTCTAAATCTAGAAGATGTAATATATTGAAAAGTTTTATTTTATGTATAATACATTTTCATTTAGTTTATCAATTTTAAAAGATAATTTCAACTAAAAAAAATCCTTCACAGTTTATAAGTTCACTTTATTAGTGGAGAAAATCAAGGGTTTTAAAACATCAGAGTAATCATGATGGAAATTATTATATGTTCATATTTCAGAAAATAACTCCTCTTTTTTTAAGTTTACAAAGGTAAATTGACAAATGCAACTTTCCCATAAGCTCTGAACAAAAAGAGGGGCTGTTAAGATGAGTATGAACATGGGGGAATCAGGGGAACTGGGAGGTGCTAATGAAGAAAAAGCTAGAAAACAAGCAAAGAACTACATTATTTAAAAACTTCATCTACTAGGAAGTGGCTAAGAAGAAAAATATGGAGAGAGATGGAATGTTACTGTCATAAACCTGGGAGAAGATGATCTTATGCAAAAGTTAATGTAAGCGGAAATGGACACAAGTATATGGATTTAGAAGATATTATAGTTTATGTTGTAGATATGAATTTTAATCTATATCTATGTGTGTGAAAAATAATAGATCAACAGTAACTTCAACTTCAGTAATTACTATAGGGCACCTCCACTCAATGTATCAAAGTTCCAGAGTCTTGTGTAGGACCCAGGTATAAAGGTAGAGGTGAGGGGCTCAATCTTTTGTCATATATTTGCATAGGTTACAAGGATTCATTTATTTAACAAATATTACTGAGCATCTACTCTTTGCCAGCAACTCTTCTTGGTGCTTGTTTATGTATCAGTGAACAAAACAAAGATCCCTGCCTTCATGAAGCACATGCTTTGGGAGTGGCGCAAATGTGGACAATAAACAATAATATTAATGAATTAGTAAGTGATATTAAATGTCAGAACGTGATTAGTGCTAAGTAAACAAGTAAAAATTAAAATCTGGTTGAAGAGATCAGAATGTTTGATGGAGTGGTGGATTGAGATTTAAGTTAGTTGATCATACGGAAGGCCTTATTAATATGATAATACTTTAAGCCTATGACCAGTGTAGTAAGCCTAGTTCAGAGTCCACAACCTAGGCATATAGGAGATGCTACATTTCCTTATATTCTACAAATATATTTTATTTAGATTTTGGTGCCCCATTCGAACGAAGTGGCAAGAAATCCAAATTATTTATTTTAGAACTTATGACCCCCTCTCCCATCACCAGTGATTAAGTTTCCCAAGTCTTACCTAATGACCTTAGTCTTCTGTCCAAACAATTTACTTTTCAGTTTTTCATTGATGTGTTTACCTCTCTCATACATCCGTGTAAGATATGCCGTGATTCCCCATGAAGTTGGAAACTGGTGGCTAAATCCCTTCTACTTACGCACATCAGGAAGCAGTCCTTTGGTGAGATAGTATTCTCTCTCCAGAGATCTTCCAGGAAACAGGCTCTCTGCTACTCAGATTCCTACAGGCCTATTTCTTTTTTCATTATTTGGAAGATTTTTCTGAACTGGAGCATCCCCTCCTGCCTCCAACCACTTCTTCAAGACACACAGCTTCTACCCCCAAAATCCATTTTTTAAAATAGACTTTGAGAGTTCATTAAATCCTTAATTTAAATCTATGGCAACTAAAAAACTATATCCCTTTCATCATTGTCATGGGTATCTCTATCTTCAAACCCTTACAAGAGCTTGGGGAAATTATTTATCTTCTATTCTGCAAGTATACCAAAGAATAGAACATAATAGTTGTTTTCATACTAAGTATATTTTCATAGTAAAAGAGTGAAAATTCAAATTCCATCACAATATCGAGGAGGTATCATTAAACCTGATTTTGAAACTGGATAGAACAGTGAGAGAGAAGGAGGAATAATGGTGACCCTCAGGCTTTTGACTTGAAGAAAATAGTATCTCTGTATGCTACTCATGAAGATAAGTAAACATTAGCTAGACCAGGTTTGTGTCTTTGAAGATGAGTCATTTAGTTCAGGGATTTCTGTGTTTAAACTACTTGTGGGACATCCAAATACAAATGATCAGTGACATTTAGACCAATTTGTAGTTTATAAAAGAGATCCCAGGTGAAGAGCTTGCATCAGAGAAGAAATCATTTTTCCGTTTCTGTCCTCCCTACCATTGCTCCAGATTCTATTTCCTTCAATTTCTGCTCAAAACTTGTCCTTTCTATTATTTTATATTATTGTATCTCCTTCCAACCTTCACTCATTATTTCAATCTTCAATTGCGGCATAATGCCTCTGAATATGAGCCGTTATTAAAAAGAAAACAAAATAAGGGAAGGAAGGAGGGTAGGAAGAAAGGAAGGAGGCAGGAAGAGAGGAAGGGCAGGAGAGAGGAAAGGAAGCTCTTCACTAACATTGACAATTTGCACCAGCAGCACTCTGTTTAGTCTTGTGCCTTCAGGGATGACTTTTAATATATGATTCCTCAATATTTTTCCAGCCTTAATTTTAATCTTCTGATTGTCAGTAGTGGGTCTTCAAATAATAAGCATCTGTCTGGCTGCCATGCCACCACCACCAACTCAACATAATCTTAAGCTGAACTGGTCATCATGCTTGACAAATAATAAAAACACAACCTTGTCTTATTCTTAATAATAAGTATTAAATACATTCCATTGCTCAGGCATGGTTTTATTCACGACTCCCACCAGCCACTTTGGATCATCCATGGTCCATTGCTCACTTCTGCCTCTGTGCCTTTACACCATTGACTTTGCCCAGCCTGAAATCTATCTTTTTGCAAGGTGCAGATCAAGTTGGACATCCTCTCTTACCTCCATTACCTAGAACTAAGCACTTCTGATCAATAACATGTCTGAGAGCCAATGGATTTTTTTCACCATGAACTTAACATAAACTACTTTTATTGATTTATCTACCCTTTTATACTTTGGGTGTTACCTTAAGAAGGACATTGGAAGTTTTTCTATCTAGTGTGATCTTGTTATATGTCTTTTTTATGTTCACAGTGCCTGAAAGAAATTTTTCTTTCACTAAAGGCTTGATGCTATGAAATGTAGTAACTCACTGTTTTTTCTCCAATCCATCAAATTCCTTTCTCTAAGTATGAAACTCGGTAACCACTGACATTCCTATTCCAAATTCACCAGCTATGTGATTTTGGTCAAGTTACTTGACCACTTGAAACCTTAATTTCTGCATCTTTAAAATAAAGACAACACCAATTCTTACCTTATAGACTTCTGAGCATTAAATGAAAAAAAAATCCATGTGAAGCATTTAGCAGTGCCAGTCACAGTGTCCAACAAATATTTAGTCATAATATTCATATGGTCATATGTTTCTAATTTAACTACAGCACTCTAATTATACAACAATGGAAAACCTAGAGATGTCTTCATTTCCTCCTGCTTTCTCATGTTTCTTATCTGATCAACTGGTGATCAAACAAAGTCTCTAATCAGCACCATAGTACTGCTACCACCGGAATGAAGTCTTTATGACCTCTCAGTAGAGATACTGCAATCATTTTCTGACCTAAGTG
The DNA here is from genome assembly GCF_028858775.2 of Pan troglodytes. Taxonomy (NCBI): domain Eukaryota; kingdom Metazoa; phylum Chordata; class Mammalia; order Primates; family Hominidae; genus Pan; species Pan troglodytes. The sequence continues at coordinate 67,241,508 of NC_072411.2, forward strand.
ATTCCCCACTGATGTCAAGCCTGCTTCCTAGAGCATCATTTTCAATATCCCATTCTCCTAAACAAAATCTTTAAGAAGCCCCAGTCTCCTGCTGTAGTCAATAAAATCAATATTGAACTCCTGAACCTAATATTCATGACTTTCCACAAAATATCCACTATCCAATTCTAACAAACCAACTAGAAAAAGGCATTTTTTAGGTAAGAGAGGAATTTTGAATATGGACTAGTTATTAAATAAAAACAAGGAATTATATTTATTTTGCTATGAGTAATAATGGTATTGTGTTATGTTAAAAATGAGGGTATATTTTGGAAATGTATCCTGTATAACATAAGGATACAATGTTATAAAAATCTGGGTTTTGTTTTAAAATAATTCAGAAAGAGAAAAACAAATAGATGAATCAAGTTTGGTAAAATTTTGGTAATGAGTGCATATGGGGATAAGTCCATTATACTGTTCTTTCTGCTTTTGAATATGCTTGTTTTTCACAATACAATAAGTAATAAAATATTATAAATTATATAATCCATTGCATATGCTACCTGTTTCCCATACTTCTAAGAGGTGTTTTTCCCTACTCTAAATCCAACCACATTCTTTTATTGCTCTCTTTTGTCATTTATTATCTGTAGATGCGTATTATAATTGTTAAATATTTTAGATCATCTATTAGATTATAAACTTTATGAAAGCTTTAATATATTACTTGTCCTTGTATCCCAAAATTTTCTAATGTATTTTCTGGTACACAATAGCTTACATAGTAAATAATTGCATAAACAAATGGGCAAGACCATAAAATAAATTACAAACATCTCTGAAAGAAAGGATTATTTCTTTGATAACAAAACTAATGCATTTTCTAATGTTGTGGCATTTCTAGCCTGAGACCTAATTAAGCAACTGAAAAAGAAGTGGTAAAATTAAGAGCCACTGTCAGCAGGAGTACTCATACCATAAATTTTTAATTGCTGAATTTTGAGACAAATAATGACTTTTAAAAAGAGTAGACAGAGTTTATGAATAATGATTCTCAAAATCTACCCAAATAAAAGGGTAGCAATAACACAATTGTTAAGGGGACAGAAATCCCGTAGGGAAATGTTAATTGTGTTATCATGTTTTAAGCCTGGAGAACATAAAGACTTAGAAGTAACTTTAAACATACAAAGTTTGTTTCTATGGAGAAAAACCATAACCTATTATAGACATGCTCAACTGTATGGACAGATTCAAACAATTCTTTTCTCTCCCCGTATAAATAACACTAAGTATTTGTAACATCTTTTGGAGGGCAACTGTATATTTATTTTTCTTGCAATAGATTAGCAATACAAGTTTTGTTTTTTTTTTTAATCTCTCTCTGGACAAAAAAAAAAAAAAAATAGCACCTTTACTTTCCTTATAAAATGTTTCTCTAGCTGGAGATATAATTTGCCCCAAATTGGCAACGCGTAGTCTTCCAGAAATATCTTTCCCTCTATCAGCCAGCAAGACAGGTGGCCCTAGCTTTGGTCCCCATTGCTCTGTGTCACTGCACACCTGGACCTAATTGTTCAGTCTCAAGTGGAGCAGGTGAGATGAGGGTGGGCTGTTGTGCAGGAAATGAATGGACTTAACACAGTGGTTTGCTTCCGCACCAGGCAGTCTTATTGAGTGGGTGGGCGGGCTTAGGCTATGGGAGGCTCGGGAGGGAGCCACATAGAAGGACAGATAATGCAAACACAGACTTTAGATTCCAAAATAATTCCTGGCATTAAGGAGGGCCTGGCAGCCTGCTTACATAGTAGTTAAATGCTGGTTAACACCAAGGCAGGTGCTCTGCATGGGCTGGACAATTGCAAGCACTTGGATAAATATTAGTTGTTGATTTATTCTCACTGTTTTAAGAGTGTCGGTTTCCCAGCCTTCAGGTAGATTCTACTAATTTATTCCATCTATCCCCCTATTTAATAATTTACTCAGTTTTAAGAACACAGCAGAGGAAGCAGCCATTGTTAAAGGAAGGTTTCAGGTCACTTGACCTGGGTAGATTTGTAAACATAAATAAATGTGTATTGCCTGTTTAGCTCTATTTCTTAGGGGTGGAAGCGTCCAGGTAAGAATTTGTCATTCACCTATGCTATTTAATTATTATGACAGATCAAAGAGACATGCTGGATGTGTTTTTTGTGAAAAAAAATCACATAAAATCAATGTAAGCAGGGGAATTGAGACAGGGAACCTCGTCTTTAAACTTCAAGGAAAAATTTGAGGTTGTAACTGTGATGTATAAAAAATATTAAAGCTCAGGTTATTCACTTAGTTAACAAGTATTTACTGAAAGCTTAGGGTGTTCCATGCATTCTTTAGGATGATGGGACATAAGTGAGAATAAAATACAGTCCCTGATCGCAACAAGCTCACAGTCTATAGAAGGGGACTGACAACACAAACAACATGGCAGTTTTAACATGGCTGCTTATCTGAAGCCTGAGGTATGCACAGGTGCTTTAGGATACCTGACTGCAACGGCTCTTCAAAGAAAAATTATTTCTTCTCTTGATGTGAAATAGATAAAGCTTCAAAGATGGGATAGAAGGCTTTAAGACATGTAGATGTTCTGAAGTCAATGACTTTACACAGAATGATTTATGTGAAGTGCATTAATCGGTACTGCTAGAAAGCTAATTTAAAGAAAATCATATGGCTATATTGACACGATGTGAATTTTAGAGCTCTTTAGATTGTAAGTGACAGAACTTCAGTTCAAAAGGATTCAAGACAAAGGGGAAATAAAAGTCTCATGGAGCTAAAAATTGTAGGAGCTAGAGGTACTTTGGGCACGTCTGGGCCCAAGTCTTCAAATGATGGCATCTGGAATCTGTTCCTCTCACCATCGGCCCAGTTTTCTTCTATGCTTCCTTCCTTGTTAGAGAGGTTACCGGCACATGACATACTCCTGCAAGTCCTGGCTGACATTCAGCAAGATTCAAGAACAGTGAGAATGAATATATTTTATTACCAAATGCTTCATCAGAAATCCCAGAAAAACCTCTAATAGCTTCTGATTGGGTCTGGTGTCCAACCTTGGCTAATCCCAGGAGCCAGGACAATGTGAGTCTCTAAATAACCAAACCTGGGTCACATTACCGTCTTTTGAGAAGGGAATCAAGTCAGCCCACCCAAATCATGTTGACTGAGAGCAGAAGAGAGGTAGTTACCTGTAGGAAATTGGAGAGCTCTTACAAAAAGTGAGCATGGTTGCTGGACTTTTTAATTACATTTTTTTTAATTTTAAGATAATTGTAGACTCGTGGGCTTTTACTGTTAAACATTTTTCTTAGATACTTAAAAATTAAAATCTATTCACTCAAAATTACTAAGCTATTCTCTCAAAGCCTTTTTTATTTTTTACATGGGATACATATGCTGAATGTGCAGGTTTGTTACATAGGTATACATGTGCATTGGTGGTTTGTTGCACCCATCAACTCATCATCTAGGTTTTAAGCCCTGCATGCATTTGTCCTAATGCTCTCCCTCCACTTTCCCCACACTCCCTGACAGGCCCCGGTGTGTGATGTTCCCCTCCCTGTGTCCATGTGTTCTCATTGTTCAACTTCAACTTATGAGTGAGGACATGTGGTGTTTGGTTTTCTGTTTCTGTGTTAGTTTGCTGAGGATGATGGTTTCCAGCTTCATCCATGTCCTAGCAAAGGACACAACTCATTCTTTTTTGTGACTGTGTAGTATTCCATGGTGTATATGTGTCACATTTTCTTTATCCAGTCTATCATTGATGGGCATTTGGGTTGGTCCCAAGTCTTTACTATTGTAAAAAGTTCTGCAATAAACATATGTGTGCATGTGTCTTTAGAGTAGAATGATGTATAATCCTTTGGATATATACTCAGTAATGGGATTGCTGGGTCAAATGGTATTTCTGGTTCTAGATCCTTGAGGAATCACCACACTGTCTTCCACAATGGTTGAACTGATTTACACTCCCACCAACAGTGTAAAAGCATTCCTATTTCTCCACATCCTCTCCAGCATCTGTTGTTTCCAGATTTTTTAATGATCACCATTCTAACTGGCATGAGATGGTATCTCATTGTGGTTTTAATTTGAATTTCTCTAATGACCAGTGATGATGAGCTTTTTTTCATATGTTTGTTGGCCACATAAATGACTTCTTTTGAGAAGTGCCTGTTCATATCCTTCACCCACTTTTTGATGGGGTTGTGTTTTTTTTGTAAATTTGTTTAAGTTCCTTGTATTTTCCAGATATTAGACCTTTGTCATATGGGTAGATTGCAAAAATTTTCTCCCATTCTGTAGGTTGCCTGTACAATCTGATGATAGTTTCTTTTGCTGAACAGAAGTTCTTTAGTTTAATTAAATCCCGTTTGTCAATTTTGGCTTTTGTTGCAATTGATTTTGGCATTTTAGTCACGAAGTCTTTGCCCATGCCTGTGTCCTGAATGGTATTGCCTAGGTTTTCTTCTAGGTTTTTATGGTTTTAGGTTTTACATTTAAGTCTTTAATCCATCTTGAGGTTATTTTTGTATAAGTTGTAAGAAAGGGGTCCAGTTTCTGTTTTCTGATACTAAAAAGTTATGTGATATTAGGCAAATCACTTGTGTTCTCATCTTCAAATGTAATTTTTCTGGTTCTATTTTATAGGGTTGTTCACAAGATTAATACAATGACAATATCTTTTTAAAACGGAAATTACTACTAAAATATTGTATTGTAGCATTTCTTTACAAGCATATATTTTTAAACATGTGTTTTTACTCACATTTGTATAAAGTTTTATTTCTGTTATATTATCTCTACCTCTTATGTACACAGAGAAACACTTGGGTTTAACTTCTAATATGATAATTTAGCCTCTTACACTTTCAAGAAAATTAAGATTTGGATTTTCCATACTCCTTCATTGGTTCTTCATTGCTTATTTGTAGATTAATTAAGCAAGCATTATTTATATTGTCACTGACAGGCAGCATGATATAAGTGATGATAACTGTCAATCATGCAGCTTACTGGGTTTTTTTTTTTTTTTGAGTGAGTGGCATGAACATTTCTCTTCACTAATTAGAAATTTATTCTATACAACTCTTCCTTAGGGTTGACCAGTCCTGCCTTTCACTGAGAGACTTCTCACAATGAAAGGGCTGCCTGGGGCACACTGGAAAGCTTAGTCAGCAGAGGAATGACCTTCTTCCTGAAGGCTGACTGAAGAAGGGAATGTGGCAATGAGCAAGAGGCTTCACAAATGACAGCTAGTCATTTGTGCTGGGCGTAGAGTCTTCTTGCCTGCATTCTATGACGGTGGGGATGACAGGAAGCAGGTCTGCATCATCAGCTCAGCACACTGGCATGGAACCAGGAATGGACTGGGAGGCAAGACTTTTGCTTAATGTCTGAGTTTCCTTAAATCTTTTTAGAACAAAGCAGGACAAAAATTTTAAAATAAACTAGTAAATGGCCTTGAATACATTAAACAAAACTATTCTACAATTTTTCAAGCTTAGAACACTCTTTCAGCAGTCATTTTAAAAAACAAATTAAGATTAAGGAAGCAGTTTATATTTCTTAAATTAGTTTATTAATTGTTTTTTCCTGAGTAGTAAAGCCTTAAGCAACGCGTAGACAATTTGGTGAGCAGGTAACAGCTATAATCATAAACCAGAGTTCTCACCTCCTAAGGACCACTGCCAGCCCTCCAGAGTCTGACATAAGTAAACCACACAATCAAGCAAATTCTTGATCACCCCAGTGATATAGATAGAAAAGCTCCGATAGAAAGGAAAGTCTATTCTGATTATGATGGGTTGGTGACATGGAGAAGGATTAATGATTCAGACTGTAGACAATTTTGGCTATATATTTAATACATATATACACAAAAATATGTGTATTTATATATTGAAAGTGAATAATAGCTTATATATATATAAATATAGAGTAATATTTAAATAACATGTAGAAACTTAAGTCCTACAATTCTATGTGTCACTGCACAATAGCAAGCTAACTGTTGAAGAAGAAAGTATTGACAAACTCCATTCCATAGATTATAAACCTGAAGGAAATAAATGAGGTGCCAAGGCAAGTTTCTCTCCCACATCTCTTGCATAAGTTGTGGGCATTGCATTTTCATAACACATCTTTACACTGTTTTAAATATGAATGTCAATTGCAGGAAAGATTAAAGGCATTGTCCTAAGAGCTTAATTCACAGGGCGTGTCCTAAGTATTAGCAAAAGCGAAGTCCAGTATGGGTAAGAGCAAATAAAATGAGATTGCTGTTTAATAAGCCATATTTGTAATTGAACACAAGACTTTCAAGTGCTAGAACTAAAACCACTTTCTGAGAGCTATCATATATCAGATGGTTTCCCTGAGCACTTGCAAATTAAAAGATTTTTAAAGATATAGTGCTATTCCATTTATGTGTTTTACACAGAGTTAGATTGATCACATTAATAATCAGTAACATTTGGAAAGAAATGATGTTTGTTAAGCCAGTGTCAAGTTATGATTTATTTATTTTTATGTAGGGACTTTAGTTGGCTGGGAAAATGACTACTCAGTTCTCGTTTGCCTGCCAAAAAGCAGACATTTTAGAAACAGTGATGTAAAAGTCAGTAAGAATTATGTGGCTTCAAGTGGCAGAATACCTACCTACAACCGGCTTGAGCATAGAGAGAGATTATTGGCTCATGATACTTGAAAGTCCAGAGGCTGGTATGGCTTCAGACAAGTCCGCACCCAGGGAATCGAATGAAATCATTTGGATCCATCCTCTCTTCCAGCTTCACATTGTACCCAGATGTGAAGAATTTAGAGGCTTTTCTTTCCTCACTCCTTTCCTTTCCTCACTAATGGCTTTAGTCATAGATACACTCTCCTGTCTTGTGCCACAGTGGCCTCCAGGAGCTCCATGTTTACATCCTTACAGTTCTAGTTCAATTGAAAGTCTGCCTTTCTTTAAACAGTTTCCAAGCTCTGATATTCCAATCCATTGGCTCTGATTGGGACTCATGTCCAGTCTTGAACCATGTTTGGTGACCAAAGGACTACAGAGTCTTAACCAAGTCTAACTACATTACGCATTTGTGCCAGAAGCTAAAGGAAGTGTCTGCATCACCTGGGCAGTAGATATTGGATGCTTGAGCAAGAACATTCTCTAGAGAAAAATTGTGGTGCAGGCATAAGGAGATGAGGGGTGTGTGTACAGGGTTTCAAGTATAGCAAGTGTCCAGTATAGATTTTTGTTACCACTGGTCAATCACAGAAGAGGATAGTAAAGTGAAGGGAGGTTGTCTTATGGTGACATCTAAAAGCCACTAAAATGACATTCCCTGAAAATAGTTTCTTGAAGAATTATGTCTTGTAGGGAATATGTTTGTGGAAACTGAACACACAAATAAGTGGACGGCCCCTCTCCATGACCCAAATTCATATACGTCTCTAGCAAAAGTTCTATCACAGATACTCTTACTATTAGTCAATGTCTTCCTATATCTTGCTACACCTCTGATTAAAAGCAAATAAACAAAAAAAAACTTATCTGTATGTAGAACTATCAATTTTTAGGGTGATTTCCCATTTATTTTTTCATCTGAAATGTTGTCTAAGTGCTTTCTATTTTATTAGCTAAACTAATTTTACTTTGTTTAAATTTCAAAGTGATATATAGAGAGTCAAACAGAATGGCTTCTAAAATATTTTAGTTTGAGACTTACTCTGTCTGAGCAGCCCTAACTACATTTTTCTTTTTAAGATACAGTTTTATTAAACCCTATTCACTTCATACTCAGTTTAATATTAGATTATTATATCCAAGGAAAGAAAAATACTTAACTCTACTAACCATTCTGTTTTATTTTCTTTTTGTAAGATTTGACTCTTTTTTCCAGCATATTGAGATATTTTGAGGTCAAGTTTATCATGAAATAAACTTCCCTATTCCTCAACCCATCACATTATTATGTAGATTGGGTTAAAGTGAGGCTGCAATGATTTCCTCATCCTATGCAGTAGTTTCCTCTACCTGAAGGTTTCTTAAGCAAAATATCTACTCATTCCTAGAGCCAGACTTGAGAGGCATGTACCTTAGAGTTCTTGAAGCCAGGATTTATGATTCAGTTCTAAGCTGAAGATGGTGAGTATTAATTGGGAAAGGATACAGGAAGAAAACCCTCCAGATTCTTCACATCTGGGTACAATGTAACATAAAAGGAGGAGCAAAGGTATTAAATTTGGGTAAGAAGGAAAGAATGTTAAGGACAGTCTAAAGATTGTGTTTTACCTGTGTATATACACTTTTAGCCAAATTGCCAGAAATAACAAAAGGAGTGATAAATTTCCTGTTTAATCCTGACTACTGCAAATTGACTGCACCCCTACTATTCCTCAGAAACCAATTTCCCTGGGTTCACTAATGACCTAAAACTGCCAAATACAAGAACATATTCCTGTCCTTATGTTAGTTGTTATTTCTGTTTTATTTTGTAATCTTGACTCCTAATTCTATGTAATTCCACTCCCTGATGGCTTTGATGACAACATTCATCTTAATGACTTTTCTCCTATTTCTGTGGTCCTGTTTCTAGTCTCTCATCATCCAAGTCAGAAACTGAGAGTCAGACTAAAGTCATCCTTCATACATATTCCTTCTCCAACACATTCACTTTGATTTTTAACAACTTACGTTAAGAGAACTTGCATACTATAAAGCTCACTCATCTAAAGTGTATGATGCAGTAATTTTTAGTATAGTCACAGATTCATGTAACTATCACCACAATTAATTTTAATACACTTTATCACCCCCAACAGGAAGCTCCATATTCATTAGCAGTCACTTTCCATTTCTCCCCAACTTTCCATCCCTGCATCCCCAGCCCTAGGAAACCACTAATCCACTTTCTGTCTTTATCAATTTGCCTATTCTAAATGTTCCATATGAATGGAATTATCTATGATGTGGTCTTTTGTGGCTGGCTTCTTTCCCTTAGCATAATAAACTTTGAGGTTCAACCGTAATATAGTACGTATCAGTATTTCATTCATTTTATCAAATAGTATTTCATTATATAGCTATATCAAATTTTATCTATCCATTCATCAGTTGATGGTCACTTAGGTTGTTTTCACTTTTGCGGGATTATCAATAATCCTACTAGTAGCATTCATGTACAAGTTTTTGTATGAATGTATGTTTTTATTTCTCTTGAGTATATACCTAGGAGTAGAATTGCTGGATTTCTTTTATAAGGGTGCTAATCCCATTTGTGAGGGCTTCGCCCTCATGACCTAACCATCTACCAAAGGCCCTGCCTCCTAATACCATCACCTTTGAGATTAAGGTTTCAAAATGTGAATTTTGAGGAGACACAAATATTCAGTCTATGGCACATAGTCATATGTATTAGTTCATTTTCACGTTGCCAAAAAGAAATATCTAAGACTGGGTAATCTATTTTTCTTTAAAAAAAGAAAGAGGTTTAATTGGCTCACAGTTCTACAGGCTGTACAGGAAGCATGGCAGCAACTGCTTCTGGGGAGGCCATGGGGAACTTACAATCACGGCAGAAGTCAAAGCCAGAGCTAGCATCTTCACAGCATGGCCAGGGTATGAGGAAGAGAGATGGGGGAGGTGCCACATACTTTTAAACAACCAGACCTTGTGATAACTCTGTCACGAGGACAGCACCAAAGGGATAGTGATAAACCAGTAGAAACTGACCCCCTAATCCAATTACCTCCCACCAGGACCCAGCTCCAACATTGGAGATTACAATTGGACACCAGATTTGGGCGGGAACACAGATCCAAACTGTATCAGCATACCTACTCTTCTTTCCAGTTTGTGACCTCTGTCGTAGTTTAGGACCTCATTAGTTTTCTTTTTCTTCTTTTTTCTTTTTTTTTTTTTTTGAGACAGAGTCTCACTATGTCACCCAGGCTGGAGTGCAATGGTGTGATCTCAGCTCACTGCAACCTCCGCCTCCCGAGTTCAAGCTATTCTCCTGCCTCAGCCTGCTGAGTAGCTGGTATTATAGGCATGCACCACCATGCCTGGCTAATTTTTGTATTTTTAGTACAGACGGGTTTCACCATGTTTGCCAGGCTGGTCTTGGACTCCTGACCTCAGATGATCCACCCGCCTCAGCCTCCCAAAGTGCTGGGATTACAGGTGTGAGCCACTGTGCCTTGCCTAGGACCTCATTAGTTTTCACTGGGATTGGGGAATATATATTTATAGACATAGTGTGTGTGTGTGTTTTAGTATATATGTATGTAAGTGTATGTGGGTGTTTGTGTGTAATCTCTTCTGTATATACCCATATATATATTGCTCTTTGTGTGGTGGTAAACTTCCCTTTTCAAGGAAGGGATTACTTTATAAAGAGTCAAAAGTTTAAAATGAAAATCATCTGAAAAGCAATTCCTCACTTTCTCACAAACTCTGAGACTGAGTCCTTAGAAATCAGTGTTTTGCTTTGTTCTTTAAGAAGTAAATGATAGGAAGAGGGCTGAGTAATTGAAATGAGGGAAGTGATCTTATTAAATAGATTTTGAATCCCAATTACACTTAAATTGTGTTTCTGTAGCCAAAAATGTAATAAACACAAATAAATCTTCTTTATCATCATTTATAATACCATCTGTACAGATAATCTAATAACCTCTATGGAATGTCTGCTCTGTTCTAGGCACTCTACATTTCTTTAACTTAATTTCACAACCTTACAAGGTAGTTAAAGATGAGTATCACAGAGGCATTAACTGATACTAGAAAGGTTAAGTGAAGTGCCCAAGGTCACAGAGCTAGTTTGGATCTGTGTTCCCACCCAAATCTTGTGTCATATTTTAACGAGGATTTCACCCAAGGATTCTCTTGCTCTAAACCCACATTCCTTCTTAGGCCAAGTACACATCAAAGCATTATTCTATTATTTAAGTGTCAGAATAATGAAAAAAAAAAAAACAGCATTTCTTAGAGAAGAAAGGTAATGTGGGCTGAGGATGTCAAGGACAGGATCAGAAAGAGGTGACTTTTAAGCCAGCCCTTAGGAGGAGATGGAGAGAGGGTAGAGATGTTTTGCCATAAAGAATAGCATGGCTATCATTGATAGGAGCTGAATTATGAGAACACATGGACACAGTGTGGGGAACAACACACACTGGGGCCTGTTGGAAGTGGGTAGGATGAGGGGAAGGAGAGCATCAGGGAAAATAGCTAATGGATGGTGAACTTAATACCTAGGTGATGGGATGATCTGTGCAGCAAAGCATCATGACACACATTTACCTATGCAACAAACCTGTACATCTTGCACATGTACCCTGAGATTAAAATTAAAGTTGAAGAAAAAAAAAAAAGAATAGTATGGCATAAGGAAATAAAAAGTCTCCTAGAGCATTCAGTCTGGGCCTCATAAAAGACTGCTTTTTTTTTGCTTCATCTCTTTGGGACAAATGTTCCTGCCTGATTTCATAGAAATGGTATATTCTCTGCAGATACCTTTGAGCCATACTCTGAGATGCAGAGATATTTTATGTTGGAACCAGCTCTGTTAGCATGCTTGAATAGGCAGAATTTTTCCTCTAAGCTATCTGAAATGGAGCTGAGATACCAATAAGCAAATCATAACACACAAGAATGGAAAAGACGAACATTTATTCCATCCAACTAGTGCTTACATTAATCTGATTAATTAAAGCATGAATGAAAACTATTTACTTGTGAGTGTTGTGAAAGAGCAGCATTAAATTAGCCCTTCACCCTAGGAGACACACTGTGATTGTTGGCTCTCATTCTGTTTTTAGCCTCATTGCTTTCTTGTATTTCCTATTAGTGGAAGCTGGGCCAGTGCATAGCCAGTGAAGGCTTTCTCTTATTTCACTGGTGACCAGACTCAAAAAAAGCAAGGTTTTTATATTGAAATTCATCAAGAAACTTGCCATCAGACGAGTACATATGCATGACCACAAGGTCACTACCCAAATGGAGGCAAGAAAATGAGAGTCATCTTTTGCCTTTTTGAAGATTTTTCCAGAGGGGTTTAGTTCCCAGTTGGGTTTTATCTAATTTAGTTTCCTCTAAATATTTTTATAAACAGCAAGTTTATTTCCAGTTTTCTATTGTTTGCATTAACTAGGGGGTTTAATAATTTCTCACATTTATCAGTGGAAATAAACTATTTTTATTGAATATATTCTAGCAAAAGATGCTTTGAAGTTTTTCTTGGAAATATTTAAGAACCTAAAGAATGTGACCAAAAATTGCTCATAAAATAGCCTTTTGCTCAGGGTCTTACGTTGGCTTGGATTCTGGCTTTGACCTTGCAATCTCTGTCTTTAGTGACCACGTTAAATGTTACTTGGACTTAATAAGATCTTCTGCCTTCAAAGATGAAGCAAAAAGTGTTGATAATTTTTAAAATAAAGAAATGAAAGCAATAGGGTGTGAGAAGTGTCTTAAAATTGAAATAAACTCAAAATAAAATTGAATTTGTAAGTAACTGGTTATGACATGGAGTGCCATAAAACTGAAAATATTTGACTGTAGAGATTTCTTGGTAAAGAAGAGAAATATTTGGAGTCATAATTTTAAATATAATGTCAAGTTCTGTTTAAATAAACATAAAGTTTATTTAAAATTTAGACAAGATAGAAGGCCAGAGAAAGAAAGGGTAGCTTTATTTAGTAAGTCAAAATATATGTTATAGCATTTATCAAATTCATAAGATATTTGACCAAGTGATAAATATGAAGCTTATGTTCTGAAAGGGTAGACAAAAAATGCAACCAGCTTTGTGGCAGAAAGTTGTTTAAGTATATTGATAATATCCTTTTTAAAATTTGTCCACCTGAAGCCTCTCTTGATCACCTCCTTGCCTCCAACCTTGGAAATTTTGTTAGCTCTGCCCCTAATACTTGGCTCTCTCTATTACATCTTTAATACTTGGCTGTATTATGAAGTATATCCCACTCAGTGGTAATCTTGGTTTTGTCTCCTTCTCATCTATTAGAAGGTGAGCAACTTGAAGCAGAGGCTTCGCCTTGTCTTTGTGTCTCTAGCACCTTGCCAAAGGCCTGCTAATAAATAATTATCGTATTGAATGGGTCTACACAATGTTCTCAGTATGCTCAGACATCTGTGATCACCTTTACTTACAGAGACAGGGCAGGTTTGAAATATTTGCCCCTATCTTTGAAGCTAATACCTGGAGGTGCAAACTAGGTGGAGCAGAGCCCAGGAGCTATTTCTAGGAAGAAAGCATTTCTCTGATCCTTTGCTTCTGCCCACAGTGTTAATAACATTTTGTTCTGCACCCACACTCTCAGTTTCATTCCAGCTGGGACTCTTCTGATTAGCATCCTGCTCTTTGCCTTCCCAGAGACAGAATAAAAGGAGAAGGAGCCACAATAACAGAATTAGACAAATTGTAACGGTGTCTTATGTCAATGTCAAAGGGAGAAAATATAAACAAGTTCAAAACTTGTTTCAAAACTTGTCTTGGGATAGGTTTTTTTTTTTTTTTTTTTTTTTTTTTCCGAGGTGGAGTTTCGCTCTTGTTGCCCAGGCTGGAGTGCAGTGGCATGACCTCGGCTCACTGCAACCTCCGCCTCCCAGGTTCAAGCGATTCTTCTGCTTCAGCCTCCCGAGTAGCTGGGATTACAGGCACCCGCCACCATGCCCGGCTAATTTTTGCGTTTTCAGTGGAGGCTGGGTTTCACCATGTTGGTTAGGCTGGGTTTCACCATGTTGGGTTTCACCAAGTTGGTTTCATCATGTTGGTTGAGGTAAGTCTCGAACTCCTTACCTCAGGTGATCCTCCTGCCTCAGCCTCCAAAGTGCTGGGATTATAGGCATGAGCCACCGTGCCTGGCCTCAGGAGAGTTATTAAGCATAGCCTGCCGATAACTTCAAAATAACTTTGTATTAGTTTGTGATTTCAGAAACACCTTCACAAACCTTTTTTTTTTAATTTGATTGATCCTTATAGCAACATTGTCAGTTTGGGTGAGCGAGGGAGCTATAATGCTGTATCCACACGAAGGAATCTGCTTTAGTTGGTTGGTAAAGTCTTCACAGGACCTGGAATTTACAAGATTGGTAGCTTGATATACAGAAGATATTGGAAAGGGAAAAGTGTTACCAATAGAGATAACAATGTGAGAATGAAACAGAGGCATAAAAATGTATGTTATAATTCAGAATACTCAGTAGTACAGAAACTAAGGGTACATGGTGGAGAGGGGATGGAACCTACAAAGGTAAAGCAGCCAGGAATCACATCAGAAAGGATCTTGCTTGCCATGCTAAGGGGCTTGGACTTCATCCTTGGGCAGTAGTGAGTCACTGAATGCTGTTTAACAGAAGACAGCTATGACTATTTCTGCGCTTCATAAAAATTATTCAGAAGCATTGTTGCTCATGATTAGAACAGAAGCATGCCCTTTTTTTCTGCTTCAAAATATATTCTATTCACACTTGAAATTCAATTGCATGATCCTACCCAAGGTGAAGGACAATTACCAACCTGCTCATTGTAAATCTCACTCTTCTCCGAAGAAAGAGTCTCCAGATGAAAGTGAGGGGGACTTTTGCTATTACAGGGATAATCTCAGATACATTTAAATTTTATTAAAAATCATTTGCAACTATTAGCCCATTATCATTATTAGTAAATTAAATATGATATTCTTTATGTTTAAAACACTGTGTCTGATCAGAAAGAAATGATAGTGGAAGAAGGAAGGCAGAAGAAGAGCAATCAGAGCACTAGGTGGAGAACCAGGAGAGAGACCTGACTTATTGGGGCATGGCAGAGAACCTGAGCTTTGTTCCTGTAACCACAACTGCTACTGAATTTATCCCAACAGCAAAACTCCCACTCTTATATTTTAAGCCTTCTCTGCTGGTACCCTGTTCTAAACTTACAAGGCTGGATGACTCCTAACAAGTGTTAAAAATACTTGACTGTAGCCTAGGGACATATATTTTTTTAATGTGTGGGTAAAGAGTTTTCCTTCTTCAACAAGTTCAATTGAAGAAAGCATTTTATGCCTATTTCAAAACACACGCACAAATTTAGGAGCAGTGAGATGCATTCTCTTGCAGCTATTTTGATTTGAGTTGTTTCCCCCTTGGAATTTGTGGATAGAAACTGTTATATTAGGCTCCACATCATTAGTTATATTTCAACTTGAACTTTAAAAGTAGAGCTGGAGACCTGAGGTAATGATTACCCCCAAGGATCCTTTTATCCTTTTAAGGGCAGATGAGGTAGATGAGTCCCTACTTTTGTAACTAGAAGAACTTGATAGGCTAATGTTTCTGATGATATCTTCTGTTAAAAAAAAAAAAAAAACTAACCCCAAGATACTCTTTAGAAAGAGTTCTGTTGTCCAATATTTATTTTAAATTCTTCTTATAAAAAGCTCTCTATTAAAGAATCATAATACACATTAGTGATTTAAATATCTTAAGAAATCCTTCAGTAACAAAATTAATCTGTTTAACATTTTATTGCTTGCGCTCTACTTCCTATCTTCCTACCATGGGTCAGAATGTGGACATGAATGTCAGCCAATCTCAAATATGAGGCCGAGGAAAATGCCCTAAGAGCGAACACAATAGCAAAATGGGTCCCTGTCCACCTCGCAAAGCAAAGCCTGCCTTTCACCCTAGACTTTCATGGGGAGATCATTTTTTGTCCTGCTTTAGTGAGGGTTTTTAAGTTTCATTTGTTGTAATATCTCAGCTTATACACTCTTATACTCAACATACTTAAACTATTTTGACCACAGAAATTGTCTTAATGGTTTTATTGGAAAATCTGCTATCAATAACATCTTGAAGACTACATTTCTAAAAAAGATATTTTAGGCAACACTGGGCATACCAAAGGATTCTTTAATTCTGATTTCTTGATTAACAATCCTTGCTCTGTGCATGGCTTGTTCCATGATTTTCCTATTCTTTATTTCCTGGTTGGCACTTCTTTAATTGCTGACACAGGACCCATATTTCACCTATCTGATGGCTCCTGAGAACCCTCCACTGGGTCCTCTGGACCTGGCCCAGGATACAGGGGATAAAAGAGTATGTCGAAGATTACTTGAGAAGTCTGGGGCACCATTATGCAGCAGGTGAACATCACTCTTGCTTAATACTGTATTGGTTGTAAGTCAGTCATATGGTCCTATTAACTGCCAGGGAACTGGGAGATGTAGTTTAGTTGCTTGTTAAGGAGGAAGGTGAAATCATTCGATGAACACAGAGAGTTGTCTCTGCTCTCCTTGAAAAATATCAGAGATTCCCATCTTTAATTCAACTCTTTCTAGTTGTATTCTCTTTTGGAAATACATTAATGCTTCTTCAAGGAGCCAGGTAAAGCAATGAGATCACTCACTGTAATCCTTATGAGGAAGTGTATATCCTTTTCATGGTCAAGGTTGTTTTGTTTAGTGGAAAGAAAGTTGGTTGAAGAATAATGTGGTCAGATTTCTAGTTCTCTCTCTTGAAGTTATAGCTTTTTTTTTTTTTTTTTTTGAGATGGAGTCTCACTCTGTCACCAAGGCTGGAGTGCAGTGGCATGATCTCGGCTCACTACAAGCTCTGCCTCCCAAGTAGCTGTGACCACAGGCACCCACCACCACGCCCGGCTAATTTGTTTGTATTTTTTTGAGTAGAGACGGGGTTTCACCGTGTTGCCAGGATGGTCTTGATCTCCTGACCTCGTGATCCTCCCACCTCGGCCTCCCAAAGTGCTGGGATTATAGGTGTGAGCCAACGCGCCCGGCCCCTACATTATAGCTTTCTTAAGTCTCTATTTTAATCAGGGTTCTCCAGAGAAACAGAACCAATAAGATAGATAGATAGATAGATAGATAGATAGATAGATAGATAGATGATCGATGGATAGATAGATAGATAGATAGATAGATAGATAGATAGATAGATAGATAGATAGACAGACTATATGGGATTTGTTAGGGAAATTGGCTTAAGGAGTTATGGAGGTTAAGAAGACCCAGGATGGACCATCTGCAAGCTGGAGAACCAGGAAAGCTGGTAGCGTGGATCAACCCAAGTCTGAAGGCCTCAGAATCTGGGAAACCAATGATGTAATTCTCAGTCTGAAGTCAAAGTCCTGAGAACTCAGGGGGCCACTGGTGCAAGTCTAGGAGTCTGAAGGCCATAGAACCTGGAGTTCTGATACACAAGGACAGGAGAAGAGGGATGACCCTCTTCTTTTTGTTCTCTCTGAGTCTCAGCCAATTGAATGGTGCTCACCAACACTCGGTGAGGGTGGATCTTGCTTCCTTATTCAGTCCAGCAAGTCCAATGCTAATCTCCTCCACAAGTGACCTCACAGACACACAAAGAATTAATACTTTGCCGGCTATCTGAGTACTCCTTAATCCAGTCAAGTGGACACCTAAAATCAACCATCACTGTCACCTACCTTTTCTGAGGATCAATCTCCTGATATATAAAATAAGAGAGAAGTTTACATATTCACTCTGATCATGGTATCTTGTTATTTAAGAGCCAAAGTGGATGTAAGAACCAGCTGTCCCTACATCAGACTCTGTATCAGAAGCCATTTGACAACACCTCTGACAGGTGTTCAAATTCTAGTAGAATTCAGAGAAATATCTGTCTGCCAAGGCAGCTCTATTTATTGCCATCAGTTATCATTAAGTCCTTTCTAGTAATAAGCAAAAATGTAATGGTAAAATCAGCTAGAACTTAGAGATTTGAGTCCTCCTTCTTCACCTGGTCACATGTGAGTCAACTGGCAGTCCTCATTATTCATCTTTCCACTAAATTTTACCATTTATCTTCATAATTTTTCAGATATTATTCTGCATTGTTCAGCAATCTCATCTTCAAGTGTTTGTTTCTCTTTCCATCCACTCTTCCAAAAACTCTGTCCCATTATCTTGGGGAACATTGAAAGTCACTGCTGGATATTTGACATCTGGTGACAGCTTTATCTTTCTTCTGTATGGGTGAAACTTGGATTTCAACATTGATATCTTTTATTCTTGACTCACCGTTCCATCTACTCCACTTGTACATGATAATGTGGCTTCAATCCCTGCTATAAACATGGCTTAGGATGCTACTTCTGCATATTTTGCCCCTTCTTGCTCCATAGCCACATATGAAAACTTGTAGCTTGGACCCTAGACTCCTTTTATCCAAAAAGGAGATGGGTTAGATTTCCAAATATGCAGGCATTTCCCCACAGGTCTTCTGCATACAGAAAAGATAAAGATAAAAATGGAAACTTAAACTAACCTCTGGCAATTCAATGGGACTCTCTTGTGTACATGATCACAAGCATCTGAAAAATGCTAGATGAGGTATTAGATCTGGGAGATACTGGTTTTATCAAGCATATCTTGTCATTTCCAAGGTTTTCTAGTTACTGACAATGAGTCACTGCTAATTTTTCCATCCTTTTTGTCACAATTACTGACCTCAAGAAGGCAAAGAGTTTCATGTGTTCTTTGAATGGATTTGAAGCCTTGTGCATCCAAAGATTCTGTTGACTTCCACCCTGCAAACTGACTTTGATGTACCGATGACTCCAGCAGGCTGGGAGGATATTACTTCCCCAAGAAAACTCTGCCCCATTTCTGTTTATGCATGTAGCTGTCCTTGCTGAGGTAGTAGGATCAACTAAACAACAAAATCTTCTCTGAGGCCTGAGCACTTTCCTTTGGGGCCACCTTCTTGAGTTCAGCCTGCATCACTCACTAACCTTGGTTGGTCACAGGAACAGTTATGACAGTACATCTGCACAGATGTTGAAGGCATGACTAGCTTAAGGGCCTTCTATGTCCCTTCCTTTACCACTAACCTTAGGATAGAGTTTATTTCTGATAGTTCCATCCTGGCGGTGGTATTCTACTCCTTTGCAGAACACATTTAAGCTACTACTCTGATTTCAATTCTCCTCTCTACTTCAGCATCTCAGTGATGAACTACATTCTTAAAACAATGTTAGTCCACCCAGAGGATTCTGTATTGCTAGTCAATTTTTAGAACAAGGAGATACTCACTGGAGTCAAACCCAAGGGAAGAACAATTAGGCTATATATATATATGGGTATGTGTGTATATATATTGTGTATATATATATATATATATGTATTTGATAGATTTATGTTTATTTTTACATACATGTTAAGTACAAATTTGGAAGCATAAGATGACTTCTCTGCAATTATTTTGATATGTGTTGCTTTCCCTTTGGAATCTGTGGATAGAAACTATTATATTAGGTTCCACATCACTAGTTATATTTCAACTAAAATTTCATAACTGGGGCTGGGTATATATGCGTCTCTACTTGATATAGCTGCATCATCCAATGATGGGTATATATGCATCATCCAGTGATGCTGGGTGCTGGAAGATCGCCATTTAGTACCCAGGTGGCAATTAATTTTGTGGTATTATATTTCTGGGTGTTCCCTCTATTCCTGACATTCTTTATCATCTATGATTCAATTATTTGCCTGGCTCAAGAAAGCACCTTTATTTCCCAGTGAACCATGATGTGATAGAGGTGACTTTAAGTAACTGGTTTATTGTGATCAACATGGGTCAAAGGAATAGGTGTGCAGTGCCACTCCAGAAACTTACCAGAGAGTACTTATGTCTTCTAGAAAGTGAACCTGGAGGCTCAGTTTCTCCAGAATTCATCTTCCTCTGCCCCCTCCACCAACAGAATAGTTGGCATCCTTTAGACCAGGGGTCCCAATCCCCAGGCTGCAGACTAATATGGTCTATGGCTTAGGCTCCATCATTCTAGGGTTTGATTTTTAGTTTACTTTTCTTGTCTGCCATACTGGAATTTGCTAATATAGCTGCGGTCCCTGTACCTTATTATGGTGTAACAAATGCAGTAAGGATAGGGGCTTCTTCTGATAATTTAGACTTCCATCTGCCCTCCCTAGGTTCAACTTTAATGCTTCCTACAGATGGGCAACAGGGCTATCTGCTCAGTGCAACCCCCATAATACCAATTGTCTGTGCTGTCTCCACTCCATACCATAACTAAGCCTAGGAAGCGCCTCCTGAAGTTCTTCACTGGGCTGAATTAAGAACAGGATCATCGTTCTCTATCTGGGTGTTTTCTACCCCACTGAGAGAGGTGAAATTGTCAGAACAAAAATTTAGGAATTTACCAAATGCAGTTTTTTTTTTGGTTGATAATTACTATTATTAACAATAATGACAATGATAAGCTTAGAAAATTAAACACTAAACAATGACTGCCGTAAGAACACTGAAATGACTTTATAGTTTACAATCAGTCTTTCGTCTTTCAGGGATATTTTTGTGGACATCTGGTGCCACATTTTAGTATTGGGTTCAGAGAATATCAATTTACCTGTTTCTTCATCATGCTATATTGAGTTATTTACTCCACAATAAAGGTAGACCTACTGATGAGAAATGTCAGGGCAACCTTTGTGTATTTCAGTTACCCTCAGCAAGGTGCTACCAGCTAGCATTAGTGTATTTCTGGTGTCGGTAATAGGATCATGTGAGCCTTGTAGATGAGAACTCCTTGTTGCTCAGGGGATCATGGAATGCTGCTCTCTTTCAGACAGCCATCTTCGGGGAAGAGAAGGGTCTCTGGCAGAGCTCTATGGGTCCTGCACTTCTCTTTCACCTCTCTGCCTTGTTCTTTCACTCATTAATTTCTTGACAATTTATTTTCCTTAATAACTCTAGTTCCTTCTGTTTGTCTTCTTCTGTCAATCCTTGCATCCATTGCAAATCCATCACCTGCTCTGAAATACCACACTGAAGGGAGGTACTCCTAAAGACCTTCCTTCTTTTCCACTCTTGTTTTACCCTTGGCTTACACAACTGTTGAACAACTGGAGCTGAGGACAA
Organism: Pan troglodytes; assembly: GCF_028858775.2. Taxonomy (NCBI): domain Eukaryota; kingdom Metazoa; phylum Chordata; class Mammalia; order Primates; family Hominidae; genus Pan; species Pan troglodytes. Next base: position 67,262,458 of record NC_072411.2, read on the forward strand.
AAAGCACATAAATTCCAAAGGTCAACGGAATCACTTCTTCATAGTTTACATCTCTTGTGTCTTAAGTAGAACTCAAATAGAACATAAGCATTGAGAACAGAGGTCTGAGTTGGAGGTCAAGACATCGTTTACTAGCTGAGGGACTTTGGCTTTATTTTTCTCATCTCTAAGAGGGAAAAGATAAAAATCTACTTCACAGACCTGTTGCTGGGAATAATGAGATAATTTATGTACAGTACTTAGCACATTGCTTGGCACATAAAAAGTGCTCAATAAATGTTATATATTTATAACATTATTTGTAACACCTCGTCTTTCAAGGAATTATGGGAATTATTCTGTTTGTCAGACTTTGTTTATGGAAATTATGTCCTTTTGATGGCCCAATTTTTCTTTTCCTTTGTTTCTTCATCTTTTGATAACATACTATTAAATGTCAACAATTCATACTAATTGGAACTAGTGTAATAAGCTGTCCTCCTCATCAGTATTAGCAGTCTTTGAACATGGCATAAAAATATGCCCATTTTGGCTTACAGGTCCTTGATTCTCTAATGATAATAGTGCAGGAAAAACATTAGATATGGAGTTCAACTTTTTAAAACTGTCTTGATGTTGGTGACCAATAATTTAAAAGAGGTTAGCATATTTTAAGGTGACTAAAACTGTACAAATGAAATTGCCATTTAAAAATGTCTGTTCATTTGCTTTTCTCCAATGCAGATATTTTAAATAAGAAGAAGTGATGCAAGAAAAATGTAAACAAATATTAGGTATAAACTAGGAACTTAGTCTTTTATTTTCTGAATCAGATGGATGATATTTAAAAGTCTGGGTGAATGATAAATGGTAGAAAAAAATTAAATAACAGTCAATATGCACAACTTAATGGAGGTAAAATAAGACTTACTTACTTTTATCTCTATAAATTAAAATGATTTTGAAAATCAAGCTGCCAAAATAAAGGTGTGGATTTTATCATTAAAGCAATGCCCGAGAGACATGTTATTGAGAAATTATGTGGCATTGGTTTGTTGTTACTAGTGAAATGAATGCCTAACTCAAGTTGATTTCATAAAGATTTAGTGTGTGTATGTACTTGTGTGTCTGTGTGTATATATGTATATATATATTTGTATACACACGCACACATGTCTACCATGTGACATGTTGCTATTTTTACAACTTATTTTAAAACAGCTAAAATTTTCTAGATGAGATTAAACATTTTCCATAAAAATAAAATTACAATAGTTACCTCAAAGTTTGTTTATCCTGGAAAAAAAAAGTGCTAACATAAGAGTTGTTCAATAATATTTTACCAAAATTTTGTCAGAACTCCATTAAAAACAATTCAAGACCACAGTGGTCTAATTTCAACACTGGCATCATTAACCTAACATATTTATGGAATATTCACTATATGTTCTGTTTTCTGCTTAAGTATATGAATTAAACATAGTTTAAATAGTTTACTCAAAGAACATGCCGTTTGCTTCATTGATTTCACACTCTCTGACGTATGTATTAATAAGAACATAGGAATCCACACACAGAAATAATAGCATTCCTATGGTGCATTAATAAAAATGTATGAATTTTCTATGTCTAGGATATGTATTCATTATTTGGGTGGGTCTTATATTTCAGGTACTGTTCTGTGAACCACGTTTATGGAAGTGATCAAAACAGGCAAACATCTCTGCCTTCATGGAATTTACATTTTTCTTGGAGGAGGCAGACAATAGACAAAATATTTAGTATGTCAGCTAAATACTAAAGGGAAAAACCAGAGGAGGGGATAGTGTGTGGTATTGAGGGTCAAGGCCAGTCTCAGTAAGAAGGCAGCTGTGAGCTGTGACAAGAATGAGGGAAGTGAGCCATACGGAGCCCATGTAAGAGATTTCCAGGCAAAGAGATTAAAAGGTGGACGCCTCCTAAGGAATGGACATACCTGCCATGTTTGAGTAATGAGAAAGAAGATAAAATGGCTAAAGTATAGTGAGTGAGGGCAAGAATAACATCAGAGAAGTAAAGGAGTCCAGATTGTGAGCATTGTGAACACTGGGGAAGGCATAGACTTTATTCACAAGGAGATGGGTAGCTACTAAAAAGTTTTGAGAAGAAGAGTATGTGATATGATTTAGGGTTGAAAAGGATTGCTCCAGTTTCTGTGTCATATAACCCTATGGTCTTGAAACTGGGATATTGTATCCCTAGGGGCATGAGGTGGTGTGCCTAGAGGTACACAAAATCCCAGGATCAGTTAGGCACATCTTCCTTAAGGATAAAATTTGCCCTCAAGACTATGGGGAAAAATGATTACTGTGTTAAGAAAAACATTTAAATTTTATATAAATTATTGTAAAATTCCCGTGATTTTAAAAATAAAGTATCAATAATATTTCATATTTGTGGCATCTTAGGCTTTAATCTTACGGGTTTAAGCTTCTTGGCCATCAGGAGTAATTTGTTGAAATTGCAAATTAATTTGACAAAATTATCATAATTATGTGCCCTGAGAGTTTATGTATCTTATGATAGTGCAGGAAACTTGTGAGATGAAATAGTTGAGTGTATACATTAAAATAATTTGATTACCAAGTCACTTTAATTATTTATTTGTTCAGTGTTAAAAATATATTTTCATAACCAAACTAATACATCTTAATAATGTTGTAGAAATGGAAGTAAGGTAAAATTTAAGAAACTGGGTTTGTTCTTCTGACTTGCTTATTAATACTGGATAACTTACTGAAGAGTGGGCTTTGGTTTCCTCGTCTATTTAATAGTGTGGGAACAACCTTATGTTAAAGCAATCTATTCAGTATAACTTTAGCACACAGAAAATAAAATATTATGCATCCAAAGAAAGTGTAGCTTGCAATCATGTATTTTATTAAATGTATTTATCAGCATTTTGGCTTCTGATGGACATGTGTATATACATATTTTGTGGATAAAAAAATTACTTAACTATTTTTATATTAGGTACTATCAATTATTCTGGCTGATCTGGGGACTTTTAATGGTAAATTTTATATCAAATCTGACAAAGACAGTATTTCAGACCCGTTTAAGACCTAGAACTCACCATGAGTTCTAAAATTGGTTCTCAGCACCATGGACAGCGTTACTGCAATAGGAAATGAAAGATCGATTTGGCCCCAAATTAAAATGGTGTTGTAAAAAAGTGGGAGAAAAAAAATGCCTATCCTTTTACTTCAAATTTTAAAAAAATGATCCTGGCCTTCACAACTGTTCATAAGAAGAATAATTAATTAAACAAACATATATTGAGAACATCATATGCTCAGTAAAACTTTGATTCTATAAATGGTGTCATTTACCAAATGGATTCTTTTGACAATTTAATTTTCTCTTATCTCTCTAAGAAGATGTAACTACACACTATAGTATACTACTACAATTATCAAATTTCAAGTTGCATGTAACTTGTCATCTGTATTTTTGTAGTTAGCTTAGATTAACTAAAGATTTTTCAAGTTTGTCTTTAAGTCATTTAATTTTCCTGCCTTATCTTTAACCTTTCAACCTTTCAATCAATTCAACCTTTCAATCTTTAACCTTTCAACATTCCTCCAAACAATAGCAACACAAGTGTTATGTGTTAACTTCTCTAGTGACAAAAACTTATACTTCTCCACAAAGAGATGTGATGTTCATTATCAATAAGCTCTAAAATTGTTTTATAGGAGATACATATTACTTTTTCAGATGGTATATAAAGTTAAATAAATCTTAAGTTTTCAATGATGGGAAAAGCTTCCATTTAGTTTAAACATAATGTAAATAAATTTAAATCCCCAAAATAGAATTATAATTCTAAAAATTCATACTATAATTCTTCTTAAATGTTTAAATTACAGTTAATTAAAGTAGTTGATTTCAAATAGAGTGGAATTATGGGCTGTACATCATTTAATTTTATGTGCTGACTGCTACATAGCCAAAGGAACGTGAATTAAGATGGTTCCACTTTTGACCAGGAGATGGAGCTGTCATGTAAGATGCTGCCTTTATTTATTTATTTTTCTAATTTAGCATGCTGTTTTCTAACAGACATTGGGTACCATCGAATGAGTGTCAGAACAGAAAGCTAAGGCAAAGGAGGGAGGATGCTGTGGTCATCCTTTCTTGTTTTTTTCTTCTTTAATGAGGATAGAGCACATGTGAGATTTTACTTTCTACTCCAGTAAAAATTCTGAAGAATTGCATTGGAGACTGTTATATTCAACACATACGTGGATTCTGTGTTATGATTTACATTTTTCTTTATTTCAGGTAAGCCAGCATGATTCTATTTTTGACTTATCCACGGATTGTTATCTATGTTAAGAATGACATTTAATATAAGATGTGTGCTTTGTTAGCTTGTATTCAGATCTAAGAGATTCAAAAGCTCTAATTCTAGCTGTTGTGCAATTTAAAATCTTCCTAGGCTGAAATGAGCTCTGACTATGACATACCATGTTTTATTATTTCTTTGGCTTTCTAGCTGTTGGTCTCTGTCTCTGGCTGTATTTGTTTACCTTTTAAAGGTAAAGCTTTCAAAGTGAAGGATGGGTTTTCCTTTCACAAGGGAAATACTGCTCCTTAATGCAGTGAACAAATTGTAGAGATAGAATGAAGCAGATTAACATGGCAGTGGCTCTGCCAAAGCTCAGGGCTGAGCCTTCTGATTGCAGCCTCAGAGGCAAGCCAATATTCTGAGTCCAAAGGCCTTTTGAACGATTTCTGCTGGCTATGATGGTACAGATTGTTTATGTCTTTATTTTTACCTCTTAGAAATAATACGTAAGTCATTTCTCCCACATGAATCAAGATTTATGTAATGTGTTTAATAGACTTGGAATGAGACTATAGACCCTCCCTCCTCCCCCAGTATGGATGTGAGGAGTATGCTGAACACAAATTAATTGCCATGAAAATTGATTTTTTCTGTATTTTATTGGATTTGGGATAATAGGACCGTGGCCATTTTAAATAGTTGATATTATAGAAGGTGCTCACATTTTAAATTATTTTAGGTCATGTGACATTATCTGTGTTAAAGAGTGGAATGACTCAGGAGGTGGAAGTTGCATGCAACAGCCTTGCTTCTCTCTGCTGCTTCTCGTGATTTCCCTTAAATCCTTGCTTGATTATTATCAGAATAACAGGAATAAAGACATATAGAAATCCTATATTTAAAAACCACTGATTTTCATTTAGAGAAATTTAAAGAGATTTTACAAATATTTTTAAAATAGTTTTGTAAGATTGTTTTTAAATGCCTCACTTCTTTCTCCTGTGGAAAGAGCTGTGTGTGTGTGTGTGTGTGTGTGTGTGTGTGTGTGTGTGTGTGTGTGATGGTGGAGGTGGCAGGCGGTGGAGGTGCATCAGGATGTTTTTATCTCAGTCATTGTTTTCCTATAAAGAGGTAGTTTTGCCATGTCAGAGGTTGTGAAAGCTATGGGGAATGATTTTATAAAATGGTTTGGACAAACCATGAAAAAAACATGTTTTTTAAATGTGTGGAATCTATAGAGTTTGTAGTTCTACATGACTCCATATACATGGAGATTTTTAGAATTACAGATATTTAACCATTTATCCCCATTATCATTTAAAGAAAAGCAACTGTAATTGAGAGATAAGGTGGATTTCCCAGAGTCACGTACTAAATTACAATAAGGCAAGGCTAGAACAGTGATTGACAGTTCCACATCTTCCATAGCAGTAACACAATTTACCTCTAGTGTGAACATATCAGGATGACATAGACCAGGTATGATGATATTCACTGTGCGTGTGTGTGTGTGTGTGTGTGTGTGTGCATGTGTGTGTGTGTTTGGTTATATTCTGTAAAATAGAGTTTCTTTCAGTATACTGTTGCTCAATGGCATATTATATGCAGTGCTCAATTTTCTTAGGTTTCTTGTCAAAGCATCCAAGAAAACTGAATGACAACTATGGAAACTCTGTTTCTTAGTATGCCTTTTTCATTATTAGGTGGTGTATACTCTTCTACCCTATGCTCATGAATGATGTGGATGGCCATATGGCTTTCCCTCCTACCTAATAGAAAAGATTGTACATATAGGTTAATCTATTGACAACTATAAGAATATCATCTCATGTCCAAGCCTTTCCTCCTTTGTTCACTTACTAGGCACAGGCTTTACCCTACTTCTTCAATATCTTGAGAAAAGAAAGGGATTAAAATGTGTCATGTCTACATATATTTGTGGAATACCACGTACCAACCAAGTGTCCATGGTAGAGATAAAGAAATAATTAGTCAAGGAGTTTACCTCAGGGAAGTTAACATGCAAATATACATGTGCAGATACCACTATACCTCAAAATAAGGAATGAAGAAAGATGAGAAAGTGAACGGGACAGGAATATCAGCACCTATCTTGTGCCAGGCACCATGTTACATCCTGGGATTCAGAACAAAACAATAATGTTAATTTCTGTCCATGGGGGGCTCAGAGGAAAAGATTTTAGGAGGATGTGACAGTTAAATTAGATCTTTAAGAGTGAGTTGGATATAAATAAAGAAAAACAGAAAGTTGCTTATTCCAGGTACATAGGTGAGGCAAGTAAATACAAGAAAATGGAGAACTATAGGCATTGTATAGGGAAACTGTAGGGAAAGGTAAATAACCCAATCTGTTTGAAGCTTCTGTTGTCGGTGTTGTTGTTGCAGTTGTTATTTTTTTTCCCCTGGGGCAGTAAAAGTAAGGATAATGAATTTGGCTTTTGGTGTTATGCATTTGACATACTGGCACATACTCATACACTGGGGTGTTGTATAAGGAGCTGAACATGTTATATCCATGTATCAGATTAGTGGTTAAGGCTGAATATATAGATCTACATGCAGTTGTGGGCAAAAATTAGGTCATACATAATTAAACATTAATGGGGAACAAAAGAGAAGTGAAGATGACTGGGGGCATAATCTTAAGATTAGGAGAGTAAAAAAGTGTAGAAAAATATTATTAAATTGTGTGAAAATAATGTGAGAAGTTGACGGAATAACAATATCATAGGAGGCAAAGCAGGTAAATTGAATATCAAAATAGGGATCAGAAACAATAGAAAACCCATAAAAGGGTTGGTTCATAAGAGGATAGAGTAAAGATGATGGATTTAGTTACCATTATTAGGTCATAAATTAATTTTAAGAGAAGAGGTTTAGTTGAATGGCAGAGACAGGGGCTCTGAGGACTAAATTGGACATGAGAAATCTGGGGAGTATATTTAAGTTTTAAGAAGTTTGCCAGGTAAAGGTAGGAGAGATAACATTTTATACCTGGAGAAAGAAGGTACTGTTGAGGGAAATTTAACTTTAGTGCAGATTAGAAAAACCTAAGCCCTTTGTAGAGTAAGGTATGAAGTCAGTAGAGAGAAAATTGAGGAAAGAAGAAACAAAAGTACACCAAGGTCGTGGAAGAGACAGAAGGAAGGTTTGAAAATGCTTTTCCTTGACACAGGAAGAAAGGGTGGTTGATGATAATGAGCAAAGCTGGTGTAACTCACTTTGGGTGGCCTGTTTTTCGAAATTAAATCCTTGTTTGTAAGATGAAGTATCTCCTCTGATTAAATCAGTTTGTTCCTCAGTAAAGGCTATTGGTGGCATATGGACTTTCTGGAAGAAATAATTAATCCTCAGTATCAAAACACTTTCCTGCAGAATATATTTTAGTCACATTAATTCTTGAATTGGAGACTAATAACACTGTTTCACATGAAGCTTTTACATACTTCAGTTATCAATTTCTTATTCATAACCACCTATTTAAAAACAGGTTCTATTTAAAACTTGTATTGAATTAGGCCAACACATATCTATTATACATATCTAGTTTGATTACTAAGGGCTGGTTTGCCAGCATCTAAATTAATTATTCAAGTTCTTTCCTTTTTTAAATCCTTCAGTTTCATTAGCACGTTCACCAGGACTTGTGTAGAGAGAAAGTCAATGTCATGGCCGGGCGCAGTGACTTATGCCTTTACTCCCAGCACTTTGGGAGGCCGAGGTGGGCGGATTGCCTGAGGTCTGGAGTTTGAGACCAGCCTGGACAACATGCTGAAACCCTGTCTCTACTAAAAATAAAAAATTAGCTGGGTGTGGTGGCAGGCACCTGTAGTCCCAGCTACTCGGGAGGCTGAGGCAGGAGAATCGCTTGAACCTGGGAGGCAGAGGTTGCAGTGAGCTGAGATTGCGCCACTGCACTCCAGCGTGGGTGACAAAGTGAGACTCTGTTAAAAAAAAAAAAAAAAAAAAAAAAAGTCAATGTCAGGAAGCTCCTTTCCCTTAGGGAACTAGCTTCCTTATGAAGCTTCCTACCAGAAGTTCCTTTTTTCTCCATTTCTTCTGGCAGTTACAGAATCCTCTTGGGGCTTTCTTAGAGCCAATCTCCTCTAAGGTGAATGCATTTTCTTGCATTCACCTGTCATGAAATGGCAGTGGGAAGCCTTGAAGAAGGCACAGGCGTTGATGAGTCATATATATATTTTGCTGATAATAATGAATACCATTGGCAATATAATAGTGGCCATTGAAATATTATTTCTATTAGGAAAAGATAACTTGCATCAAGAATATGAGATGAAATTCTATTAAAAAATGAATAGATGGGCCACCGTGGCTCTTGCCTATAATCCACTTTGGGAGGTCAAGGTAGGCAGATCACCTGAGGTCAGGAGTTCTAGACAAGCCTGGCCAATATGGTGAAAACCTATCTCTAGTAAAAATACAAAAATTGGCCAGGTGTGGTGGCTGACGCCTGTAATCCCAGCTACTCCAGAGGCTGAGGCAGGAGAATCACTTAAACCCAGGAGGCGGAGGTTGCAGTGGACTGAGATCGTGCCACTGCACTCCAGCTTGGGCGATAGAGGGAAACTCTGGGTCAAAAATAAATAAATAGAAAAGGAAAGGAAAGAAGAAAAATAAAAGCTGACCTCTCTATAACACTCATACGTTAGTGTTATCTCCTCTTTATCCATTTGGGTTTAGTGAAATTGGAGGTCAGTGGAAGGAGAGGTAGAAGTGGATTTTGCAAATCAGAAGTATAATTTTTTTTCTGGTAATGTTCCATTAAACTTTTCAGTCAAAACCTTTATGTGGAAGAAGACATAATTACTAACTACATTAATAATAATAATGAAAAAATCTTATCATGTAATATCATTTTGTTTATTAGTGAAACATTTTAGAGAAATGATTTAAGAATCAAAGGTATTTAAGTATATTTTATTTATTGGAATGTGATAAAATATTTTTGAGGGTAAAAAAACTATAATTTCAGTTAACTGTTTGTACTTACTAAAATAACATTTAGGGGGATAAAATGATCTTAGGAAGAAATTGCCCACAAAAAGTGCTTTGAATTGTTTAGATTAGTTTTATAGTTTTAAGTTGTTAAGTCTTTTGCTGGTATCTAGGATTAGTTGGGAGTATAATATGCTTTGAACATGAACATGTCTTGGTGTTATTAGCAAATAGGTATACAATTATGTGATTGTGTAATTACTCAGCTACATCTTGTGTTGTGTGATATGTATGGGGAAATGACAACAAAATAACAACAGTTCTCTTAAGCATATATGAAGGTAGTGCTTGAAATATCATGAAAAAAAGAAAGGGAGATTATGATAATATTATGATAAGAGAAGACTGACACTATCCCTCTTCTCTGAATAACTGATATCAAAATGTGAAATTCTAAGGAATGAAGCAAGCTGGTCAGGGCAATGGTGATGCTGTCTCTGTATCAGCCCAGCATTTCCAGCTAGGATATTTTCCTTCTTTTCTGTGTGATACAGTTTGGCTCTGTATCCTCACCCAAATCTCACCTCGAATTGTAGTTCCCATAATCTCCACGTGTTGTGGGAGGGACCCTGTGGGAGATAATTTAATCACGGGGGTGGTTGCCCTCGTGCTGTTCTTGTGATAGTGAGTGAGTTCTCACTCGATCTGATGGTTTTATAGGGGTTTTTCTCCCTTTGCTTGACACTTCTCTGTCCTGACACCTTGAGAAGAAGGATGTGTTTGCTTACCCTTCCGCCATGATTGTAAATTTCCTGAGGCCTTCCCAGCCATGCAGCACTGTGAGTCAATTAAACCTCTTTCCTTTATAAATTACCCATTCTTGGGTATTTCTTCACAGCAGCATGAGAACTGACTAGTACACTATGTCTCCCCTGGATTGAGCAAATGAGGGAGCCCAGCAATTGTCAGGCAGCTAGGATCTGTGAGGAGTGCTTAGACCTACACTTACTATTTCCTGAATTAACAGTCCTAGAAGACAGGAGCCTAGTTATACAGACAGGGTGACCATAAAATGTGTCATCTAAACCAGGATTCAGTTTGTTAATAATTTCTCCACAACGACAGGTATAAATCAAGATGGTTCCAGGTAAACTGGGATGCACAGTCACTCCACTTCTAAGGGTCAAGAAACTTCTACATTTAATCAGTCTATTCAATTAAATTGTTCATGATTTTGTTGCCTAAGTGTTAGAAAGTTAAAATGTGAAATGACCTATCAATTAGACAAAGGGCATTCAGCTAAGCTGCTCCAATTACTGGCCTTGATAAATCCATCAACCGAAATCTCTAATGACTCTTGTTGAATCCTTAGTTATATCACCAGGAATGATGTCACTCCAATAATGTTAAGCCTGACTTCCCAGGGAATTCAATTGTGTGCAGAAAAAAACTGTTAGTAAATTATGCTGTTATTACAAACCTAGACTCACAGCATCATAAATCTATTCAAATATAAAAGCAAAAGCAGGATAAAATATGGATTCAAATTATTTCCACATTTGGGTATGCATCTTTTAAGGAGTTTTCATGAATGTGTAATCCTTAGAAGATAGGAATTTAGCTCCAAGAACACTGGAATTTTCTCCACTGGCACTTTCTACCCAAATCTTGGTAATGTCAATATGCATATGTATGGCCTCTTAACAGACTATCCTGTAAAGTAGTTAAATTATTTTCCTCCAATGATCATGTTTTTTTTACCCTTCTTCAGACATCCACTCCCATGGTTTTATCTTGAAACTCTTCATGGCCAGTAACTGTGGCCTGCCCATAATGCTTCCTTCATACATCCTACACCACCTTTCTAGCGCATTTCATCTACAACTCCAATTCAATCCTTTAATCCCACCAGGCCTCTAAATCACTGATCTCGTCATACTTTGATTGTCTCTCACTAAATGTCCTCTTTCCTTTCATTAGATAAATTCCACAGTTATTCATAAAAGTCACTCCTTGTATATACATACATACTTCACAAACTCCCCCGCTCAGTGTTTTTTTGTTTGGTTGGTTTTTTGGTAACTGTCTGGCTAAATCTTCATCCTCATATTCAGTTCCCACCTTACTTCATGCCTGCACTTTTGCAGCTGGACGCACGCACAAGTGGGTCCTTGATAATGCCCAGCAATCATGCCACATGTCCCTAGATCGATGCCCAGCAACCATGCCACATGTCCCTGGATCACTTACTCTCCCAGGTTCTTGTACTTAGATTTCATACCCTTTCTTTTCTCCTCAAACCACCAATACCTCCTACCTTGACCTCACTCTCAGTTGACAACTTTGTTTCCTAAATCAGTGAGAAAATTGAAACAATCAGGAGAGATTTTTCCCCACAGGTTTCTATCACTGCATGTGCCTTCCTACCAGGTTCTGCACCCACATAACCTGACCTCCCACCCATTACCTTAAATTAACTATCCCTGTTTCTATCTAAAATCGTTCCTGCATCTGTGCACTAGATCCTATTCTTTCTTACTTACACAAGGGCATCTCTAGAGCATTTTATTTCTCTGTCTCTCCTGCATTAGTAATTTTAGCTCTTTATTATATTTGCATACAAGCATTTTATTATTGCTCTTATATTTGAATTTTTTTACTTCCTTCAACTATCTTTTTTTTATTTTTTGTTGTCTATGCAAAAATACTTAATGAAAGTGTTTGCTGTATTCTCTGTATCTATGACTCTCTTTCTATTCTCTTTTAAATTTACGTTAGTCAAGTTTTTACTCTTACCATTTCACCAAATCAGCTCCTGATAGAAATCTGATGACCACCCTATTGCCAAATTCATCAGTCCATCCTCAGCTTTCATCTTACTTGACCATCCAGCAATATTGGAGACAGTTAATTGCTGTCTCCCCCTTGATACACTGCCTTCCGTTGGATTTCAGGATAGCACACAATTTTGACTCTTCTCTTAGCTTATTGTTCACTCCTTCACAGTCACTTTACTCTTTACTCTGCCTTCCCAGACTTCATTATTTGGATGTCCCTGATTCTGTCCCTGATTTTCTTTTCTTCTTTATCTACTTTCTTTTGATCCCATTGAGTTTTATGGCTTTAAATGCCATATAAATCATGATGACATCCAAATATTTACCTCCAGTTTTCTGCCAAACTGAACTTGTGTGTCTAACTGCTTATTTGGCTTGGATATCTAGAAGACACTGCAAAGTTAACATCCCTAAACTAAATTTCTGATAGTCCTTCCCAACCAACCTGCTCCAATCCTCGCTTTCCCCACCTTACTTTTTTCAGGAGATAACTCTAGTTTTCCTCATCCTCAGGCTAACAACTCTAGTATCATCCTTGATTATTCTTTTTCTCTTATATCTGACATTCAGTCCGTGAGAAATTCCTGTTGATTTCAACTTCAGAATATACCCAGGATCTATGTGCTGCCACCTTCACACTGCTACCCTGCTCAAGCCACCATCAAGTTTCTCATGGATTTCTGCCTTAATTTCCTAATTGGACTTTATTCTTCTACTTCTCCTTACAATCTATTCTCCATACGGCAAGACAGAAGTAAGATTACGCCACATCCCTGCTCAAAATTCTGCAAGTGATATCCAGTTTTCTCAGGGTAAAAGCCATCTGACAATTTCCAAAAAGGCTCTGTTTAGCCTGGTCTCCATCCCGTTACAGTATTTCTCTGAATTTGTCTCCAGTTTTTCTTTCCCTCATTCACTTTCACTATTTCTTGAATATTGCAGGAACACTTCAATCCTTTGGGCTGTTTCCTCTGCCTGGAAGCCTTTTGCCTCGGGCACTTGCGTGACTAACCTCCTCACCTGTTTAAAATCTGAGCTCAAATGTCGTTTCTAAATAATACCTACTCTTAACTATCCCATTTAAAAATCTCAGCCCCCTTCCTCTAACTTCATTCTTATCATCTCCCACATTCTTCTATACTTTCTTTTCTTTGTTATCATTTGCTTTGCTTTGTTCTTTTTTTCCTTTCCTTTCCTTTCTTTTATTTCCTTCCCTTCTAACACATCACATTATAGCATACTGTATACATTGTATTTCTCCTGTTGGTAATTTAAGCCCCAAATGGGCAGAGATTATTATCTGTTTGGTGCACTGATGTTTCACAAATGCTTAGAACACTTCCTGATCTATAGAAGAGACTAAAAATGTTTGTAGAATAAATTAATGAATCTTAGAAACTTAAATTTATTCCTTTAAGCATACTAAGGGGCACCATGCTTTCTCTTTCACTTTATTGGGCTGATTCACATTTACAAATGACCCAGTGCAATCTGCCTGATTTTTCATTCAGTATTTACACCAATAGAAATAAAATGCATATTAGTGTTATAAAATCAAACCTTAAATGACAGTAAATGTATCATTAATAGTTACTGAAGACCTTTTCCTGATATATATGACATTTAATGTTTTTCTCTTGTGACTTCATTGTTCTTTGTTTGCTTGTTCATCTTCTAGATTGTGAGCTCCTCAAAGTCAGGAACTTGGTCATCATATCTGTCTCCCAAATACCACACTCAATGTCTGGCACATAAGAAGTTTTACAAATATGCTGTTTTAGTCATAGGATGAGCATACACTTAAAATTTAATACTGGTCCTCCATATGCTGTGTCCTGAGCTTTCGCTATGTAGGTTGCTTTAATTCTTACAACCGTGTGGAGCGAAGCATTGGTCTCATTTTACAGATGTGATAAAGCTAGTTATTTATCTGTCTCCCAAATACCACACTCAATGTCTGGCACATAAGAAGTTTTACAAATATGCTGTTTTAGTCATAGGATGAGCATACACTTAAAATTTAATACTGGTCCTCCATATGCTGTGTCCTGAGCTTTCGCTATGTAGGTTGCTTTAATTCTTACAACCGTGTGGAGCGAAGCATTGGTCTCATTTTACAGATGTGATAAAGCTAGTTATTTTGTCCAGGACTTAATCATTGCAGTATTCTCACTGTCTAATCTCTAGTGACCATATCACAGGAAGTTAATTATGCTCTTTTTTAAAAGATAAATTGAAATAATGCTAACAATGCCAGATTTCTTGGAAATGTTTTGTTTTTAGTTTCAGTTAGAAGCACGCCTTAGCTTAGTGAATAAGGGACAATGAATGTTATTTATTTTCCTGCTCAATTCAGTTGGGAAAATTGACCTCATCGTTTTGTGTTTTCAATCCCTTAAGTGTAATAAAATTATTTACTACCTTAGTTTATATAAATCACCAAGATCTAATGGAAGCCACCCGGTTAACTCTCCTAAAGAGTCTTCAAGCATGTTTTGTTCTAAATCTCAGCTTAGGTATTTTCCATTGTTTACCACCTAATGTCTATACTACTTGATTTATGGAAAGTCTTATCTAATATAAATATGCTAAATAGCTATGATAAAATTGATCACTTTCCACATAATCATATACTGAAAAAAAATTCCACTGAATATATTTCTGCCCTCCATAGATTCCAGGATTTCAGTGAATTTTTCTTAATAATCTCTGCTTCAGAAATGTATATAAACTTTTGTCCTAATCAAATCTAACTCAAACGTCACTTCCTTTATGATGTTCTCTCTGTTTTCACATGCAGCATATACTTCCATTATACTCTGCACCTATCTCTACACTTGTAATGTGAAGTAGCCAGATATATGTGGACCTGGGTCATCTGTCATATTTAATTGTGTACTATATAAGGACAGACATTGTTTTGTATGGTTCTATCAAGCTACCCAGTATCTACATATACTGCCCTCCATAGGAGGTAATACATATGCTGAGCTCTACTCATTTAAAACTTCAATCAAGGTACTATTGGAATTTCTTAGTTTTACAACATAACTATGTCCTACTTCAAGTGACCTATTAAAATAGCTCTCAATAGTTTGCTTTAATACAACTGCCTTTAATAGCTTTTAAATTTAGTGTTTGTTTGAGTAGACTTTATGGTGATTTGTAAAATGATATGGATATAGTATATAGAAAATTTTAACAGAAATGTAAATAATAATTATAATTTAGGGAGACGGTGCCCTCTTACTCTATTTCACACACACACACACACACACACACACAGGCACACATATACACACACAAAAAAATCTCTATTTCCAAATCTTGTTCACAAGGAGCTCTCTAACTCCGTGAGTAATTTTTACAACCAATAACAGATTAACCAACAATAGTCACACAAACATATACACACACATATACACAGCCTAACTTCCCCACATCATTATTATCTATCTATCGTCAAGAATGCAGCTTATAAAATACAATGACCTGGCTGCTATAGGAAAGGATAAAATGTAGGTTTCAGTGATCTTCTGACATTGAGATGGCAAGGAATGTGTTTTTTGCAGGAATTTCAAAACCTGAATTGTAGAATGATTTGAGATACTGCCTTAACTACCAACAAATTTGATCCCGTGTTCTTCATCATTTTTCTGAGATTCTGGTTTCCCAGATTTCTGACCTTAATTGACTCAACCAAAAAAATCTGCTTATTATTAAAGACCATAAGGAGTAATCAACAGAACAAAATATGATTTAATATAATATTAAATATATTTTACAACTCAAAACATTCTAAAAGATGTGATGGTTTCTGACTATAATTCAGTATATACTATTTTAGTTTTAGTGACAATGTTTCTAACAAATACAGGAAAATGTTTCAGAACCTAGTGTCCTTTACAGCAAGTAGCAAAGACGGACTCAGGAATATGTAAGCAAAATCTAGCCAAACCAAACCAACCAACCAGACAACAACAACAAAGTGTGTTGCTGAGTGGCTCATAGACAAGGACAAGTATTTGTGATGTTCTAATATAATAGGTGGTAAGAACCAATGGAACATCTGTGATTCAAATGAGAGTGGTGGTGGTAGAAAACAAAACAAAAGAAACGATAATATGTGTAGAAATAATAAAAGAAAAAAGTCAAAGGGTATATTTTTACATGTACACGTTCAAAGATAGCGTGATGATATTTTGTCTCAGGAATTTCATGCAAAGTGCTGCGTATGTTGATATGTTAGGTCTCTTCTGGCCCAGTGACGATTATCTTGTGTGGTTTAAGTTCTCTATGCCATGAGTGAGGTAAGGGCATTTAGTCCCCAGATCCTTCCCTGCCAGATTACTGTGGTTGAATGTAAACACCACAACTCCTGCCAAGTGGCCTCTACTCCCTCTGATTCTAGTAATTATTTCCTCCTTTTGCCTCCTGCTGCTGCTAGCCTTGGGGTGCACTCTGCTTTGTTTATTTTCCTTAACCCTAATATACCTTTGTAAATAATCCTTTTTTGTTTTAATCTCTCAATTAAAATCTCCTCTTGGGGTGTGTCATCTGTTTTCTGCTAAGACTTTGATTAATATAATAGCTAACATTTATGAAATATTTACTATAATACAGGCACTGTTGGAATAATTCACATGGATCCAATTTTTTTATCCTCACAACGATCATGTGAATTAGGTGCTATTATGACTAAATTTAAAATATAAGGCTACTGAAGAACATAGATTTTAAATACCTTCATGATCATATAGCTTAAAACTAAGACAAAATAAAATCCAGGAGTCTGACTCCAGAGCAGAGCTTAGATGTGATAGTAATTAATATGCTTTTAAAGAAAATCTTATATTGTTGGTGTCTGTATAAATCCCATAGACAAGATCTAAGTACGAAAAAAAAATAGAAGCAAGTCAGGAAAACTTAGTTCACAGGTAATAAAACTAGACACAGATATCTAAATTTAGAAATATCCCATGCATATATTCTGCATATCTGGAATGCATCAAGATATTAATAAGCATCTTAATACTTTGGAAAAAGTATAGAGGGGACTTTTTTTCAACATTTGAAGAAAACATTTGACTAATATAAATATATCATACAAGTTAACTGAAAAATCTATCTGCTGTCTATCCTCAAGTTCAGTTATCAAGTATATATCATTTAAATTTAAGATGAAAAAAACACTACTTAAATCCCAAAGACTCATTAAAGTAAAACTAGTAAATGCATTTTACTTATCAATTATTTCCCTGAAAATGCACATTCTTTTTAAATTAATTTTTTATTTAAAAAAGAGCATCATGCCATTAAACAAAAAAAGGAAAATTTTATTTACTGGGAAATTCTTGCTGATTTTTACATAAGATTGTGACAAAAAAAAAGGTCAGATTTTTATTTTTATTCAGAGTAAGGAGAGATTTTATCTTCAGGGATGATTACAAGGTGGGGAAAGGGCAAGGATCTCAAGAGTTAGGCAAAGATTTCTCTTTTAGAGAGAGGAGTAAACAAGGCTAGAATGAACTGGATGGGGAGAAGAGGGATTTAAGGGTGGTATGATCTGACAGAGAATGTTCCACTCTGAGACCAGCCTGCTACCTTGAGGGACTATGTAAGAGGGGTGGTGTGCTGCTTCATCTTGAAAGTAAGTCAAAATTCAGGGATTTGGGGAAAGTAGAAAATCTTAACCAAAATTTGGTTAATAGGCATTTTGTTCCCATTGGTCAGTGGGGATGGGCAGTTTAGCTTATCATTTATGAGGTAAAGAATGGGAATTTTGAAGTTCTGTGTTGGGTCTCATCATAGGTGAATGGGGGACATTTGTAAGTTTTGCCTGTGCTATATGGGGAAGGGTCATTCTTTACAGTAATTTCCTAGAACACAAAAGGATAGGGGGGTTCTTATTATTTCATCTACATAAACTGGAACAGAAGATGATTTCACTGGTTTATTAAACTCCTCAGGATCTTCTACCTACCCTTCTTAACCTTTACATTCCAAATTCACTTCTATTTCCTTTCTAGAGCTGGTAATCTTTCTTCCATGAAGTTTATGAAATTCTTCATGACATGCATAGACTTTGACAGTTCTGTTTCTGATGTGCATAATACCTACCAGATTGATTTGTGATAATATCATTGAGAGGCCACTTATAGCCTATTTATGACTCAGCAAACCATGGTCTTTTACAGCCTCTTTTAAGATGGTTTGGAGAAATAAAGAATAATACTTCATGACATGTAAAAATTATATTAAGTTTGAAGTTTAATGTCCATACATAAGTTTTATTGGGACACAGCCATGCTTATTTTTATATAAATTTTCCATGACTGTTTTCATCCTACAAGGTGAGAACTGTATACTTGCAACAGAGACAATATGGCCCACAAAGCCAAAAATATTTACTAAATCATCCCTTGTAGAAACTAAGTTGCAGACTCTGGTCTATATAGTCACATTACACTACAATGATCAAGTATAGATGTTTGACAGTATTTAAGTTTCTGAATGAATGAACCTATATAGAGAAATGTATAGGTATAACTATATTACTGATATATCCTATTAATTTTATTATTTTTCTGTTGAGTTTTTAGCTTTTCTAGGTACATAATTTTGTCTGAAAATAATTAGGACAATTATGTCATGCCTTTCTTTGCTAATATTTCTAAGCAATCATTCCTTTACTTATTTCTAACCAATGTTTACCCCCAGTTATATTGTCAGATTTTCCTGGAAAATATTAATAGTGCAAATTTCCTGCTGTTTCCTAACTTTGACATAAATATTTATAGTGGCTCTTCACTAAATTACATTTACATCAATATCCTTAGTGATATATTGATGTAAATTTGATTTGAGACAGATCAACTTCATAATGTAAGGATATTTCTCTTTATGAAGAGAATTTATGATAATTTATAAATAAATGTGATATCTGTTAAATGACTTTTAAGCATCTAGATGTAGTTCATATTCTGTTTTGGCCCATTAATGTCATGTATTTCATTAATATATTTTTAAGTACTGCACCATTTTTTCATTACTATTTTGGATCTTATTTTGGGGCATTATGTTATTAAGTAGTTGTATGTTTTATTTAAGAAGTTTATAACTGTATTCATTAATGATATTGGCTGTAGATTTCATTTTTGAGGGTGTTCTTTTGGAAAAGTTTACTATCAAATTTATATTTGCTTCAAAAATATTTTTGAGTAATTTTCCTATTTTTCTATCCTTTGAATGTGTTTACAAAATGTGGAAATAAGTTGTTTCTAGATAATATCAATATTTATTTGCTAGAAAATAAAAACTCACCTATAAACATGTTTTATTGTTATTTTAAAGTGGTTTTACATATTTCTTTTAACTCATTTCCTTATTAATTTCCTGATCAAGTTTTCACTTCTTACATCATTTTGACAATTTCACTTTCATAGATGTACACATTTTGTAGAAAAATTCAAAGATTTTAACATAGTTAATAATTTTGTTTGCATACTTTTGGTCTCTCAAAAGCTAAGAAAAATGAATTCATGTCTTCTACAATTAACAGCTTTGCATAATAACGTACTACTATTAACTTTATGATTTTATGACCAGTATATATTTATTAGAACATTTACAAGTACAAAATTACCTTACTTATCCATTTAAGTTATTTGTGTTGAGATATGTTTTCTCTCTAATAACATTGGAAAACCTACATTTTTGTTTGTATTTGTTGATATATTTTTGTCCATTTTTTATTTTTAATTTTGGCAATTTGTTCTATGCTTCTTTCAGATAAACAACATCTGTTCAACTTTTGCTTTGTGATCTAATTTGGTATGTTGTGTTGGTTAATTATAAATTAACCAATTCAAAATTTATTATTTTAAATATCAGATAATATTTGATTTTTCTTCTCATAACTTGTTTTGTGGTTTCTACTTTTCTTATATTTTTCTTGATTTTCCCATAGGGGTATATCAACTGAAGTTTTTCCCATCTTTATTTTTTCTTCTTCTATTTTTTCTAGCTTTTTGGAATGCATGTATTGCCTTATTTCGTTCCATTATTTTAAAAGAAACCATCAGCATCATAAATGAAACTATCTATTAACTACCCTTACATAAGATAAAAATATTGTTTTTTCTTTCCCTTCCAACTATTTTCCAGTTTAAAAAAATGTACATTATTTGGTATTCACATTAATTTAAAAATGTTCTCCATAAGCATATTATTTTATAACCTTACTAACCACGATTATTAAAATATGACTCTGTGGTTTAACTCCATATCCTAACAATTATTAAAATATGGCTGTATGGCTTAACCCCATATCCTAACTAGGGATGTTACCATTATTACCATGTATTACCATTTCTTCTATCATCTTCTGTAGAGCTGAAGTGTATCTTAGAGTCACCTCTTCATGAAGGAGATATTGGTGATATATTTTCTCAGCTGCTGGTATATGAAAATATTTCTGTAATGCCCTCAGGTAATAATGATAATTTCGGTTGATACGCAAATATTTTTCTTAAAAATATATTTTGTTCTTTTATCCTCAGACATCTAATATGCAGAAGATAAGATACAGCCAGATTTTTCTTCCCCCCCACCGCCCCCCTTGGAAACAAACCATTTTCCCCTACCAGAAACTTGATGGATGTTTTTCTTTATCCTTTGACCTTCTCTAGCTCAACAGGAAATGTTTTCATTTGGGGTTCTTTTCTTTTTTTTTTTTTTTTTTTTTTTTTTGGTGATGGAGTCTCTCGCTCTGTTGCCCAGGCTGGAGTACAGTGGCGCAATCTCGGCTCACTACAACCTCCGCCTCCCGGGTTCAAACAATTCTCCTGTTTTAGCCTCCTGAGTAGCTGGGACTACAGGCACCTGCCCCCACGCCCGACTAATTTTGTATTTTTAGTAGAGATGGGATTTCACCTTGTTGGTCAGGCTGATCTCAAACTCCTGACCTCAGGTGATCCACCCACCTCGGCCTCCCAAAGTGCTGGGATTACAGGGGTGAGCCACTGCACCTGGCCTATTTTCTTTAATGTAAATACTATTCCATGATCCTGTTTGATTTACAGACTCTTTTTGTTAAAAGATTTCCTTTGTTCTTGAGATTAGAATTCGTTGCAACAACTGTGTTAGCCTTAGTTTTTCCTTTTCAATTTACTATCTTTAATGATAGCATCCTCAGGGCTTTTGCACCATGTATATCTTTACATTCTTAATAATTATTTCCATCTAATTAACTTTTTACTCTGAGATATTGGGAAGCTATCACAGACTTCCATTTAACAAACTTAATTTCTGCATTTTCAAATATGCTTATTACTGTTTATACTGAACTTATGAATTTAACTATTTTTACAGGTATCCATGCTATATCCAACTGGACTCCCTTGCTAACTGGCAGCTTTCCTTTCATAATTAAAGTGTCCTCTTTAATCTTAATCAGAGTATATCCTAAAATTAAAATATTCTCTTCTGCTTCTTATTTTGAACAATGGTATCTTTTCATATGTTTGGCGATTTTTTTTCCTGCTTACTCATCATTACAGAAGATACTCTATGCTGTATAACATTTGTATTTTAGATGATTCTATCAAATATTGCTTATTTCCTGTAAACATCTAGAAGTCTTTTAGGCTGAGGAGAAGCTATAACTTTGTTTTAACAGTTACTAGTTCAACTTGTAACAAAATTAAAACTTTTTTTTTAAACTTTGCTCATTTAAATATACAGTGGCCTAAGGAAACTAAGAACCAATCACAGCAGAGTTTGTGTAGGTTTGATGGCTAGGACCAACCATGGGAACTGATGCATCATTTCCTGAATTCAGTTGCGTTCAAGGGTAGTGGTATTCCTGTTCTTTGTCTGACATAACTGTCCACACCTAAAAGCTGGGCACAGACTTTCCCATCTGGTGGGAAATATTTCAGAAACATTAGTGAGACTTGCAGTGTCCTGCTATTGCTGCAAAACTTGCTCTTCCTTCAGCCCTTGCCATGGAATTCAGGTATAATTGTGGTCTTCTATTGGCACATCCTTTATTTACAGACATACCTCAGAGATATTACAGGTTCAGTTCCACACCACCAGAAAAGCAATTATCACAAAGTGAATCACATGATTTTTTTCACTTCCTAGTCTATAAGAGACTTATTTTTTCACTTTTTAATCATAGCCATTCTGACTGGTGTGTGAGATGGTATCTCATTGTGGTTTTTGTTTCTGTGTTTTGTTGTTGTTGTTGTTGTTGTTGTTGTTGTTGTTGTTGTTGTTGTTTTTGAGACGGAGTCTTGCTCTGTCACCCAGGCTGGAGTGCAGCGGCGCGATCTTGGCTCACTGCAAGCTCCGCCTTCCGGGTTCACGCCATTCTCCTGCCTCAGCCTCCCGAGTAGCTGGGATTACAGGCGCCCTTCACCAGGCCCAGGTAATTTCTGTATTTTTATAGAGATGGGTTTTCACCATGCTGGCCAGGATGGTCTCGAACTCCTGGCTTCAAGTGATCCACCCCCCTCGGCCTTCCAAAGTGCTGGGATAACAGGCGTGAGCCACCACACCCAGCCTCATTGTGGTTTTGATTTGCATTCTCTAATGATCAGTGATGTTGAGTTTTTTCTTCATACGTTTGTCCCATGTATGTCTTCTTGACATGTATGTCACTTGAAAAGTGTCTGCTCACGTCCTTTGCCCACGTTTTAATGGTGGTTTTTTGTTGTTGTTGTTGTTGTTTTTGTTTTTTGTTTTTTGCTTGTAAATTTGTTTAAATTACTTATAGATTCTGGATAGTAGAACTTTGTCAGATGCATAGTTTGCAAATATTTTCTCCCATTCTGTAGGTTGTCAGTTTACTCTGTTGAATTTCTTTTGCTATGCAGAAATTCTTAAATTTAATTACATCCTATTTGTCAATTTTTAGTTTTGTTGCAATCGCTTTGGCATTTTTGTCATGAAACTTTTGCCAGATCCTGTGCCTGGAATGGTATTTATGAGCTTACCTTCTAGGGTTTTTATAGCTTTAGGTTTTAAGTTTAAGTATTTAATCCATCTTGAGTTTATTTTTTGTATGGTATAAGGAAGTGGTCCAGTTTCAATCTTCTGCATATGGCTAGCCAGTTATCCCAGCATTGTTTATTAAACGGGAAGTCCTTTGTCCGTTGCTTGCTGGAGAGATTGCAGAGAAAAGGGATTGCTTATACACTGTTGGTGGGATTGTAAATTAGTTCAGCAATTATGGAAAACAGTGTGGTGATTCCTCAAAGAACTTAAAGAAGAATAACCATTCAACCCAGCAACCCCATAATTGGGTATGTGCCCAAAGAAATATAAATGGTTCTACCATAAAGACACATGCACACCTATGTTCACTGCAGCACTGTTCACAATAGCAAAGACATGGCATCAACCTAAATACTCATCAACAGTGGACTGGATAAAGAAGATGTGATACATATATACCATGGAATACTATGCAGCCATAAAAGATAATAAGATTATGTCCTCTGCAGGGACATGGATGGAGCTGGGGGCTATTATAGTAGGCAAACTAATTTAGGAACATAAAACCCAATATCACATGTTCTAACTTACAAGTGGGAGCTAAACAATGAGAACTCATGGACACAAAGAGGGGAACAATAGGCACTGGGACCTACTTGAGGGAGGTGGGTGAGAGGAGGAAGAGGATCACAGAAAAGTGCTTATTGGGTACTAAGCTTATTGCCTGGATGGCAAAATAATCTATATCCCTGTTACATGCAGTTTACCTATATAACAAACCTTCACATGTACCTCTGAACCTAAAATAAAATTTAAAAAAAGACCTATGTTTACACTATACTATAGTTTATTAAGTATGTAATAGAATTACATCTGAAAAAGCAATGTACATACCTTAATTTAAAAATATTTTCTTGCTTACAAATGCAAATAATCATCTGAGTCTTCAGCAAGTCATAATCTTTATGTGGGTGGAGGATCTTGTCTGGATGTCAATGGCTGCTGACTGATCAAGGTGGTGGTTGCTAAAAGTTGAGTGGCTGTGGCAACTTCTTAAAATAAGACTACAATGAAGTTTGTTGCATTGATTGACTCATATTTTCATGAAAGATTTCTCTTTGGCATGCAATCCTGTTTGATAGCATTTTACCCACAGTGGAACTCCTTTCAAATTGGAGTCAATCTTCTCAAAACCTGCCACTGCTTTATCAACAAGTTTATGTAATATTCTAAATCCTTTGTTATCATTTCACAATATTCATAGCATCTTCACTGGGAGTAGATTCCATCTCAAGAAACCACTTACTTTGATCATTCATGAGAAGCAATTCCTCATTCATTCAAGTTTTATCATAAGATTACAGCAATTGAGTCACATTTTCAGGCTTCACTTCTATTCTAGTTCTCTTGCTATTTCTACCGCATCTGCAGTTACTTCCTCCACCGAATTCTTGAACCCCTCAAAATCAACCATGACGACTGGAATCAACTTCTTCCAAATTCCTGTTAATGTTGATATTTTGACCTCCTCCTATGAATCATTTATGTTTTTAATGACATCCAGAATGGTGAATTCTTTCCAGAAGTTTTCCAACTTACTTTGCCCAGACCCATTCACGGAATCATTATGTATGGCACCTGTAGCCCTACAAAATGGATTTTTTTTTTTTTTTTTTTTTGAGACGGAGTCTTGATCTGTCACTCAGGCTGGAGTGCAGTGGCATGATTTCGGCTCAGCTCGCTGCAGGCTCCATCTTCTGGGTTCCTGCCATTCTCCCACCTCAACCTCCCGAGTAGCTGGGACTACAGGCGCCCGCCACCATGCCCGGCTAATTTTTTGTATTTTTAGTAGAGACAAGGTTTCACCGTGTTAGCCGGGATGGTCTCTATCTCCTGACCTCGTGATCTGCCTGCCTCGGCCTCCCAAAGTGCTAGGATTATAGGCGTGAGCCACTGCGCCCGGCCAAAATGGATTTCTTAATAAGACTTGCAGATCAAAATGACTCCTTGATCCATGGAGTGCAGGCATGAAAACGTTAATCTCCTTGCAGATCTCCATCAGAGCTCTTGAGTGACTAGGTGCATTGTCAATGAGCAGTAATATTTTGAAAAGAATAGTTTTTTTCTGAGCAGTAAATCTTAACTGTGAGCTTAAAATATTCAGTAAACCATGCTGTAAACAGATGTGCTGTCATTCAGACTTTATTGTTTCATTCACAGAGCATAGGCTGAATACATTTAGCATAATTCTTAAGGGCCCTAGGATTTTTGGAATGGTAAATGAGCACTGGCTTCAACTGAAAGTCACCAGCTGCATACAGTTATCCCTCAGTATGCATGGAGGATTCGTTCCAGGACTCAGATGAATACCAAACTCTGTGCAGTCCCTGATATAAAATGGTGTGGTGGCCAGGCATGGTGGCTCATGCCTGTAATCTCAGCACTTTGGGAGGCTGAGGCGGGTACATCGCCTGAGGTTAGGAGTTCGAGACCAGTCTGGCCGACATGAAGAAACCCCCCCTACTAAAAATACAAAAAAATGAGTTGGGGGTGGTGGCGGGCACTTGTAATCCCAGCTACTCGGGAGTCTGAGGCAGGAGAATCACTTGAACCCAGGAGGTGGAGGTTGCAGTGAGCTGATATTGTGCCACTGCACTCCAGCCTGGGTGACAAGAGTGAAACTCCATCTCAAAAAAAAAAAAAAGAAAAAGGTATGTGTGGTATTTGAATATAACCTAGGCACATCTTCCCATATACTTTCAAACATCTCTACATTACTTATGACACCTAATACAATGTAAATGCTATGTAAACAGTTGTCATTTGTAATGTTTAGGGAATAGTGACAAGAAAAAGTTGGCTGTACATGTTGGGTACAGATGCAATTTTTAAAAAATATTTTTGATCCATGGTTGGTTAAACTCACAGATGCAGAATCCACAAATATAGAGAGCTAACTATACTTCTAAATTCCATAATTCTCAATTTTATCTTTTGTAGAAGAACTGGACTAGATTATCTCTAAAGTGTCTTCCACTTCTATATTTCTTCCAGTCCACATTAATAGGACCATTGTTAGGCTGATATCTGTTTCTAAAGTACAACGGAGTAAATCAACAAGGAGAAGCAAGGTTGTCTTCTCATTCAGAAGGCCAGAGGTTGCTAAATACTCCAGTTCTGAATTATAAGTGAAACAGGGAAGTTATATACTAGGTTATTGGTGTGCTGTGAAATGTTTTAACCTTGGCTTTGCTCTATTAACTTTATCTGTCCTTTTTAAATCATTTTCAGAAATAAAATAAGGTGAATCACCTCAAGTGGGGTACACCAATGAGTTGAGATCAATTTGGGAGGTCCTTCATATTGACCTTTGTTGATACAAATTATCTTTGTCACAGAATATTGCTGTGATTCCATTACCTCCTGTTGTACTTGCCTGAGCTTCCCATTGTTTTAGTCACTCTGCATCACTGTGTACGATGTCGATTGTGTTTTAGATGGTTAAAAAAAAGGAAAAGAAACATTTCAGTCATACCAAAGTGTTGATTTGCAATAAACAGTATAATTTACTGTGGCTCTGGGTATTGATTAATCTATACAATGAAAATGGCTTTTGAGTGCTTTGGTTATCAGTTGAAATGATCTCTATTTTTTAAGCTGATAATTACTGAAAAATGTCTCAAGTGGAAAAAAGGGTGCAATACAAACTAGTGTTTTATCCAGATATCTATTCTGCCTGGGAAAGGTAAAAGGATACACATTATGGTTGCAATACAGTCTGGATGTTTCACTTCTGTGTTTGTGTATTTCTTGCCCATCTCAAATAATAGGTGGGACTTTTTTTCACTTTTATTTTAAGTGAAGGGGCACATGTGCAGAATGTGCAGGTTTGTTACACAGGTAAACATGTGTGATGAGGGTTTGTTTTACCCATTATTTCTTTTTTAAAAAAATTTCAATAGGTTTTTGGGGAACTGGTGGTGTTTGGTTACATGGATGAGTTCTTTAGTGGTGATTTCTGAGATTCTGGTGCACCCTGACCCAAGCAGTGTACACTGTACCCAATGTGTAGTCTCTTATCTCTCAACCCCTCCCACCATTTCCCCTGAGTCCTCAAAGTCCATTGTATCATTCTTATGCCTTTGCATCCTCATAGCTTAGCTCCCATTTGTGAGTGAGAACTTACGATGTTTGGTTTTCCATTCCTGAGTTACTTCACTTAGAATAATGGTCTCCAATTCCATCAAAATTGCTGAGAAAGCCATTATTTCATTCCTTTTTAAGACAAAGCAGTATTCATATATATTTGTATATGTATAATAATATATATGTATATACACATAGAATAATATATATATTAATCAACAAGTGATTAATGGATGTTTGGGCTGGTGCCATATTTTTGCAATTGTGAATTGTGCTGCTATAAACATGCGTGTGCAATTATCTTTTTCGTATAATGACTTCCTTTCCTCTGGGTAGATACTCAGTAGTGGAATTGCTGGATCAAATGGTAATATCTACTTTTCGTTCTTAAGAACTCTCCACATTGTTTTCAGTAGTGGTTGTACTAGTTTATATTCCCACCAACAGTGTAAAAGTGTTCCCTTTTTACCACATCCATGCCAATATCTATTATTTTTTGATGGTATCAATTGTTGCAGGAGTAAGGTGATATCTCATTGTGGTTTTTATTTGCATTTCCCTGATAATTAGTGATGTTGAGCATTTTTTCATATGTTTGTTGCCCATTTATATATCTTCTTTTGAGAACTGTCTATTCACGTCCTTAGCCCACTTTTTGATGAGAATGTTTGTTTTTTTCTGGCTG
The DNA here is from genome assembly GCF_028858775.2 of Pan troglodytes. Lineage (NCBI taxonomy): Eukaryota > Metazoa > Chordata > Mammalia > Primates > Hominidae > Pan > Pan troglodytes. The sequence goes on from NC_072411.2 coordinate 67,290,419, forward strand.
ATTTGTTTGAATTCATTGTAGACTCTGGATATTAGTCTTTTGTCAGATGTATAGATTGTGAATATTTTATCCCACTCTGTGGGTTGTCTGTTTACTCTGCCAAGTATTTATTTTGCTGGTCAGAAGCTTTTTAGTTTAATAAGTCTCATCTATTTATTGTTGTTTTTGTTTCACTTGCTTTTGGGTTTTGAAGTCTTTGCCCAAGCCAATGTCTAGAAGGGTTTTTCTGATGTTCTAGAAGTTTTATGGCTTCAGGTCTTAATTTAAGTTCTTGATCTCTCTTGAATGAGTTTTGTATAAGGTGAAATATGAGGATCCAGTTTCATTCTCCTACATGTGGTTTGCCAATTATCCCAGCACCATTTATTGAATAGGGAGTCTTTTCCCTACTTTATTTTTTTGTTTGCTTTGTCAAAGCTGTAAACATTGGGCTTTATTTCTGAATCCTGTATTCTGTCCCATTGGTCTATATGCTGATTTTTATGCCAGTACCTGCTGTTTTGGTGACTATAGCCCTATAGTTTGAATTCAGGTAATGTGATGCCTCCAAATTTGTTCTTTCTGTTTAGTCTTGCTCTGACTATGCGGGCTCTTTTTATTTTCATATGAATTTTAAGATTATTTTTTCTAGTTCTATGAAGAATAATGGCGGTATTTTTATGGGAATTTGTTATGTTTCCATTTGTTTGTGTTGTCTTTGATTTCTTTCAGCAGTGTTTGTAGTTTTCCTTGTAGAAGTCTTTAATCTCCTTCGTTAAGTATATTCCTAAGTATTCTATTTTTTTTTTTTTTTTGCAGCTATTGTAAAAGGGGTTGAGTTCTTGATTTGATTCTCAGCTTGGCCACTGTTGGTAGTATAGCAGAGCTACTGAGTTGGGTACATTAACTTTGTATCAAAACTTTGCTGAATTCGTTTACCAGTTGCAGGAGCTTTTTGAATAAGTGTTTAGTGTTTCCCAGGTATACAATTATGTCCTCAGCAAACAGTGACAGTTTGACCTCCTCTTTACCAATTTAGATGTCCTTTATTCCTTTCTCTTGTCTGATTCATCTGGCTAAAACTTCCAATACTATGTTGAATAGAAGTGGTGAAAGTGGGCAAAATCCTGCACTAACCGAATCCCACAGCATATCAAAAAGATAATCCACTACGATCAAGTGGGTTTTGTACCAGGGATGCAGGGATGGTTAAACATCCACAAGTCAATAAATGTGATACACTGCATAAACAGAATTTTTAAAAATCACATGACCATCTAAATAGATCCAGAAGAAACATTTGACAAAATCCAACATCACTTTATGATTATAACCCTCAACAGAATCAGCATAGAAGGGACATACCTTAAGGTAATAAAAAGCCATCTATGACAGACCCACAGACGACATCATACTGAATGGGGAAAAGTTGAAAGCATTCCCCCTGAGAACTGTTGTACAGATGATTTCATCACCTAGGTATTAAACCTAGTATCCATTCGTTATTTTTCCTGACCCTCTTCTCCTCCCACCTTGTCACACACCCTCTGATAGGCCCCAGTGTGTGTTGGTTTCCTTTATATGTTCATGTGTTCTCATCATTTAGCTCCTACTTATGCCTGCAAACATGTCATATTTGGTTTTCTGTTCCTGTGTTACTTTGCTGAGGATAATGGCCTCATGCTCCATCCATGTCCTTGAAGGACATGATCTCATTCTTTTTTTTTGTGGCTGCATAATATTCCGTGTTGTATATGTACCACATTTTATTTATCCACTCTATCACTGATGGGCATTTAGGTTGATTCCATGTCTTTGCCATTGTGAGTAGTGCAGTAATGAACATATGCATGCATGTGTCTTTATAATAGCGTGACTTATATTCCTTTGGGTATATACCTGGTAAAGGGATTGCTGGATCAAATGGCATTTCAGTCTTTAGTTGTTTGAGGAATCACCACAATGTCTTCCACAATGATTGAACTAAGTTACGCTCCCACCAACAGTGTATAAGTAAGTGTTCCTTTTTCTCCACAATCTCTGCAGTATCTGTTATCTTTTTACCTTTTAATAATAGCTGTTCTGACTGGTGTGAGATGGTATCTCTTTGTGGTTTTGATTTGCATTTCTCTAATGATAAGTGATGTAGAGTTTTTTTATATGCTTGTTGGCCACATGCATTTCTTCTTTTGAGAAGTGTCTGTTCATGTCCATTGGCCACTTTTTAATGGGGTTGTTTGTTTGTTTGTTTTTCTTATAAATTTGTTTAAGTTCCTTATAGATGCTGGATATTAGACCTTTGTCAGATGCATAGTTGGCAAGTATTTTCTCCTATTCTCTAGGTTATGTGTTTACTCTGTTGATCCATATATATATATATATATATATATATATATATATATATTGCTGTGCAGAAGCTCTTTAGTTTAATTAGATCATAATCTTTTATCGTATCCCTTAACTCAAAAAAATATTGAACTTTAAAATATTGGTAGCTTTTTTCCCACTATCAACCTCCATAGTAAAACTATAATTAGGCTTTCCTTCAAATGAAAATCCATTCATTTTTTATAGTTTGCCTGAAACAACACAGTATTCTTTCTTAATAGTATTTTCATGTTGAGCTAAACAAACAACATTTAAATAAGGAAAAAAATATTATTATTTCTTTTTTATTATACTTTTTTTCCTTCTTCTTTCTTTCTTTCTTCTTTTTTTTCTCTTAATATATGGGGTCTAACTCTATCACCCAGGCTGGAGTATAGTGGTGCAATCATAGCTCATTGCAGTCTTGAAATCCTGAGCTCAAGTGATCCTCCCTTCTCAGCCTCTGAGTAGCTGGGACCATAGGTATGTGCCACCATGCCTGGCTCTTTATTACATTTCTGTTATAATATTTTCTCTATTATATTTCATTTTAGTTACTAAAGAATATGATTTTGAACTTTTTTGGAAAGATCATCATTTTACTCTTTGTTGTAGAAGAAAATCTATGATGGTCTAATGAACTACGGAAATATTAACATACTCTTAAGAATAATACATATATTTGTATTACCAAAGGCTGTGCTTATTAGTCATTCAAACTTCAACTAATTTTTTCTTTCATGAAATACTCAGAAGTATCTATTCTCCACCACCAACACTCCCTCCATCATTTAATTTCAAGCAGACTTGGGTTTATTCCTGGAAATGATTTTTTACTAGTGTTCTTAATTTTAGTCTTCTTCTTTCTCCAATATCTTAAGGCAGAATAATTTTTCTTAAATGCAACTTTCATTCTTTCTCCATAAATTTGAGGTATCTTCACATGAAATTGAGCTTCAAAGAAGATGAAGATGAGTAAGGGCCGGGAAAGCCAGGGAAGGTTTCTGTTTCCTGTGTATCAAGTTTCCCAAACAAGAATCTTGGAGTCCTCTTCAGCTTCTGCAACTCCTTCTCCATCAACATGCAGTCAAACTTCAAATTGTATTGACGGAAACTCAGAACTGCTTAGATCATTTTCTTACTCTCATTATTTCTGCCTGGATTTAGACATTCATTGTCTTTTGCCTGGGCTCTTGCAATAGGCTTTTATCTTATCTCCTACCATAAAAGGTTTCAGATGCTACACATCCTCCATACTACCAAAGTAATAGGTAAAAAATAAATCTGATTGCGTCTGTACAAAAAAAAACTGTTAGAACTAATAAATAAATTCAGTAAAATTGCAGGATACAAAGTCAACATACAAAAATCAGTAGTGTTTCTAAACACTAAGAATCAACTATTTGCAAGAGAAGTCAAGACAACAATATCATTTTAAAGCATCAAAAATATTGAGGAATAAACTTAATGAGGTGAAATATCTGTACACCAAAAACTATAAAACATGGATTAAAGAAATTAAATAAGACACACATAAAAAGAAAGATATCCCGTGTTAATGAGTGGAAAGAATTAATGTTCTTAAAATACGCAGAGTACTTAAAGTGATCTATGGATTCAATGAAATCCGTATAAAAATTCCAATGATATAACAGATATTTTTTAAATCTTAAAATTCATATGGAATCACAACTTACCCCCCAAACAGTCAAAGCAATCTTAAGTAAAAATAATGAAACTTGGTTGCATCACACTGCCTGATCTCAAAATACATTACAAAGTTGTAGTGATCAAAACAGCTTGGTACTGGCATAAAAATCAGCACACAAATGGAACAGAACCAAAAGCCCAGAAATAAATCCATGCGTTTATGGTCAATAAATCTTTGACAAAATTACCAAGAACACAAAATAGGAAACGAACAGTCTCTTCAGTAAACGATGTTGGAAAAACTTGGTATCCACATGCAGAAGAATGAAATTGGACCCTTATCTCACACTATATACAGAAATCAACTCAAAATGGATTAACAACTTACAGAACACCTAAAACTGTAACAGTACTAGAAGAAAATATAGGGGAAAACTCTATGACATTGATCTGGGCAATGATTTTTTGAATCTGACCCCAAAATCACAGACCAAAACAAAAGAAATAATCAACAGAATGAAAAGACAACCTACAGAATGGAAGAAAATATTTGCAAACCATATGTTCAATAAGGGGTTAATATCTAAAATATGTAAGAAACTCCAGCAACTCAATAGCAAATAATAATAATAATAACCTGATTACAAAATGGGCAAAGGACCTAAATGGACATTTCTCAAAAGAAGTCATACAAATGGCCAACAAGTGTATGAAAAAATTCCCAATATCACTAATCATCAGGAAAACACAAATTAAAACTACAGTGAAATAGCACCTCACTTTCATTAAAAATGGCTACTATCAAAAGAACAAAAGATAAGCGTTGGTAAGGATGTGGAGAAAACAAAAGTGTTGTACACTGTTGGTGGGATTGTAAATTAGCCATTATAGAAAACAGTATGGAAGTTCCTCAAAAAAGTAAATACAGAACTATTATATGATCCAGTAATTCTACTTCTGGGTATATACCTAGACATTCAAAGAATTGCTACCAACCCTACTGCAACTATTTCACAAGATAGAGAAAGAAGGAATCCACCCTAAATCATTCTATTAAGTCAGTATCACCCAAATACCAAAATCAGGAAAGGACACAAGAAAAAAGAAAACTGCAGACCAATGTTCCTGATAAACATAGATGCAAAAATTCTCAACAAAATTCTAGCTAAGCAAATCCAAGGGCATATCAAAAAGATAATACATCATGATCAAGTGGGTTTCATACCCGGGATGCAGGGATGGTTTAACATATGTAAATCAATAAATGGGATACATCACATAAACAATTAAAAATAAAAATCATATGATCGTCTTAATAGACACAGAAAAAGTGTTTGATAAAGTACAGTATCCCTTTATGGTAAAAAATCCTCAATAAAATTGGCATAGGAGAAACATACCTCAAAGTAATAAAAGCCATCTGTGACAAACCCAGAACCAATATCATACTGAATGGGGAAAAGTTGAAAGCATTCCCCCTGAGAACTGGAACAACACAAGGTGACAAAATTAGTGTGATAAAGAGATATTTACACTGTCGTGTTTATTGCAGCATTATTTCCAATAGACAGGATATGGAATCAACCTAAGTCTTATCTGTAGATGAGGAACGGATAAAGAATTGCACACACACACACACACACACACACACCCCCACACACACAATGAAGTACTCTTCAGCCTTAACAAAGAAGGAAATTCTGTCACTTGTGACAACATGAATGAACCTGGAGGACATTAGGTTGAGTAAAATAAGCCAAGCACAGAATGACAAATATTGCATGATGTAACTTAGGTATGGAATCTAAAAATGTCAAACTCACAGAAACAGAAAGTAGAATGGTGGTTACCAGGGGCTAGTGGGTAGGGCTGTAGGGGTGGAGGAATGGAAAATGTTGGTCAAAGGGTACAAAAGTTCAGTTAAACAGGAGGAATAAGTTCTGGATATCTATTGTACAATGTAATGACTGTAGTTAATAATACTGTGTTGCATATTCAAAAATTGCTATGTGTCGATTTTAAATGTTCTCACCACCAAAATATAAATATCTGAGGTGATGGAGATATTAATTAGTTTGATTTAATCATTTCACAATGCAAATATCAAGTTTCACACTGTAAATATGTACAATTTTTAATTGTCAATTAAATATAATTGAAAAATAGAACATAATAAAATATTGGATTATTAACTCTATCAGGAAATGGAGCTTTGAGTAACATTTTACAGTTTATATTTATGGTTTTAGCCACCAAGCAAACATGGTGGTCAAGAACTTGGACTCACATTCAGGTTGCCATAGTCCAAATTCAGGCTTCCCTACTCACTAATGTGTTCTTAAGCAAGAAATAAACTTATTTTGGCTTCCTTTGGTAAAATGGGATTAATAATTGTTCCTATCCTACATTTTATTGTGAAGATTGAATTAATGAAATGTACACGTAAAACACTTAAGACAATTCCTGGCTTTAGTAAGATTTCAACAAAAATGGTCATTATTATGATGCTTTATTCTGTTACATTTATGGATTATTAGACAGATAAAATTGGACCTCATATGTGACCATTCTATTTTCCTTTATTCAAATGGAAAAAGAATGTCAATTCAACATAGGGAGATACTATATATGTATAAATTATTACTTAAATTTATGTTTTTACTTAAATATATGTTTACTAAAATCAAGTGTTTAAATTTATATATTAACTTTTACATTTATAACATCTTATTTCTTCTGAAAACAACCAACACAACCCATTTCTTATCAGTGATAATTCAAATGGCCTTTTTATTCTTTCCAGAATTTTTCAATCCCAATTCTTCTCTTCTGTTCTTTTTCAGCAGCATCTTGCACAGGGCTTTATGGAAAAGACTGAGGTGCTGTGGTGAATTTAATCTTCTCTGTTGTTTACTTTAATCTCTTCATCCAGTTACTCTGACTTTTCTCCATGCTTAATGTTATCCCTCTTGATTTCACAGCTTAACAATTTCTTCTTTGTTCTTGACCCCATCCTAGCCTTCTTATTTCAAAAGTCCCCTCAAGCAAGTTTCTTTTCACATTCTTAATTTCTTATTCTTAATAACTCCTTTTTTATGCCTTCAAGCAAGTATGGCTCTCTCTCATACTGAAAAATGTGCTCTTCCGTTCTATTTTGCTACTGTTTTTATTCACTTAACAGTAAATTTCAAACAAGTTTTGTGCACCTAATTCTTTCATTTCTTTACAACCCACCCATTGCTTATCCACTCTTACAGCTGTACTAGAATTGTAATTTAAATATGTATCATATCACTTTTTTTGTAACATTGATAATTTATAATATTTAACATATTTTGTAATAGAGTTTTCTTCTTAATATTTTACTTTCCTTTTAAAAAGCCTCAGCAAGTTGCCATTGACTTTCAGCATTGTATTTGATACCTCTGGACTGTGGCTACTATCGCCCTTTCTGTATAAAATCTGTAACTTGACCAAGGCAAGAACCTCCACCCCAGTCCAACTAATTTTCTCATCTGCTATTGTCCCAACCTGCTTTGCTTTCTCCTATAGGTCAGAGTCAGGTCCTGCTTGGGTTTGGGCCTTTGCTCATAATTTTCCCTTTCAATTGAAATATTCTCTCACTCCAGGCCAGCCTTTAAAGCCTAATGTAAGTATCACCACATCCACGAAGCCTCTGCACATCAACTTCAGATCTCAATGCTGTTAACCTTTTATAAACAAAAAGCGATATAGAATAAATCCTTTTTGGGAGCAGGAGTCAAAATACTAGTTGCAGTCTTGCATCTATCGCTTATTTGCTTGGCCAGTGACGTAGCCTGATTAAAAACTCAATTTCTTTATCTAAAAGATGAGGATGTTTATAACTCCCTGATCTACCTTCTAGGATTGTTGTACATGATAAGTAAGATACTGTGCATAAAAACATTTGTAAAAATTTTAAAAATCTGTTCAAGCTTGTCATTATTACTACAGATAAATCGGGTACTACCTTGCTGTCTTGGATTGCTTTTGTATGTTGTTCTCTTATGTTGTTACTGGACTTGGTGTTATTACTTAAATTTCTCTGTATTTATTTTGACAACCTAATTAGGTTTTGAATTCTTTGGAAGCAAAGAGTATGAATGGTATTATGAGCAAAGACCCAGAAGGAGCCACCTCCTAATTATTTTGGAGAGAATTATCTAAGAGGCATAATTGGACTTGTGCTTCCCATTAAAGTATGATTCATATCAGAGAAGCTTACAGTCTTATTGCTGGCCACATGGAGATAGTACATAGGAGATACTCGATAGGAATTCTGTCAACTGAAAGAGAGTCAGCAAGACAGTGTAAACATGGTTAGCATGTCTCAGCTTACCCAGCCTGGCTTGGTGTAACCAATATAGACTATGGAAAATAGGAAGTAGACAAAAGGTAGTGGAGATTGGGCTCATGCCATTTTCTTTAATTGAAATACAATTTCCATAAAATAAAATACAGATATTTTTAAGTGCATATTATTTTGAGTTTTGACAAATGTATTCCCCTGTCTGGCAACTGCTCCAATTAAGATGTAGAATATTTCTATCACCCCAGTACCCTTTTCCTGTCAATCCCTCCTTCTCCCAGAGACAACCACTGCTCCAATTTCTATCACTGTAGCTTAGTTTTACCAGCTCAAAAACTTCACATAAGTAGAATCATAAAGCATGTTACTTTTTTTCCTGGCTTTTGTCACTTAACAGTTTTTTTTTTTTTAGATTTAACCATTTTGTTGCGTATGTAAGTATATCATAACTTTTTGTTGTTGAGTAGCACTCTCCTATATAAGTATGTTATAATAATGTTTCATTTACCTATTGATGAGCATTTGAGTTGTTCCTAAGTTTTAACTATTATAAAAAAGTTTACTATGAACATTCTTGCATAGGTCTTTTTGTGGATGTATATTTTCACTACTCTTAAGATTGTCGGACTGGATAAAGAGCAAAGTTCAGTGGTATGCTGTTTTCAACACATATTTTAAATATAACACAGACAGGTTGAAAGTAAAAAAAATCAGTAAAAGATACAGCATGAAAACACTAAGCAAAAGAAAGCTGATATGGCTATATGAATATCAAAAAAGTAGATTTTAAGACAAAGGATACTAACACAGATAAAAATGGTCATTTTATTGGGAAAAAAAGGCCAATTTGTAACAAGGCATGACAATCTTAAAAGGGTATAACAAAGTAGAATTTCAAAATCCAAGAAGAAAAAAATGGCAAAGTAAAAAGCAGAGAAATCCACAATAATTGTTAGAGATTTTATCAATTTTATCCCAGTAGTTGCTAGAACAAGAAGACAAAAAATCAATGATATAGACAACTTCAATAACATTATCAGGGATCAAACCTGCAGACCTAACTGACATTTATAGAATATTATACCCAACAACTTCAGAATATACATTCTTTTCAAATACACATGGAACATTCCACAGGTGGTGTTATGCTAGGCCATAAAATTAGTCACACTTCATTTCAAAGAGTATTTGACTACAATGGAATTAAATTAGAAATCAATTACAATTAGATATATAGAAAAGGCCCCTTTTTACAAAATTAAGCAACAGACTTCTGAATAATCAATCCATGGATCAAAGAGGGAAATCACACACACACACACACACGCACACACAAATACAATGCGCTATACGGAGTGATAATTAGAATACAACATGTTAGGAATCTCTGTGTTCATGCCTTTAACCATTTCATATTATTTCATAATAATCAAGAACTTATTAATCAAATTAGCATTTAATTATCTTCAGATGAAATGAGAAAGAGGGTGGGCAAAATGTAGACTGAAGGCTGAGAATTATAGGAATTATGGTCACAATCAGCCAGTGTTTTAACTCTACTGCAATTGTAACAAAGTCATTGGATCTTGGTTCAACCAATGGGAATAGATCCTTTCAAAATGCCAATAAATAAAATGCTAAATAAACATTTTGGCAATTTTCTCTTGATAAATCTCTTATAGCAATGTGCATAATGCTTCCATTTTCATCCAATGAAGTACTAGTGAAAATAGTCTAGATAGTGTTAATATTGATAGAAATTATAACTAAGGAATAAGTTAGATGGTGATTAAAGAGTTGAATAAGCACTCAAAGAAAGTTGTGAAATCTCTGTTCTGAGATATGTGACAAAACCATCTGTCTCTGATTTTAGTTTAATCCTTAATGAATATAAGAAGCCTGACTAAATGATCTCTTGGGAGGCTCCCTTCCAAACACAAAACCCATTATTTTAATTTGCATTGGTTATAGTGCCAACACAAAGAAAAAACACACTCAAGATCTTTTTTATAAAGTAGGGATTTAATTCTAAATCTTAGTCATATCTTACAATTTATAAATTCTTTAATGTTGAAAAATATTTTCTTTATAGAACTAAAACCATTCTCTCTCTCTCCCTCCCTCCCTCTCTCTCTTTCTCCCTGTTTCTTTATGAGAACCCAAAATAAAATGTAGTTTATAATTTGTGATTATGATTTGAAATTTTCAAAAAATGTATGAGTCATTTCTTGCCCTTTGATAATTTCCAAATGATGATGCTTTGCTTTTGCTTTTAGAGATCAGTCTTTGCTTTTAATTATTTCCATATATTTTGGTTGGGAGTGAGAAAAATCAACGGAAAATGTCTCTCATGAGTGTCAGCCTGGTAATGAATATATAGAATGCAAATGGTCACTTTATTGGGGGGAGACGGTAAGTTTTTCTGAGCCTTTTGCCCTTTTTTCTTCTCCAGCCTGCTGTTTTTTCTGTTTTCATTTGTAGATTAAACTGATGCAGCAATATGGTGGGGTAGAAATCACATGAATCTGACATATGTGGGCTTCTGTATCTGTGCACATGGATAGAGATGCTGGTCAAAATCCAACCATCTAATGAGTTCCAGACATACTTTTAACATTCACATGCATGAAGCTATACAAAATATTTTAAAATACAGAATCCAAAATAAAATTTCTTTTTGTATAAAATACTCCTTCTCAATTCATTCGTGTAGGCAAAACTTGATATTTAATAATATTAAGAAAAAGAAGAAAATGAATTCAAAATATTTTATTGCTTCACAACACAAAAAAATGGTTTACTTACTCCCAATAATCTGAATTTATTCCAATAGTATATTTATGGATTTAACCAGGAGAGGGATTATCCTTATTCTAAGTAGGGGAGAAAAAATTTAAAAAAAAAAAAGAAAGAAAGAAAGGAAAAACTCCAGTGGTCAAGAGATTGAGTGAACCGAGGAACAGAGTGGTTATTTGTTCTCTGTAATGTATTAGGAATGACTGGAAGTAATGGAATATGCTAGTGAATATAGCTACCCCTATATTGAATAGAAAAATACATTACCAAAACACTTTTCACACACAAAAACAAACAAAAGAACATTTTGTACAAATACCTGATGTGTAGCTATATCATTTAGTTGCTACTATTGCCTAGTTTAAAAATTGTACCCTGGTTAAAAACAGAATCCCTTTTCTAATCTTTTAAGATTTCAATAAATATTTCCACGCATTAAGGACAGGCAATATTTTGCCTTGTCCACTTCTCTGACGTCTAGCTGTTTCTAGTTGCTAAATTTGGCTGCTGTACTTTTCATATCCGTAAAGCTGTTCTTGGGTCCACCCTGCAGGCAGCCATCCAGATTTGGATTTTTCCGGGCAGCCCGGGCTTGGCTATCCTGCTTTCATCATCCTCCTTCTGTTCTCAAGCCAAGGACATAGAATGGCAGAGAGCTCCCCTTTATTTCTGGTATGATTGTTGCTTCTCCGGGTCTGGCTTGGGCTCTGATCTTGACATTTATGTCACAGGTGTCACTGGTGAAACTGCTGTGAAACCAGATGGCAGGCCTAACTGAGGTTGGCAGCAACTGCTGTTGTCCCCAGTGTCACTGCTACCTGCTCTACTTTCTTATTCCTGTTGATGTTCTACTGCCTTGTTTTATTGCATTCGTTCAGTGTTACCTTCCAACAGGCCTTTTCAAATGTGAACATCATTCCATAACTCTTCTGATGCATTAATTCCCCATGGAACCCATTCATCTAGGGAGGCTCATGACTTGGCTAGATTCTCCACTTTCCTTCAGGGCTTTTGTTAAACCTCATTTCTTCAGCAAGCTTCTCCATGACCACCCTATTTAAAATTGCAATACATCCTTCTCCTCCCCAACCCTGATTATTTTTTCTCTCTTTTTCATAAATTTTCTTTCCCTGGAGCAATTAGTACCACATGTCAGAATCTATATTTGCCTTACTTGGGCATTATCTGTATCCCTCCACTGGGTTACCTAGAATATAAGCTCCACAAGGGCAAGGTTTTGTCTGTTTGGTTCATTACTGTATCCCAAGCATCTGGAAGAAGACTGGCCCTTAGTAGACATTTCAAAATTTTTGTTAAATGATTAGCTGGATTGTAAATACTGAAAGATTAGGTTTATTGTTTATGATTTGGTTTCATTAATTGTGCTTAGTACAGTGCTATATGTAAGAGCTTGAAAGACAGAGAAAAGAGCATTAGTAGTATCTGTTATGTATACTGGATGTTTTACTTGAGTTATACCCTTTTTTTTTTTCCAAGACAGAGTCTTGCTCTGTTGCCCAGGCTGGAGTGCAGTGGTGTGATCTCGGCTCACTGCAACCTCCGCCTCCTGGGTTGAAGCAATTCTCCTGCCTCAGCCTCCCAAGTAGCTGGGATTACAGGCACCCGCCACCACGCCTGGCTAATTTTTATATTTTTAGCAGAGACAGGTTTTCACCATGTTGGCCAGGCTGGTCTTGAACTCCTAACCTCATAATCTGCCCTCCTCGGCCTCCCAAAGTGCTGGGATGGCAGGCATGAGCCACTGCACTCAGCCAAGTTATACTCTTTAATCCTCACAATAATCTAGGTATTTTGACCAAAGAACCACAGCTAGAAAGTAGGAGAGTAAGATGTAAACCAGTTTTGTCTGGCTCTAAAATTACTGCCTTTTTTTGTCTGTTTGTTTTGCTCAGAAGAATTGGTCATGCCAAATAGTAATAAGAGTTCTTCAAAATGAATGATATTTCACAATAAGGTGTAGCTAGAAACAGTTTGCCAAAAATACTTAGGAAAAAAAAAAAGATTTGTGAATTAGCTCCCTAAAAATACAAACGCAACAATTCCAAAAGAAGGAATTCCAAAGTTATTGGGCCATAGTACTTTTGTGTTAAGTGCCTGGCCCTCCAAGGTAACTAATTTTAATTTTTAAAAAAATGTCTGGACACATATTTTGACATGTTTTGCTGAAAATATATTTATAATATGAGCCCAACAAAGACAAATAGATTCATTCTTGGTGCTAAAAAGTGACAAGAAAACTTCTACGCCATTGCTCTCGAATGCTTTCTTCATTGTAGTCCAAGAAACTGTGATTAGTTGTATTTTAAAAGTAAGCCAGATTTCACTGGTAAGGTCTTTCCTTACTTCATCTTCTCCCTTGACACCTTTTGATTTGGTTGTACAAATGCAGGTTAGGCCCCATTATTAATTCAGTACCACATATTTATGAAGACCCCACATGATGCAATCAGCACTAGAGACTGGAAGTTTTTCATCAAGCCCAGCAAGCCCACAGTAAAAAGGAATCAGTCTCAATCACTCATCAGGAAGCTAACATGTTCTGTGACCACCTTCTGGATGTTGAGTTATCTCTAATCCAGAGTTTATGTCAATGATCTTAAAAATTAGTTCAATTCTGGATGGGCGCGGTGGCTCATGCCTATAATCCCAGTACTTTGGAAGGCTGAGGTGGGCAGATCACGAGGTCAGGAGATGGAGACCATCCTGGCTAACATGGTGAAACCCCATCTCTACTAAAAATACCAAAAATTAGACAGGTGTCGACAGAGCAAGACTCCGTCTCAAAAAAAAAATTAGTTTAATTCTGTCTTCATTTTTTCTTACTTAGTAAAAGATAATGTAATGCCTGGTGTTTTTTTAAGGCAATCATAGAATCTGGAGGTTGAAAATATTTGGGGAATTATACATTCTAATTATTCAGACAGGCATCCTTACTGCAGTATCTGCTAGTAATTGAGGATTATTTCATATTTAAAAATACTCATATTTTTATGCAAATCTCAGAATTTGAACATTGTTACTTATAGTTGTTAAAAAGTAAATTGAGAAACAATAAAATGTTAAAGAGCTTATTTGAGCAAATGGTAATTCTTGAATCAGCTCCAAACCAAAAGTGGTTCTGAGGCCACTTGAGAGAACTCAAAGAGAAAGCTTTTATAGGGAGAATGTAGAAATAAAGCAAAGGAAATATTTAATTGGTTGCAATTATATAGTTGCCTTATTTGGTCTATCTTGCTGAAAAGTTCCTACTTGTATTACTACATGAGTTGGCAGCTTCTGATTGGTTAGCCTTAAGTTTCATTTCTCTTTAGGCATTTATAAGAAATAGTTCAAGTTGAGTTTTGCATATGTTTGCAAATCAAGCAAAGTTTAGGTTACTTCTGAGGGCCACTTGGATTTGTCTGCTCAGAACTTCTTCAAGCCTGGTCTGTTTTAATTTACTTCAACATATTTTATCAACATTTTGCTTTCTATAACATTCATAGTAACCTTAGATCTGCCCTCTAGAATCGACAGAGGCTATTTCACCCCCAGCCTCTTTTCAACATGAGAGTTTGCTCAATGCTGCTTCTATTTGAAATCTTCTGTTATTCAGCTCTTTTAATGAATATCTACTTTCTGCAAGGCATTGCTTTATGTACTGCAAGAGTTACAAAGAGGAGTACATCATAATCTTACTTGAAGGCAATTACTTAAATAGAAAAAATGGTGTGTGAAAAACAAATGTTCTTAAGCTTGAAAAAGTGAAAGGGTGTACCCAGCTGGAAGGATGTGAAAGTGTGCATGGAAAATGTATTTGAGATTTAAACTGCTATTGTCTTCTGGGTTGAATTGGTGTCATGAACTTCAGGTAGTGAAAATAGCTTAAACAATACCCCTGAAGTGGAAACACAGAGATTAGTGTGAAAATTTAGAAGACCGTGAGCACATTATATTTTGTGTGTACCATAAGACACTGGTAGAGTATATTAGTCCATTTTCTTGCTGCCATAAAGAACTGCCTGAGACTGGGAAATTTACAAAGGAAAGAGGTTTAATTGATTCTAAGTTTGGCATGACTGGGGAGGCGTCAGGAAACTTACTATCATGGCAAAAGGCAAAGAGGAGGCAAGGCACCTTTTTCTCGAGGCAGCAGGAAGAAGTGCTGAGCAAAGAGGGGAGAGCCCCTTATAAAATCATCAGATTTTGTAAGAACTCACTCATTATCACAAGAACAGCACTGGGGAAACCACCCCCATGGTTCAATTACCTCCACCTAGTCTCTCCCTTGACACTCGGGGATTATGGAGATTACGATTTAAGATGAGATTTGGGTGGGGACACAAAGCCTAATCCTATCATGGGGGTTGGTAAGAGGGAAGACTAGAAAGGAAAGCTGGACTAGGCAAGGTGGCTCATAGCCATAATCCCAGCAGTTTGTGAGGCCAAGGCAGGGGGATTACTTGAGCCAGGAGACCAGCGCTGGCAACATAGTAAAACCCCATCTCTACAAAATGTTAGAAAATTAGACAAGTATGGTGGTGTGCACTGTAGTCCCAGCTACTTAGGAGGCTGAGATGGGAGGATCTCTTGAGCCTGGGAGGTCAAGGTTGCAGTGAGTCTTTATCACAACACTGCACTCCAGCATAGTCAACAGAGCAGAACCTTGTGAAAAAGAGAGAACGAGAAAAGAAAAAGAAAGAAGTCAAGAAAGAAAGGCAGGCAGGCAGGAAGGAAGGAAGGAAGGAATGAAGGAAGGAAGGAGGCAAGGAAGCATTCTTTACATGCCAGGAAGAGGAATCTTAGTAATGAGAAAACTGAGGCTCTGAGAGTTTGAGCCTCACTCAAGGTCACTGAGTTGCTAAATGGCAGAACTGGATTTCAATCCCAATAATTTGATTCAAAACCCATACTCTTTCCCATATACCACATTATCTAGGAGGTGTCCCAAGAGTTCTGAAGGGGGAGTTAGCTTCCATCTCAGGAGACGAAGAGAGTCTTCTTAGACCAAATGGTATTTGAGATAATTTTGATAAGTTTATGTTGAATTCATTGGTTGGGATAGGGAAGACAATTCATTTCAAATGGAAGAAACTGAGCAAAGGTACAAAGGGGAGGAAGTGGAGAGATTGGGAACAGAAAATAATTAATCTTTGGTTGAACATCATCAAAAAGGTACAAAGGATGGCAATGAAAGCTAAGATCAGAGCACAAAAGGATAACATATTTGAACTTTTAATTGGACTTAAATGATAAAGTTTTTAGACAGATTATTATTATAACTACAGCCAAGTTTTAAAAAATATTATATTAGTAATTATATATAAAATAGATGGATGGGAAACAAACGGAAGAATGGAGATTATCTGTTTACAGTAACCCAGTTAATTATAATAAAATATTGAATCTGCATGTTGGCAATGGAATGAGAAGGGAAGAGATAGATATGTAATTTCAGAAGCACAATTCACAGAACTTGATAGAGATTAGTGGAAGGAGGAGGGAGATAGATGACATTAATTGTGTGACATGGTTTGCCTGTGTCCCACCCAAATCTCATTTTGAATTCCCACGTGTTGTGAGAGGGACCCAGTGGGAGGTAACTGAATCATGTGGGCAGGTGTCTCCCGTGCTGTTCTTGTGATAGTGAATAAGTCTCATAAGATCCGATGGTTGTATAAGGGGGAGTTTCCCTGCACAAGCCCTTTTTCTTTGCCTGCCACCATTCACGAAATATGTGACTTGCTCCTTCTTGCCTTCTGCCATGATTGTGAGGCCTCCCCAACCAACAGGTGGAACTGTAAGTCCACTAAACCTCTTCCTTTTGTAAATTGCCCAGTCTCAGGTATGTCTTTATCAGCAGCGTGAAAACAGACTAATACATTCTGTAAATTTGAATGCAGGAGATAGAACCTTTAAAAGCAATGGTAATTTGTCTTGCAAGGCCTATGTTTATCTCTACTATGTACTCAGACTATTGTACAGCCTGGACCATAGAAGGTATGCAATACAATTATTTATCTATGTACTCAATCCCTACTCTGTGCCAGGGATTGTCCTAAGCACTAGCGATAGAGTAAAAAGAAAAGAAAAAACTCTTGTTCTCATTAATAAAATAAACATCACGTTGCTTCACCCAAACTAGATCACCTTAGTCCCTTTTATTGTTATCTCTGTGTCGCTCTCCTGGCAGGTGAGTGTTTCTGCTTTTAAGAATCTGTACCTGTGTCTTGCTTTAGAGAACTGTCTTCAGATTATCTGAGTCATTTTTTCCACTTCAGCACCAAGTCTGAAGTGCCGGGGAGTTTACGTGCCCCCACCCATATCCTTAGCGAAGACTGACTATTGCAGTCTTGTACAGATCCCTTGCTTCATATAGGGACAAACTCAAATACATAATTTGTACTCCAAAGTTGTCCTGTGGGATCATAATAAAGCCACTTCTGTAGGGCTTTGTTGGGAATTACACCTTAGCTTGGCTCCTTCCCCATCCAGACCTGCAGCTTTACCCACTCCTTTCCTGATTGATCCTAGGAGTACTTCCTTAACTAATCACTTTCCCATTAAGCCACATCTCAGTGTCTGTCTCTGGGGAACCTGACCTAAGACATGTAGTTTACATTGCAATGTACAGAGACAAATAATAAACAATGTAAATAATTATTAATAAGTTTCATACTAGGCCAGGCATGTTGGCTCATGCCTTTAATCCCAGCCAGTTGGGAGGCCAAGGCAGGAGAATTGCTTAAAGCCAGGAGTTCAAGACCAGCCTGGCCAACATAGCAAGACCCTCATCTCTACAAATAAAATAAATTAGCCACGCAGGGTGGCATGTGCCTCTAGTTCTGGCTACTTGGAATGCTGAGGTGGGAGGATCACTGGAGCCCAGGAGGTCGAGGCTGCAGTGAGCTTTGCCACCACACACTAGTCTGGGCAACAGAGCAAGACCCTATCTCTAAAAAAATAGATATTTTATTAGGGGAAGTTGAAGTTATAGAGGGAAATAAGGAAGGAGATGTGGTTAGAGTGTGTGAAAGTGTGTGTGTGTTTTCAGTTGTAGGGGATGGTGTTCAATTTTATATAGCATGGTTGGGGAAGGCATCACTGGGAAGGTCCTATTTGAGCAAAGACTAGTAGGTGCTAAGGGAATGAGCCATGCAAATTTCTGGGAGGAAAGCATTTCAAGCAGAGATGAAAGCAAGTGCAAAGCCATGAGCTGGGAGTGTCTAGAGTGCTTGGCGAGAAGTAGCCATGTGAGAAAGTACAGGGCAGGAGACGACATGAGAGAAGGAAGTGAGGGGGGTGGGCAGACCTTGCAGGCCAACACAAGCCATGGCTCATACTTTGACTTTTCCTCTGAGTAAATAGTCACTGTAGAGTTCTGAGCAGAATAGTGACTCGACTGTTTTTGCGTTTCAAAGGAATCTGGCTACTACATTGAGAATAAACTGAAGGAGGCCAAAAATTAAGCATGGAGACCAATTTAGACATTATTACCAGGGCTGGCTTCATGGGCAGCCACACAAGGCTCCATGCTAAGAAGGGCCCCACACATGGAGCCTAATGCTCTGCAGTCACCATCTTGATAATTTTAATAATTTGTGTTTGAATTTAGGTTTTGTAAGTGAAAGTCATGGGACTGTGGAGCATGTTCTGGGTGCTCAGTGTCTGGTACTTCCTGCTGTGGATAGGTTCAACACTACCTGCACCCCTGCTCCCTGCCCAGGCCACTCAGTGCCCCCTTCTTCACCTTTTCCCAGCGACTATTGCCACCCTCCAACAGGGAGAATGCTGGGCTGCTGGTGGGAAGATGTCTGTGTTCTGCTGCCCTTAAGCCTGTCGGGGATTTGCTCACAAGCTCAGGTCAAGTTGCAATTAGGAATGCACCTCAGGCTGGAAGTGCCAAGGCAGGTGAGAGACTCAGTGGGAGAGAGCTTCTCACCCACCTCTAATCCAGGCATGTCAGGTGCAGAGTTCCAATGCTTTGGGGGGTTGACCTTCCACCAGTTTGGGTGGCAGGCTCATGGGAAGGGTAGATTGACTTCTCTGACCCCAATTGAGGGCAGGTTGCTTCAGTCCAGCAACTGGTGGGAAGGGGAATTTGGCAGTGGGGGATGGGGGCAGACATTATCTTCTGCTCTGAATCAGGGACACTCATATGGCTCTGTGTTTGCCCTGCAAGTGTTTCCCTGCTCCAGTGAGTACAACATTAAATAGCAAATAAAAGCCATCAGATCAGTAGACAGTTTGCATAAATAAGAAAAAAGCTATGTTGCATAATCTTTTAATGGCCCTTTTTCCTGCTACTTAAACAAGTGTCTTCCTCTTTTTTTTAGAGACAGGTCTTGCTATGTTTCTCAGGCCGGTCTCCAACTCCTAGCCTCAAGGAATCTTCCAGTTTCAGCCTCTGGAGTAGCTAGGATTATAGGTGCAAGGCAGCACTCGCAGCTGGGGCCTCAACATTATCAGTTTTGCACTGTACTTCATAAATTACTGGCCCTAGCAATTGCAGTAATCTAAGCGAATGATGGTGGCAACTTGAACCAGTGTGCTAATGGTAGAGGAGGTGAGAAATGATTGGATCCAAGATATATTTTGAATATAGAACAAAAAGGTCACTAGAGGTTATGACATAGTGTATGAGAGAGGAAGGAATCAAGGATGGCTGTAAGGTTTTTCACCTGAGGAACTTGACATTATTTGTTGAATACATAAATGATGTGTCCTGTTATGTATCTGTTCAGGAAACACATTGATGGTAATGAAGATGCAGTGGCAGAAGCAAATCATAGAGGTATTTCCTAGTGGTAGAAATATTAAGACTTGGTGACAAAGATCATAAATTAAAGGAAAGGGAGTGAAACAACTAAGTCAGGAAAAATACTTCTAACTTAGGAAAAAAGAAGAAAAAGGAAGGAAATGGAAATATTTAACAAATGGTATAAATTTCTAAGGAAGATAAGTTCAATTTTGGAAATGTTCACCTGGGGCTCCAAGAACCTACAGCCCAGGAGACCTTAGCTATAGGTTGTTGGGAATATGTGATAGGATCCTGAATGAGCACTCAGGACTAGGGATCTATGTTGAGGGCATCATATAAGTGTAAGCTGGAGTCACAAGAATGGTTAACTCATCAATAAATGAATATGAGGAGAGATGTATACAGTATTGCAGAAGAGAGTTCCTTGTAAATGTGTAAGCTCATCCTCCATGCCTGGGATAAGAGTACATTCATTATGGTGCATGTGAAGGTATTGAGAAAACAACTTCCGCTTTCTGGCAGAGGTTAAGCTAGTCCCATAATAGCAATAGCAAGATTATAAGGGGAAACTGTGTTATTTGTACTGGGTCACAAATTTGTCTAATAGCAGTGGACCTGTGGGATTCTATAAACATCTTAGGTATAGAAAGGGATCCAGTGACTTTTAGAAAATCAGACTTATATCATATTTCCCTTCTTAACTTGTAGCTCAGTGGTGCATTTCTTACCCTGGGGGAGAAATGGAACATGGACTATACTTAGTATTTGAAATCAGACACATGTGAATTTAAACTCTGGCTCAGAGTGGCAATGGCAAATTATTCAACATCTATACACCCTGATCACTCCCACATTTGAAAAGTGACAACAATACTACTTCCTTCACAAATAATGCAAGGATCAATGAGATAACAAATCAAGAAGCCAGTAGTGTGCCACAATTTAGGTAGTGTTGACATTACATGAAGAAATGAACCCATGGTCTCCTATGCTCTCCTTCACTCCTCTCTAGTTCTCTCTCTCTCTCTTTCTCTCTCTCTCTCTGTCTGTTTCTCTCTCTCTCTCATACACACAGGCATGCTTACATACACTTTGGAATGTAGCTATTTTTTGAGCATTGTTTTATTATTATTTTATTTATTTATTTATTTATTTTTTGAGACAGAGTCTGGCTCTGTCGCCCAGGTTGGAGTGCAGTGGCGCGATCTCGGCTCACTGCAAGCTCCGCCTCCTGGGTTCATGCCATTCTCCTGCCTCAGCCTCCCTAGTAGCTGGGACTACAGGTGCCCGCCACCACGCCTGGCTAGTTGTTTGTATTTTTAGTAGAGATGGGGTTTCACCATGTTAGCAGGATGGTCTCAATCTCCTGACCTCGTGATCTGCCCACCTCGGCCTCCCAAAGTGCTGGGTTTACAGGCGTGAGCCACTGCGCCCAGCCTGTTATTATTATTATTTCAAAGACCTTCTGATCCTGGCTGTACCTGCTCATTCATGGGGAAGATGCCCAGACATTCAGATCTACTGTTCCACTGAGGAGTTTAGAGGCTGCTTTTTCTCCCCCATAAAAGAGAACGGGGACTGATGGAAAAATTTTAGGTAGAAGTCTTTGACGAAAAGAAGAAATGAGGAAAACTGAGCTGGAAATATTCAGGTATATCAAACAAGTGGAAATACCTCACCCTCATAAAGAGAACCATATCCTGGGAAATTTTCTTTCTTACCTGATTATTAAAATCCAGAATTGGAATTCTGTGATTCCAGTATAATCCATCCATCAAAACCAAACTACTATGTAATCAGATTAGAGGTGGCCTTCCTGCTGATGAGCCATTTAGAGACGGTTGAATGAGTTCTTGGAAGTCTGCTAACATGCACTTAATACATCTGAAGATTTTAAAACGTTGCAGCAATGTATTGCCAGTCTACCTACAGTAAAATAAAAATGCTTCCATTATATACAGGTATATTTCTTTTATATAGTTAACTTATTTTTCCTAGGAAAGTTAGATGTAAGGTGATTATCTATACACTGAATCATATTTCCCAGAGATCATCATAGTAAGATTGGTATGCATTTCTGTTAAAGAAAAGCAAAATGTGTCTTAGGACATAACAATCATTTAATGGAATATCTAAAGAATGTTGGTCAAGCATTTTGAACAAGATGAAGATGGAACCAGGGCTGGGTGTGGGCAGTAGACTGTTCCACCAGGAGCCAAAGATGACAGTGAATATACACTTGACATCAGTCACCAATGACAACCTAATTCTACGTGACATACTGGCCTGGATCAATGAGTCTCCTGAAGTTGAATTTGACAAAGATGGAACAATTGTGCTCAGGGGCTGCTTATTGTCGCTTTATGGTCATCCTCTTCCCTGGCTCCGTTGCCTTGAAGAAGGTGAAATTCCATGAATACATTCATAACTTCAAAATACTACAAGCAGTATTTTTAAGAGGGTGGGTGATGACAAAGTAATTTCTGTGGACAATTAGGAAAAGGAAAGTTTCAGGACAATTTTGAATTCATTCAGTACTTTAAGAAGTTTTTTGATGCAAACTGCAATGAAAAAGACTATAACCCTGTGGCTGCCGGACAAGGTCAAGAAACTGAAGTGGCTCCCTCTATTGTTGCTCCAGTTCTGAATAAACCGAAGTAACCTCTCAGCTCTAGCAATCCAGCTCCACATAGGACCATTTCCACAAATAACTGCAGCTTCTAAGGCTGGCCCCAGGGTGGTATTAAAAAATCCTGGTGTGGGCAGTAGGAGTGCTGCAGGGTCAAATTGATGCTAGCAGGTCAGTGTATTGAAACTTGCCATTGAAGCCTTGGAGAAAGAGATTTCTACTTCAGAAAGCTAAGGAACAATGAACTGATTTGCCAGCAGAACGAGGGGCACAATGACCCTGTATTGCAGAGGACTGTAGACATTCTCTATGCCACAGATGAAGACTTCGTGATATCCGATGAAAGGGGCCCACAGGAGGAACAAGGAGAGTTTTAACAACCCGAACCAGGAGAGCCTTATCCGAATTCTGCACTCCAAATCTTGTGCTTAACTGTTAAATACTCCCTTTTATTATTCTTAGAAGACTCACTGGTTTCTTTTTATGAGCATGAAGTACCTCTTTTTAAAGTGCATTTTGCAGAGTTTCACTCCTTTTTTGGTGAGTTTGAGTTGGGAGTTTTACTGTGCAGCAGAGCAACATTAACATCTGGTTAGTTCACCTGGGAAACAAAGAGGCTGACCATGGGGCTCACCATGTGCATGTAGGTAACATTGATTGCTGGAGAAGGTGTTTGGTAATATGCCGAGGTGGAGACCTTGGTACAGAAATGTGAAGACTGAATTGAATTTTAACCTAATGTGAAATCTTGGTAGAGAATTTTGTAATAAGTTAATGCCTAAAGAATATTTAAAATATGCTTCCATATTCAAAATATCAAATGTAACACATCAGAACATCTTATGTGTTTGACATTGTATGTTGGAAAGAAGGGCCAGACATCAGAACCTTTGGAACCTGGTGTCATCACAGGCCTTACAGGGCTGCTTGCAACCTCACAGGCCTAGACTTTGGCCCCAAAGGAAAGTTCTAAAGGTTGCTCTGTAAATCCATTTGGTGTCATTGACCAACTGCATCCTGGCTAAAAAGCAAGAGGCATTGTTGCCTGGATGAACACAGGGTGTGTTTCAGCCCTGAGATTTTTGGGTTGAAGAGCTGTATTTTCATTGAGGATTTCTCTGGAAATTTTTCCAATTATCTCTGAAATTTCTATGTATTACGCTTTTTTGGGAAATGAGGTGTGTCCAATTCTTTCATCTAACAACGCTTTTGGGGATTTGCTCACATCTCTGAGATTTGAATGGAGGTTGTTTCCCATTTTACCATCCTTTAGTTTTACATTTAACATGTCACCAGTGGTGAATCCATAGAGGTCTGCAGCAAACTTGATCCTTGCCTCGTTGGAGGAAAGAATTTGGCTGAGGGGAAGAAGTAGGTTTAAGGCAGAGGGAGAGACCGAGGCAAGTTTTAGAGTAGGAGTAAGAGTTTATTTAAAAGTTTTAGAGCAAGAACAAAAGGAAGTAAAGTATACTTGGGAAAAGGCCAAGCAGGCAACTTGAGAGGTCCAAGTGCCCTGTTTGGCCCTTGACTTGAAGTTTTATACATTGGCCTGGTTATGGCCTGGTTACGGCGTTTGCATTTCTCTTCCCTTTATTTTCTTTTGGAGCAGGCTGTACACATGTGCAGTGATCTGCCAGCACTTGGGAGGGGCAATATGTGCAGTGTGTTTACTGAAGTTGTATGCATGCTCACTTGAGGCAATTTTCCTTTACCAGTAGAGTGTTCCTGAGAAGGTCATATACCAGTTAAACTCTGCCATTTTGCCTCTTAATGGGCATGCTTGAGCTCACTCACCCAATTCCTGAGAACTTATCAGGAAGCCACTGATCACCAGGTTCAGGTGTTTTTTTTTAAGCCATTAGGGGACTGTCTTTACCTGGTGCTGGCTAAGACCAATTATTATTTTAGACAGTTTAGTAACCACCTGACCATCATCTGATGGTTGCCTGACATTCCTGAGGGAGGGGCTCTCTACTGCCTTGCTCATGTCTGCCTAACTACCTACTCTAACATTGCTTCTCTTCTCTGCTCCCCTTGCCCACTGGGGACACCTCTTTGGGTTCTTAAAGTTTGCAGCTTGGAGTTGGAAGTGCAGCAGGCAGGTGGGCACACTGCAAATTCTTTGTGGACCTCTGGCAAAGGGAGTAATCAGGGAAGGCTCTGGTTACCTCTGCAAAGCTGGGATGTTTTTGGTATCTGCTGTCCACAGCTCTCCAGTTCTCTGAATACTTTATCAGTACACTAATCTCTTAAGAGATAAAATTTATTAGTGTGTTACTAAGTGTTCATTTTCTTTTGCAGAAAATACAGTACCATGTCTGAATTATTAATATTTAAAATGTGTTATTCCTTAACTCTCCCTCATTTGATTTGTGCACAACCTATTCCATCCTTTTGTTTGGCAGAAGTTTGCAAAATATGTGTCACTCACTGAGATTGTTCAGCCCCTGATGCATTTGTATTGATTTGTGTCTGGTGATAGCTTGTCCTAAAATGTGTGTAAAAAGTAAACATTTTATAACAAAATTGTTGTTTAATGGATGCTTTGTGTGGAATTCAGAGAAAAATCCAGATTCAGTGATTAACAATGCCAAAAAATGCAAGTAAATAGCCATTGTTCAAATGACAGTGGTGCTGTTTCTCTTTTGTGGTTTTTTAGACTTTTGTTACCTAAAATTCTGCTTTATTAGCAACTCATTTTCCACCTGGTGTTTCTTGACAGGCTTTTTTTTTTTTTCTATTTTAAGTAGTTTCTAAATAATTTTTTTTATTTCAAGAAAGAGAAAAAAGAATATTGCTCAATGCACCTAATATAAAAATAAAGTATAAAAAATAAGTTAGTTTCATATTGGAACTAAACCTAGCATTAAAAAAAAAAACCCAGCTTTTCTCACCAGTAAACACTGAATGTGAGTTCTTCATATTCTACTATTCTCTGTTTCTACTCTACAGCAGAAAAACACGTAAGTCTGGTTGTTCAGAACTGTCTCCCCATTATGGAAATTGTTAGTTACAGAAATGGGCTAGTGGATTCAGGTTAAAAAGAGAAGGATACATATACGTGTGTGTGTGTGTGTGTACATATGTGTGTATATGCATATATACAAATATATATCACAGCAAGTAACAATCAAAAAGTTGATAAGAAAATAGACTTGAACCTATGGAATAAGAAAGCTAGAATATCTGAAAAATAAATATTCAAATAATATTTAGCAAATCTTTTATTGGTTTATGTTGACATTACTGTAATGTACCAAAGAACCCAAAAAACTACAATTGTAGAACAGAACTTAAAAGGCCACTTCCAGAAAAAAAGACTTTCCTTAGTGTTTTCAGCTTTCTTAATTCTTGGGCACAAAATTTTCTAAGTCTTTGCGCACTTATCCACAACCACTAATTACAATATAAACTAATATAAAATTATGTCCTCATCTATGAAATTTAATATGCCATTTTCTTAGTATAAATTTATTTCTAGAGCATGTATTATTAATGTGGATCTTTGTAGAAAAAAATTGTGGTACAATGTTTATTATTACATACCCTTATTTTTTTAAATTGTCTTATCTTTCATATAACTTTTTGCTGATGTCATCATGTGTAATAACATGATTTTTTAAAATTTTAATTTAGAAAAAATATATTCCTCTTGTATAAATGAGAAAACTAAAGGAAAAGAGTATCGAAAGGAAAACATTATAGAAATATCAGAATTTAGAATCCCAATTCTTAAGATTTTTTATTTTCTGACTACTTCAAATAATATCGTTTGCCTTTCTCATTATTCATGGGTCTTCCAAATATAGTGTCTGGCCTTAAAAGTTGTAACACAAAATCTTCTGTCTGAAATGTAGTACAACTGAATGAAATTTAAAACCTTCACATAATATATGTCATATAGAACTCTCATAAAATATCAGTATGATGTGATAACAAAGGTCAGAACAAATGGAAGAAAAACTAATGTATGATTTCTGAAAACCTTATCCTGGGAAATGAGAAACAGACTATAATTATTTACTTAAATCTACATTACGCAAAAGTATCTTTGATGTGAAAAAATACTCAGTGTTGTTCATTCGATGTTTTATATGTTTTGGTAAAACATTTTGTGTTCACTCTTTTAAATATTCCAAGACACACTCACTGGCTAGAATCAATGGGAGAGAAAGAGGTGACTCTATAACTAATATAATGTTAAGGAAACTGCACATATCTTGGTATGTTTCTGATAGTGCATAATTCCAGAAAATGTCTTAAGCATTGCATAATTGTTAGAAACATGAAATCTGCAGCCAGCAAGCATGAGTTCCACATCTGACCCTACTCTTTCCAGTTGTGAGAACTTATTTGTATTTTAAACTACTGAATTTCAGGATGCCTCTGTTTATTCCTGTTTCGTTATTTTTTAAGTTGACAGTAGTTGTACATATTCATGGGGTACATAGTGATATTTCAATACATATAACATATACTGATCAGATCAGGGTTATTAGCACACCCATCATCTCAAACATTTAGCATTTCTTTGTATTGGGAACATTCAATATCCTCCTCCTACCTATTTGAAGTTCTATAATATTGTTAAGTATAGTCATCCTACAGTGCTATAGAAGCTATAACTTATTTCTCCTGTCTAGCTGTAATTTTGTATCCTTTAACAAATCTCTCCCTATCTTCCCCAGCCTCTAGTATCCTTTGTTCCATTTTTTACTTCTTCCTCATGTTTTAAAGGGAAATGATTACAGTATCTATTTCATTAGGTTGCTATAAGGAATAAATGGTTTCATAGCTCTTAAAATAGTGCTTGACAAAAGTAGGTACTATTTGTAGATTTTTATTTAAAAAAAGTAGATACTGTGTGTTATTATTATGACTAATCTTCTCCCAAAAATATGTTTGGTAAATCATTTCATAAATTTGTTTATTCTTAATTTATTTTGAATTAGAATCATTTGTATAACAAGTTGGTATATTGCTGAGCACATCTGTAAAGTAAGACCTGAATATGGATTTGATAATTGAAGTTGACACTCATCATAGAGATTTATGAAATATTGTGCGCTTGATTGCAGTAGGACAACTTACTATGGGGAAGGAATCTTATAAGTATCTTGCCTGGCCAGTATACATGGAAGTTGGTACACATGGAAGATATACCATATGTATATATCCCGATATTGATAATGTTACTTTCCAAAAGTGGAGGCACTGCAAATATGATGAGAATGTGACTAGAGCACGCACTTGTTTGTTCTTTCTGTCCAGCATTAATTTCCCCCTTATTCCAGTAATAGTAACTCAACAACTCTGCTCTTTGTCATTTCCTGGTGTTTTTTTTTTTCTTTTCTTTCTTTTTTTTTTTTTTTTTGAGACTGAGTTTCACTCTGTTGCCCAGGCTGGAGTGCAGTGGCATGATCTTGGCTTACTGCAAACTCCGTCTCCTGGGTTCAAGCGATTCTCCTGCCTCAGCCTCCCCAGTAGCTGGGATTGCAGGTGCCCATCACCATGCCCGGCTAATTTTTTCTATTTTTAGTAGAGATCGGGTTTCGTCATGTTGGCCAGGCTGGTCTTGATCTCCTGGCCTCAAGCAATCTGCCTGCTTCGGCCTCCCAAAGTGCTGGGATTACAGGCATGAGCCACCGGGACTTGTCTGTCGTTCCTTCCTTCCTTCCTTCCTTCCTTCCTTCCTTCCTTCCTTCCTGTCTGTCTTTCTTTCTTTCTTTCTTTCTTTCTTTCTTTCTTTCTTTCTTTCTTTCTTTCTTTCTTTCTTTCTTTCTTTCTTTCTTCCTCTCCTTCCTTCCTTCCTTCCTTTCTCTCTCTCTCTCTCTCTCTCTCTCTCTCTCTCTCTCTCTCTTTCTTTCTTTGTCTTGCTCTATCTCCCAGGCTGGAGTGCAGTGGTGTGATTATAGCTCACTGCAGCCTCAAATGCCTGGTCTCAAGGGATCCTCCTGCCCTGATCTCCCAAAATGCTGGGATTACAAGCAAAAGCAACCTTCCCAGCTCCAACTCCACTTTTGAGAAATGCTTCTGTACCACAATGATAACCCTGACTACTCATAGGTTTCAAGTGAGGACTCTTCCGTGTTTCAAGGCTACAGCATGTGGCTTAGGAGAGGCCAATCAAAGACGACATTACCCTGGACAGAGTAATTACTTCAGGATGGGCATGTGACCCACCAGGTGTCAGTGAGATGCAATGAGTTTCTCTGAGTCTTTCTTCCCACTGAATTGAGGTCTGGAAGGTTGGGAGGCTAGAGCTGCTACAGCATCTAGCTGTAGGGAAGCTATGGCTAAGAGAAGAATCTTTAGGAAACTTATCACTATGAAAGTCAGAACAAAAGGATACAGCATAACTATGAGCTGGTAACATCAGCTGAGCTCTTGAATCATCATATGCCTAAGACTAGCCCTGGACAAACCATGAACCAATAAACTCCTGTCTTTATTTATTTTTTACTTCAATTAGTTTGAGACATCTTTTTCTCTTACAATCAAAAGTTATCTGCTAAAGTGACTAAAATATTATTTTGGGCTACATCTTCCCCTTGCTCATTTCCAACAAACACATTTTCTTCTTTTCTCCAAATCCTTTATTTTAGATTCAGCGGGTACCTGTGCAGGTTTGTTATGATGGTATATTGCATGATGCCAAAGTTTGAGGGTACGATTGAACCCACCACCCAGGTAGCAAGCATAGTACCCAATAGGTAGTTTTTCAACACTTGCTTCCCCCACCCTATACCCCCTTATAGTCCACAGTGTCTCTTGTTCCCATGTTTATGTCCATGTGTACCCAATGTTTAGCTCCCACTTATAAGTGAGAAGATGTGGTATTTTGTTTTCTGTTTTTGCCCAACAAATACATTTTCCAATGAAAATGATGAAGCCAGAAAGTATGAAATAGATTGATTTAACAATTAGAACTGTTCTAATTATAATTGATACCGGTGCCTGTTTTCTTTTTATGATTGAGTAATGATCACAGATTTTTGCTATCAGATTTTGAGTTTGAATCCTGCCTGTATGATCTTAGGAGACTTTTCCTAATCTCAGTGTATGTCCTTACTTCAGTTTGCAAATAAGGATAATGAAAGCATTTATCCAATAGGGTTGTGTGGAGGATGAAATAATACAGGGCAAATGTCTTAGCCAAGTGACTGGCACTTAGTAAGTCCTCAAATCTTCACTATGATATTAATTGAAAGCCTAGCATTCACAATCTCACTGGTTTATCAGTTCTTTTTTCTGGTTGCTTTTTAGTGACTTAAATCAGAGGTAAATAAGATTGGTGTCTCACTGGGTTAATATTTTTTCTGGAGAGAGTTAACTTGTGTGGCACAGGCCATCTCTTTATTGAATTAGCAAAGAACTACATTGGATTTAAGATTATCTGGGGCTGAGGCTAATATCAAATCCTACTCTATGTTTGTAGTTCCTTGGCTACAAGCCTACATATGGTAATTGCTGTTTAATATGAATTTTTATTTTTAACCCTTACATATAGTAAGGGTTAATTGCTATTTAATATGAGTTTTTATTTTTAACCCTTCCCTATTTATAGTCATGCTTTGCTTAAGGACCAAGATATATTCTGAGAAATGTGTCATTAGGTGATTTTTGTCATTGTGTGTACCTCATAGAGTGTACGTAAAACCTAGATGGTAGAGCCTATTACACAACTAGGCTACATGGTATAGCCTATTGTTCCTAGGCTACAAACCTATACTGGATGTTACTGTACTGAATACTACAGGCAATTGTAATGCAATGGTATTTGTGTATCTAAACATGTCTAAACATAGACAAGGTACAGTAAAAAATATGGTATTATAATCTTATGCGACCACTGTCATATATGTGATCTGTCATTGACCAAAAATGCCATTAAGCAGTGCACTACTGTACTTTCTCTTTACTTTAAAGTTGAATTCTTTATATGGGTTGAATGACTTTCTGACATAGCAAATAAAAAGCATGAGGAGAAGCATTATCTGTTAACAAAATTAACACTTAAAATCAGCAAAGTTTTAATGTTTCGTTCCAAGAAAAGCCTGTGGAAGATCGGTTCCACAACTGAGAGCTTTGGGCTGCTTCAGACATATGTCTGTGTGTACGCTGTGAAGGTGTTTCTCTTCACAGTTCCCCGCCCTCTAGTGGTAGTTACAATAATGCCATTTTGTAGTCCCTGTACAGGAAATGCCTCTTCTTACTTCAGTTACCAGAATCCTTTTACAGGAAGTTAGGTGTGGTCTTTGAAGGAGAATTTAAAAAAAAAAAAAAAAAAAAAAAAAAAAGATTTTTTTTTTTTTAAAAGCATGATGGAATTTTAGCTGCAGTCTTCTTGGTGCCAGCTTATCAATCCCAAACTCTGGGTGTAAAAGATTCTACAGGGGTAATGTTTTAATATTCTTATTATGCTTATTCTCTGTGATGCTTCTCTACCTTTACAGTAGTAGAATCCTTGGGGAAATCTGCAGAGGGACCACTTTCATTTTGAAGCTGCTGGCTGCATGTTTTAGCATGTCTCTTCTATTAGAGAATCCAGGCATGGCAGTTTCCTCCCCCAGTGTGCAAGGACCATCTTCATGCCTATGTCTGTCGCTAGGCATGAGGGTCTCTAGGAATGGGTGAAAAAAATGAGGGATGTTTTGGAGGCACTATAATACTGGGGAGGGCAGTCTGCTAGCTGGTAGCTGAAAGGTCCTGGTTTACTTCAACATTTTTTTTAAATAAAACTGTGCAGTAGTTTTTGTTATTTTAGGTTTCCCTCTGTTTTATCTGGTGTATG
Organism: Pan troglodytes; assembly: GCF_028858775.2. Lineage (NCBI taxonomy): Eukaryota > Metazoa > Chordata > Mammalia > Primates > Hominidae > Pan > Pan troglodytes. The sequence continues at coordinate 67,321,725 of NC_072411.2, forward strand.
CTGCAGAAGTGAACTGCATAACACATTTCACTCTTAGAAAATGCATTTCATATATTTAAATGACAACTCTGACTCCTATAGTATGGGGGTGAAATAGATTGATTTTTTGAAAAGATGGAAAAAATAGATTAAGTGGCATTTAGGAGTCAAGATGTTGATTGTATTGTTTCAAATAGCATAGAAACTCCTGCCACTGGTTCAGAGGTAACATTTGGAATGACTGATGTGCTCTTTTGAGTTATCTACTTTAGTCTAGTGAAATATGATTTGAATACCAGTAAAAATCTATTTAGGTTATTGCAAAGACTCATATAATAAGAGTTTGCTTGAAAAGATAAACTATCATAAACTTATTATTTTTTCTCAAGTCCAAATTCTGATATGGACACTAAGACTGTGAGGCTACGTTTTTGTGAAATGGGCATAATTTGAGGAAATTGGCTATCTCTACAGTATTTCCTAAGGTACTGCAAATGTGTTAATTTAAGAAGCAATTACACTAGCTAGCAGCAGGTTGCTAAGCCAGGGGGTCCGAGCTACAGACCTCTGATGTGGATGACTTCCTGCCCGGTTTGGCAGGAGCTGGGTCCCTTCCTGTGCAGCTTCCGAGCAGTTGCAAACACAACCAGGCATCTTCTGCTCCTTCCCACTCCCTTTCTTTCAAGCAGGATCTACCTATGTTTCCATAGCCTGGCATTTTAGGATTTCCAGAGATTTTTACCCAGTGAATTGACTTGGAATAAACTCTTAAATGTGATAAAGTGAGCCAAAGGGCACGTGCAAAGACTTGGAGAGATATGTGCAAGATCCTCAGCTCAGGTTCTACAATTTAGTGTGATGTTTCATCTCTTGTTTTGGATCTCTGCTATTTTTTCAGAAAGAATGCTGAAAAAGATGGCTGCCAAAATATTCACACAAGTGAAACAGCAGGCACAAACCAGTATCCTCCATTTCTGAGCTCTGAATTGCATATTTTCCCACAAGTAGCACAATCACTTAAAACATTTTGGGAGTGGGAGATTAGATTACCTCATAGACACCTACTGAATGTGAGAGATAGATCTCCATGCGAGCAAATGGATGCACATATGAGATTCCCTGAATACCAAATACAGCTTTTTTGAAAATATTATAGCTATCTGGGTTTCTATGCTGTATCTCAGTGCTCAGTGTCATGTAACTGACACAATCACCTTTTGTTCTAATGGTCATTGCTTTTTTTCCCTCCCTGTTTCTGTAGCACTTTCTTATGCAAGGAGCTAAACAGTGATTAAAGGAGCAGGATGAAAAGATGGCACAGTCAGTGCTGGTACCGCCAGGACCTGACAGCTTCCGCTTCTTTACCAGGGAATCCCTTGCTGCTATTGAACAACGCATTGCAGAAGAGAAAGCTAAGAGACCCAAACAGGAACGCAAGGATGAGGATGATGAAAATGGCCCAAAGCCAAACAGTGACTTGGAAGCAGGAAAATCTCTTCCATTTATTTATGGAGACATTCCTCCAGAGATGGTGTCAGTGCCCCTGGAGGATCTGGACCCCTTCTATATCAATAAGAAAGTGAGTTCTTAGTCAAGTTGCCTTCACTGCCTATTTACTAATTGGTTCTGGGCTAGTCCCAGGGATGATGGTGAAGAAGGCTTGCCTCCTTCCCTCTGTCTAAAGTATCACTAAGATGCTGGATGGGCCTGACCGTGTAATGGACCAATGATCCTAGAAGTCTTTTGGAAGCACTCATTTGAACCTGCATTTGTGAGACAGGCAGAGAACTGGTGAGGCATCCTCCAGCGTGGGAATTAAGGAAGGACAAAAGCCTATTCACCTTCTTGAATACAAATTATATGCTTAAACCAGTGTAAATTGACCCTGATTCCCTAATAATGTTGAGAAGCAAAAACTCTAAACTAGGAGTCTATTTAAATTTTATTTTTTATATTTGCAGGAGTAGTATCTAAATTCCTCTTTATAGTCTCTAGCTCTCCATAAGTCACTTTGATCTTCAGTGGGTTTAATTATTCCTTTATACCATACTTTCTCCTTTCTATTGCTCTCCACAGAAGGAATAATAGCAGGTGACTTGTAGGTGCCAAATAAGATTCTGAGCAAAGAACACACCTGGAAAACCTTGAAGTTCTCATGAGAAAATTTTCTAACCAAAAAAAAATCAAAGCCTCAATTTTGTGCTTTATGTGAATTATAAATGCGGTTTTAAAATACTTACATTAAAACTTGATAAAGATGCTAAGAATTCCTATGGCATTGATCACAAATTTTCTTAATAATCCTCATGTCATTTATCAAATTTAGGAAAGTTTATAATGCTCAGAAAAAAAAGCATCTATCTTCATGTCATATGATGGTAATTATTATGTTATACACTATTTTACAGGGCAATATTTATAAATAACGGTTTTACTTTTCTCTTAAAATATTCTTAATATATATTCTAAGTTTTGTTTTATGTGTTGTGTTTTCTTTTTCAGACGTTTATAGTATTGAATAAAGGGAAAGCAATCTCTCGATTCAGTGCCACCCCTGCCCTTTACATTTTAACTCCCTTCAACCCTATTAGAAAATTAGCTATTAAGATTTTGGTACATTCATATCCTTTTTCAAATAGTCACTTAATATGATTTTCTTCTTTGACCAAGTTATTGAGCTACACATTTTCCAAAATATCTGTGGTTGGCAATGTTATGTGTTCTTTCTTTTTCTTTCCTTTTACTCAATCGTTAGCATGTTGCAAAATGAGATCACAGGTAAGTGAATTACTTTTCCCCGTCTTCTAAGTGTTTCTTCTCTACCCAACTCACTATTACTTCTTTCTTCTCTTTTCTTCTCCCTTATGAATTGCTTGCCACATCCCAAGCCTTTCTCATTAATTTTGACCGTATTACCAGACTTTCCTCCTGTAAGTCTTCAATTTACAATGTTAGGTAAGGGAGTAAACTCCATTAGCTAATTTTCTTTACTGCTTTTACATTTGGAAAATAAATATACATAATCTAAATTACAATTTTGTATGTTTTTGGTCTGAATTTTATGACTTTCTTCTATTTTAGCATTTAAAAGCTTTGAGTTAGTAAGCGTTTACAATTGTGTCTGTAGGTATAACACCATTTCAAATACTTTTCCAAATTTGTTTCGCAACAGCCTTCTTATTGATCTTTTGCTTTCTATTCTTTTCCTTTCTTTTTCTTTTTATCACTTGTTCCTATGTTTTATTGAAGTCACAAGTCTTGCTACAATTATCCCTCTCCAAAGGATTAATGTCTATCTATCCATATACATTCTCATTTTATTTTTTATACTCCTTATTGAAGCACCTGCTTTCCAAAAATGAGATTGATGACATCTTGGTAGGAGATGGCAATTTGATTGATTCCTTGAAATTAAATAGAGTAGTTGGAAATGAGAGATTTTATTCTAGGCCATAAACAAGTCTTGTTGACAGCCAGTCTTGGGAATGCCAATGAAGCAAAGGCTTGGAAGACTGAAGCTGTGTGGGGCAGGGGCATTTACACGAAGAACACAGAAGTCATGGGAGGAGGAGTGATACGCTTCAGGAATCAGAGGTAAGGCAGGGGAACTGAAATTAAGCAAATCCTCAGATTAGGACAGCATGTTATTTCTTCTTCAGAAAGAATCGTGGCTTGGAATTCCATAATGTGGTTAGCCCAGGGCCTGGTATTAAGGCTTTCAGTATAAATATTCTCCACCTTTAGCAGGCCTAGAAAATATTTGAATTAGATAAGGTATGGAACTAAATTAAGTAGGGAATTCAGGAAATGGGATAAACCTGGTACAGGGTACTTATGTCATTTCTGGGTGGAGGGGATGTAAAGCATGTCCCTAGACTTGCCTCCCAGTATGGCAAATGTTGTCTTTAGAAGTGTAACATTCTGTAAAGTCTCCTTTTAACCTCTAGGTTGGTCCTCTTCCCCAGTTTAGGTGGATATCAACATCTTTTATTTGATGTTTATGTTTCATGTTTTAAGATGTCCTAGTTTCTTGGCATTACCTTAAGCAATAATGTTTTCTTACCTCTCTCTGTTTTCCAAATAAGAGAACCCAGTAGCATGTGGAGAAAAAGATGTCTTTGAGTTAGCATTAGAAATAAATAATAAAGTTGGAATTTATATTTGGGTCTCATGATTATAAATTATGATCTATTATTATGTTTCAAGCATTTGTAATCTGTGCAGTGAATAAATATCTGCATAAACTATTCATTATATTTTAAAATAATTGTATGTTCCTTATGCAAACGTAATTTATATATAAAATTACGTGGAAAATTCTAGCCTAGAACTAGACTTCTGTTCCTAGTAGACATTGGGAAAATATTCATTAAATAAATAAGTGACTAGTAAGTCAGAGATTAGAGAATCAGATACAAAACAAGTGAAAAAATAAGTTTGAATGGATCAGAAAAAATCTTTCTTGTCGTGTATCTGAATGATGAGATGGAGTTAAGAAAACCCAATATATTTGTTTTTTACAAAAGCAGATTTTTGTTTTAAAACTTTTGTAATAGACCATGGAAAATCTCATGAAAACTATTGTCCCCACTTGAAAAAAAAACTCCTAGGAGATTATGAATCCCCATTTAAAACTCCCTGGAAAAGAGACTCCTGGTGGTAGAGGGTAAGGGCAGTTTAAGAAATTCTGATCAGAGAATATGAGTACTAAGGACACAGTTTGTGCCAGGACCTCTCTAGATATCCAGATACAACTTGAATCTGTGGGCTTGTATTTGCTTCCTCGGGGAAAGAACTCACCCTCCAGAGGCTGAAGTCATTGGGAGGCCTGAGGAGATGCAGGTTGAAATGTGAAGCCAGCCAGGCAAATCTATTAAGGTATGCCAAGTTGAGCTGTTGATTCTCTGAGAAGTTTACAGATGACTTAGAGTCACAAATTTATTCCAATGTAGAAAATTAGATTTTAAAAAGTCTCTAATTTCCTGACTTAAAGTGTTATATTTCAGATGTCTCACCTTGGAGCAGAGATATAACAAAAGGCAGTGAGGCTAATAGTCTAAGATACATGAATCCTTCCATGTTTTGGTGATGCTGGTGCAATTGATCAAATAGCCCAGTAAACTTAGAGGTATATAGATGCTGTAGTTAGTAACTGATTTTCACAATAATTTTGTCCTTTATTCCTCTTGTTGCAAACCCTAGACTTAAATCCTGATTTTCTGACTTCAAGTACAGTGTCCTTTACTGTAAGTTAAAAATGCTTGGAGAGATGGTCATGGTTGTTTGGCCACAGTTGGGAGGTCATTTTATATTTATTACCACTAGTTTATAAACCAACAAGAAGCCATTCATGTTAAATAAGTTTGTATTTTAAACTTGGACTAATACCTCTATTTCAAACAAAAACCTTGACTTGTTTCTCAAAGAGCTGCTATCTATTAGGAGCTATTGTGTATCAAATTAGCTTTTTTAAAAATTTATTTTGGCTGAATGAGAAATTATGCTTGTGATATTTTTACCAGGGTGCATTCTGAAAACTGAAAATTCTTTTGATGTGCCTAGTGTCTTATTTGATATTTAAATAAAACATGATTTATTTCCTAGATAACAAACAAGTTAAAAATAATCTATGTTCCTAAAGTTCCCTACCAAGGTTTTAAATGTGTTTCCTGTCAGCTTTTATTATTTTAAGTTAATATATGCACACTCCTCTAATTTATTTTGCATTTGTTACTCATTTGTTCATTTGCAAGTACTTACTGAGTATCTACCATGTGGTAGATATTCTTGTAAGCATTGGGATGCAACATTGAACAAAATGAAGTTCCTACTCTCATGTAGTTACATTCATGTGAGTGTGTGTGTGTGTTTGGAAGAAGAAAGACAATAAACGAATACCTCGATTGGGAGCTAGTGATAAGTGTTACTAAGAAAAATAAATTAGTGTCAAAGGGAGGAGTGACAAGGTGTTGTTTTAGATTGTATGGCCAGTAAAATCCTTTCTGAAAAGGTACCAGTTGAGCAGAGATCCGAAGGAAGCAAAAGAGTGAGATATGGGAATCTAGGGATAAAGTCAGTTCAAGGAGAACAGCAAGTATGGAGGTAAAGTCTGAAAGTGGGGGTGCAACTAGTATGTTTAAGAATCAGCAAGGAGACCTGAGTGGCTGGAGCAGAGTGGGAAAGGCAGGAAGTGAGGGGATGACATCAGTGGGAGTGAAGGTCAGGGGCTAAAGTTGTAGGCGAGGTGCAGTGGGTCATTGTGAGGACACCACATTTACTCTGAATGAGACTCCAGGAGGGTTTTCAGTAGCAGGATATCATGACCTTACTCACATATTTAAAAGATCCCTCTGGCTGCTTCATGGAGAATAGACTGCATAAGGGGAAAGAGTGGAAGCAAGGAGACTGGGACCGACTGTCATTATGAAGGCAAGAGAGCATGGTGGCTTGGAGTATGGTGGAAACAATGAGGATGGTAAAATGTCATCAAATTTTGAGGTATTTTGCAGAAGAGCTGACAGGATTTGCTGAGCAATTGGTTGTGGTGTATAGGAGGAAGGCAGGGACTAAGGATGATTCCAAGCATTTAGTCTGGTCAAGAAAGAAAAATGGAGTTGTGTTGACTGAGCTTGGGGCAACTTGAGCGAACCAATTTGGTGGGTAAGATCAAGATCTTGGTTTTGAACATGTTATGTTTGAGACACCTATTAGACATCATTGGAGGAGTTGAGGAGTTAGGTGGCTGTGCAAATCTGGAGTTCAGAAAAGGGCTGGGCTGGAGGTGTTCAACTTTGGGAGCTGTCAGTGTACAGCTGGTATTTAAAGTCATGACATGGGACTAGGCTGCCAAAGAGCTGAGACCCTCCCTCCAAATCACACTAGTAATGCTGAACTACCTATCATTTGAAAATGGTAGGAAAATGGAAAACATAGGTTTTGGTATCAGAAAACGTAGATTCAAACCCTATCTCTAAAATTTACTTTTTAGCTATATGACCTTAGTCCGAGTTACTCCAATTCTTTCGAATCTCAGTTTCTCTATCTGTAAAATTATAATCACAGCTTAGACATTAATAATGATAAAATGTATGACAAGTATCTAGCACCAGATCCCATGCTAGTACTTAGTAGGTACTCAGTAAAGGATATCTATGACAGTAATAGGTAAAATTCTAGCAGCAACTGCTGTAAGATTAGCAAAAAGGAAACTCTCATATTGCTTAAGGAATTGCACAAAGAACTTTATAGAAATCCCTACTCTGACTCTGCAAACAAAATCTTTATATAGCACCAGAGTTTAGACCTGCAAGTGTCCCAAACAATGTGGTCAGTTCTGTCTCATTTTGTAGATGAGTTCACTGAAACCCAGAGATATTTAGTTTTTTCTAAGGCTACATTTTCTATCAGTGGCAGAGCTAAAACTTCAGACCAGGTTTTTTGATTCTTGGCTCTTTGCATTTTGCATCCAATAGAAAACAAATGATTTTTAAACCCTCGGATTTAATATACTTGGGACATTGCCAGTGTTCTTGTTTTATGCATTTCAAAGGTGCTTCTTAGTTGCTCCAACTTACTAATTCATTAAATAGTGTCCATACTGAGATATAAAATATCATGGTTTTCCATGAAAAGAAATATACAGGTTTATATGAAAGCAGATGACACAACAATTTCTCTTTCTTTTGTTTTCAATGCTCATATGTTATCATTTAGTTATCCACTGGCAAATAGGAGTTTGTTCATATTAAAATTAAAGAATCCAATATTTTATACTGTATATGTGACATTTACTCGATTTTTCTGCTGGCTCAGAAATATGCACTGGTATGCAGAAAAAGACCTATTCTTTTCTACTTCAAATTATCCATTTTTACATTAGAAAACCTCTAACATCAGGCTATCTTCTACTTCTAGTTTATATATAGGTTAAAAACTTCTCTGCAACTTCTCTGGATATTATACATTATTACAAAGTCTCTGAACAGAGCATAATGTCTTTTCCTTCCTATAGAATAACAAAGAAATGTCCTATAATTTTATACTCAATAAATGAGTTATTAATGGTAAGAAACCAATAATTATTATCTTAGTGGATAATGACTGTATACTGTAAGAAAAGTATTATCCACATTTATATGAGAAAACTGAGCCTCAAAGAATTAAACAAATTGCTGAAGCCCACGTGGCTGGTAAGGGATGTATCTGACCATGGTTCATTGCTCTAAATCTCATGGTGCTTCATCCTTGCTCCACGGAGACAGGGGTGGGCGTGCCAGTGTTATGATGATCCAGGCTCCATGTCAAGGGCTACTTAAACAATTTTCACTAAAAACTTGAAGAAGTGTTTCTTCATAATATACACAAAGGAAATATTTTACATTTGCCAACTCGTAGGTTAGTATCAATCAACAGGTTAACCCACTTTTATTTATACCTGGCATAAAGAAATTAATAGATTAAAAAACATCTTTGTCCCCTCATATTATAAAAGGTTTATCTGCCTCTATTTTATTTTACATTGCAAAGTTCTTAAAGCAATATTGTTCCAGGATACATTGTTCTTTTGAAAAATGTACTCTATGACTTGGATTATACATTTAAAAAATAATATAGGATGTATGCATTTTGCTACTAGTTTGAGCCTTTTGAAATCTGCTTTGATGTGGAGTTTCTATACTTTTTTGATGCATGGCATCACCAATGCAAAAACCATACCTACATTAAATACTTTTGTATTTGAGTTTTTGTTATTTGAGTTTTTGTTTTTGTTTTTGTTTTTTTTTTGAGACTGATTCTCGCTCTGTCGCCCAGGCTGGAGTGCAGCAGCGCAATCTCGGCTCACTGCAAGCTCCGCCTTCTGGGTTCACGCCATTCTCCTGCCTCAGCCTCCGGAGTAGCTGGGACTACAGGCGCCCGCCACCACGCCCGGCTGATTTTTTGTGTTTTTAGTAGAGACGGTATTTCACCGTGTTAGCCAGGGTGGTCTCGATCTCCTGACCTCGTGATCCGCCCGCCTCGGCCTCCCAAAGTGCTGGGATTACAGGCGTGAGTCACCGCGCCTGGCCATATTTGAGTATTTTAAAGATCATCTGAAACTATTTCAGTCACTCACCAGAATCCAGGAATTTGTAAAGTATGTGACTGATGAAATAAATTAACAATGATTTAGAAACTTAGTGAATTTTAAGCCTTTCTATTTAGAGATACCTATCAAACCACAAGCGTAAAAACTTGACCCTAGTTATCTACTATTTTTCTATTAAAAGCAAAATTGTTCTTTTTATGTATCAGAATTTTTAACTTAAGTGTATACTTTTATTAAAATGATAGCCATGAAATAAGGAAAATGCCTGTTTTTGACTTACTATCAGTGACTAATTAGAAAATAATTATTTCTCTTGTTAATGTTGAAATATATATTTTACTTTTTTATATATAACTAAATTATACCACTATAAAGAGTAAGTTTTTAAGTGTCATAAAACCATTGCCGAGTCCATAATGCAGCATAATCGCATAAGGCTGTTAATTTCCACCTTATTTTTTCTTATATTTTTACCCTCAAAAAATGTAGAAACTTGTTTAAACAATATGTATATATATTTTAGACAGAGTCTCACTCTGTCACCCAGGCTGGAGTGCAATGGCGTGATCTTGGCTCACTGCTACCTCTGCCTCCTGGGTTCAAGTGATTCCCCTGCCTTAGCCTCCTGATTAGCTGGGATTACAGGCATCCGTCACGCCTGGCTAATTTTTGTATTTTTAGTAGAGACAGTTTCACCATTTTACCCAGGCTGGTCTCAAACTCCTAACCTCAAGTGATCTGCCTGCCTCAGCCTCCTGAAATGCTGAGATTATAGGCGAGAGCCATGGCACCTGGCCAACAATATATTTGAAGACAAACTTTATGCTGTATTTTTAAATAATTTATCAAAAATTGTTTTTAAAAACTCCATTTAGTAACAAATGAATTGCAAAATTAATTTCATTAAATAGTCAACTGACACTGTGAAATAGCAAGTCTATAATGGCGAATAATATAGACATGATTCCTGTCCTCATGACGCTCAGAGAGTAGTTGAGAAGATCATCATTAAAATTTGTCATTAGAGGAATAATATAAGGGCTGCTGGGGTATATAACTGGTAATAGGTCAATCTGAGTACTAAAGAAAAAGAGAGGTGACATTTCCAAGACCTTAAAGTCAGAAACAGCATATAAAACATTCATAACATTTGACAACCTAAAATAATTACAGTATTATCCAAATGGGGATAATGCAATGAAGAGAAAAGAAAATGAAACTGGAGAAGTAGACAGCGGTCACACCTCCTAGCGTCTTGACTCTGTGTTAAGACATTTGATCATCATCCTAAGAGTAATAGAAAGCTACCAAAATGATGCATATTACATTTACAATGGTCGTGTTAGCACAGTATGCAGAATGGATTAAATGGAGCCAAACATGAATTTGGAAACATCAGTTTAGAGGAGACTGCAATAATCTAGATGGACTATTAGATTTGATGCTAGTCTTGACAGACACTTGGACCATGCAGTGATATGGGGATGGAAAAAAGTAACTGAATCCAGAGATAGCAGGCAGAATTGACAATATTTGATGGTTAATTAGATGTGAACATTTAAGGAGAGACAGCAATCTAAGATTTCTCATAGGTCTCTGGCTATATTATGCACATTTTATAAGACACAGAGACGTCAAAGGAGTAAGTAATTAGCAGGAATGGAGGGGTAGATTAAAAGATACTTTTCAAAAGTTCAGTTTTAGAATTCAAAATTTGAAGTGTTGATAAGATATGTAAGTACAGATGTTATATGGACAATCAAGTATGTGGAATTCAGAAGAGCGGTCTCGCTTGGAGAGAAGTATCTGAGAATGGTGGGTACATAATGGTTATGTTTGTTGAGCAATGTTTGTTGATGGACTACACTAGGATGAGGAGAGTAGAAGAGAGGTAGATGGCTTACATACCTTATGTCTTTCTTTTCAAAAAGAAAAATGCCACATTTCAAAGAATACAGAGAAATTGGTTCCCTGAGGCATGAAGAAGCCAGGGAATTGGAACCTCCTGAAAGCAGAGGGAAGATAACTTAATGCTAAGGGGAGGAACCATCCTTGTTGAATGCTGCTTAGAAAGCATGTCAAATATAAACTCAAATTATCCTTTTGTTTTTAGTGACAAAACGTGAAGATGTTGCCATCTTTAGAAAGAAAAGCTGGTAGGCTGAATATGTGATAGATATATAAGAAAAGGAAAGATAAGCAGCTCTTTCAAAAAGTTTGGCCATGATATGGAAAAGGGAGATAAGGCTGTAGTAGTTAAGGAGGGTTGTGAGTCATAGGAGAGAAATATCCTTTCCCCTATGCCAGGACAAGGGAGACGTAAGCAAGTTTGTGTTGCTGGGAAAAAGCCAGTAAGGTGGGAGCCATTAAGGATAAGAAAAGAGAGAGATAAGAGATTGCTGAAGTCTTCTGGAATGGGGAAGGTGTCCAGAATACCGGTGGAGGGATTGGAAACCTCCCCACTGTAACAGGAAGGAGGAAAGGATTGGTCTCAATGTGGAGAAGTTTGTTGATTTGGGGGTGGGAAGTGGAGGCGGGGCATTGTGATGCTGTCTCTTCTCTGTAAAGTAGAAAATAAGTTTTCAGCTTGAAATGGAGCCGGAAGAAAGAAGAGGGTTGGAAGCTGGAGGAAAGTGGAGAATATCTGAAATTTTTCTTTGCAGAGAGTGGGAGATGGAGCCTAGTGGGAAAATACAGGACTGTGTTGAGGACCACTGAGGTTTGTGACCATAAATTTAGAATGGTGCCAATCTGCCACGGGGTGTTATTTTTCCCCAGTGGGGCTCAGCAGACCAACAAGCACAGGGGACCCTCTAGTTTTATATACCAATAGCAAGTCATTCTTTATTTAATTTAGTTTTTTGTTTGTTATAGCAATAAAGAAAAATTGTGTTCCTTTGAAATGGTATTTTGCGTGTGTGTGTGTGTGTTCTCTAGATTATAGTGCCCTCACGTGGCTGATGCACATCATTTACTTATGAGTGTTTTCATATGGATGAAAAAACTGAGAATTAAGCATAGGCCTTACAGCACAGCTACTAAAATTAAAAAATAATTATTATTATTGTTTTGACTAAAACCAGTACTAGATGCAAATGAACTTTCTTTCTAGATCAACACAACATTGTCCAGTTGTAATAGTGTTGATATTTCATTATGTGTAAGTAATGTGATCATTTATAGTAAAAACATTAGGAGTGAGAAAAGATATGAAGAGCACGTATTTCCTCTCTGGAATTTCTATAATCGTGTCCAGATTCACAATGATAAAGAGTGCCACTTTACATAATGGCAACTAAATCTTTATTATGCTTTTTATTAAATATGAAAGTCATTACTATTATCTGAGTACTGAATATTTTCTTAAATAGTTGTTTTGGTTTTTGTCTTTTGCTGTTTTTTAATGTCAAGGAAAGTGAAAAGACAAAGTGGGATAGGGTGAAACCAACCCAATATTTGTAATAAACTGTGTTCTGTATGATCCAGGAAGCAATTCATTGAGCATCTATTATGCACTAGGGCCATTAAGTTGAAGGAGACTTACATATTTTAACAAATTTGATCTTCATAGCAATCCTGTTACATGATTACTTTTTCTTACTTTTATAACCAAGTCAATTGAGATTCAGGGAACTTAATAAGTAATTTTGCCTTAGTTACAAACCCCAGAAATGCCAGTGCTAATACCCACCATCTTCTCTCATAGTTCAGGATTTTATGAGCAATTACAGTATATTATACCCTCTGTTTAGAAAGAACCTTATTACAAGACATTCCACCAGGGTAACTTTTAGAATGATGTTATAATACATTTAATTAATTACTTGAATTGTCTTGTTGAATTTTTGCCAGGGTTTACATACATGCTGAACTTGCAGTTTTAATGTTCAGTTGAGTCTGTCATTAAGAAAATTTAAGTTGATAAATTATTCAATGATGAACTAATTTCTTTGCATTTAATCTTTTTAATTGCTAAAGGTACCTAAATAGCCTCAAAATAGTTGATGGCTTGGCCTGAAGACAAGATCTAAATATGAGATTGTTGAGTTATAGAAATGGCAAAAAAAAGGGGTCAATAATAGAATAATAAGCAACAAAATAATAGTAAGCACTAAAGTTTTAAACTTCATGGTGGTGAAGGCATGGTAGTGCATAAAAGTAAGATTTTTCCATTGAACTTTGTCTTCCTTGACGATATTCTACTTTATTCAATATGCTCATTATGTGCACGATTCTTACCAACTGTGTATTTATGACCATGAGTAACCCTCCAGACTGGACAAAGAATGTGGAGTAAGTATAAATATTTTTCAATATTGACCTCCCTTTATGTTTCATATTGTGCTTTTAACACCTTGAGACCTCCTCAATTTCTTTAACAAATCATGCTAGCTACTGTTAACCAGACCCTGATTCAAATTCATTTCTGTCACTAAATGTCTTCTAGGACAAAGCTTGTAGTGGGCTCACTTAGTTGTGTAAATTACTGCAGTAGTTTGACTGCTATTATCTGCAGCCCTTTATCTTCTTTGTGAGTCTTATGTTCTTTTGAAGATCACCAGTGATTTACTAATATCTACTGATAAAAAGTATACCTAGTTTTTATGTTCCTTTTTTAATGACTACCACAGTTCTGTGTTACTAGTATATGTTTGATGGCTTTTAATGGTGCATATTTTATGAAATACAAATGCTTCACTCATTTTTGGATTAATACCTATTTGCTCAAATCAGACTGAATGCCAGTGTATTTCAGATTATGTCTTCATATAGAGCCACATTATTTGGATCCTTTAAATTAATTAATGTGGAAAATGCAATATACATTTATTTACAGTCAATGAGAACGTCTTTTGGAATTTAATGTTTCTTTTTTGACGTAAGCGCCACCTAAACTCTATATCGTAGGGGGACCAACCTGGAAGTGTCTAATTTTTGTTTGCTGTTTATGTCATCTTTAAGATATGTACATGTAAATTAACCACTAGATTTTTAATGTGAGCTTGGCTATTTTCTCTCAGGTATACCTTTACAGGAATTTATACTTTTGAATCACTTATTAAAATACTTGCAAGGGGCTTTTGTTTAGAAGATTTCACATTTTTACGGGATCCATGGAATTGGTTGGATTTCACAGTCATTACTTTTGCGTAAGTATCTTAATACATTTTCTATCCTGGAAGAGTAAATCACTGGTGGGAGCCTATACTATATTTTCCTTGGTGGCTTGCCTTGACAGACCAAGCATTTTTCTTAGTAATCATAGTTTTCTTCCAATCAAATTATCCAGTTTGGAGAAATTAGGAACTATCATAGTAAATTACATGGCTTTGGTTTCAATTAGCACTGTAAAGTAATAAAGTTTCCCAAATAACAGAGATTATGATTGATGACAATGCCATTTTCCTCTTAATTGGGAAAGCTGATGGCGACACTCATGAAATTAAAAAGGTCTTGATGAAAGACCAAGGAAGACGTAGATTTCCCTAAATTCTGAATAACTCTGATTTAATTCTACAGGTATGTAACAGAATTTGTAAACCTAGGCAATGTTTCAGCTCTTCGAACTTTCAGAGTCTTGAGAGCTTTGAAAACTATTTCTGTAATTCCAGGTAAGAAGAAAATGGTATAAGGTGGTAGGCCCCTTATATCTCCAACTGTTTCTTGTGTTCTGTCATTGTGTTTGTGTGTGAACCCCCTATTACAGATATGTGACAGAGTTTGTGGACCTGGGCAATGTCTCAGCGTTGAGAACATTCAGAGTTCTCCGAGCATTGAAAACAATTTCAGTCATTCCAGGTGAGAGCTAGGTTAAACACCGAGGCTGACTTTAGCTACAGTGGTGCTACAATCACAGCTTTTGTGCAGAAGCCTTGTTGCTAGTTGCATATTGCAAATAAATATGTAAAAAAGCAAGAATTGGTACATCATTTTTTGGATGGATTTGATTCTTTGCTTTTTACTCGTTGCTTTCTTTAAAACTATTCTAAATCAGCCTTTGAGTTTAACAAGTGTTGCATGAGGCATTTGCAGTAACAGGCTACATGGTTTGCATCCTATAACATCAAGCTTTCCGCATAGAAGCTAAACTAAGAGACATTCAGACTGATGCAAATTTGACAGTTTAGGCCTAAAACTGGCAATCTTTTAAGCTGCAGATAAATGAAAGAGCAAGGGATAGCATGAGTGCTGCATGGGGCTCAGATTTCAGATGTCTTCCTTTTTTTAACCCATACTCAAGCTTGCAGAATTCACAAATATATAACCTCATAATTCATCGACTTCAAGATTTCTTACTATTCACATAGTAAGAAAAGTCTATTCACATAGACTTTTCTAAAACCAATAAGGGGTTAAGGAGTAAGACATCTGCAAATAAAAGCAAAATATTTACACAAGGTTGATGTTTAAGCATGAATAACAAAATCATTCTTTTGCTCTAAAGAGTGTTTGGAAATACACATTTGGTTCATTTCCATTCACAGTTTTCTAATGAACATACAAGTTCTGCTTTCATTCATTTTCACCAGCTAGCAGGCTTTTCATGAAAATGTTATTCAATCACAAACATTAAACTAATATTGTTGGCATTCTGCATGACATTTTTATTTTCCAGGACAAGCTCATGATATTTTTGCCGGTAAAATAGCTGTTGAGTAGTATATTTAAATTCCCCCTTCTGATTTTGTTTGTAGGCCTGAAGACCATTGTGGGGGCCCTGATCCAGTCAGTGAAGAAGCTTTCTGATGTCATGATCTTGACTGTGTTCTGTCTAAGCGTGTTTGCGCTAATAGGATTGCAGTTGTTCATGGGCAACCTACGAAATAAATGTTTGCAATGGCCTCCAGATAATTCTTCCTTTGAAATAAATATCACTTCCTTCTTTAACAATTCATTGGATGGGAATGGTACTACTTTCAATAGGACAGTGAGCATATTTAACTGGGATGAATATATTGAGGATAAAAGTAAGATATACTCTATAAACCATTAAGTTGTTTAGTTCTCTAAATATTAAATATTATATATAATGGAAATTATCTCAATTTAGATGTGAATCAAGTGACTTAGACTAATTTAAGATGATTTAATACATATAAAAGAGATATCAAATGATACCTTATTCTATTTTTCTTGTCTGTCCATTGATACAGTAAAAGTTCTCATTTGAAAATGTGTTGTCTTATACTCATGTTGAAAGTAATTTCATATTATGCCATATTAAAAAATGTTTATTTGGTAGACATTAATCAGGTTTTTCAGTCATTTTAATAAATAAGTCAGTAGTTTGAACTATTCAGTGTATTCCACTGTAATGTGTTAAGAAGACTGAGGGGAAATAATTTGGCCCTATTTGGTTGATGCAACATATGTTTTGAGTACATATGCTATATCTGAAAATAGAGAAACCATTTATCAAGATGAAATAAGAATTTGTGTGCTCCTCAGAAGGTTAAGTAACCCTGATTTAGCCATTCACTTATTCATATTCTAATTAGTCCCTTTAGTGTCATCATTGTATTGTAGTTACCAGTTTAGTTTGATTATATTTAAGGTATGAACATCAGAATAAGCTTATGCCATATACTTCAGCATGATTTCTTAACATTGAGCCCAGCCCCTCTGTCATTTTTCATATGTGTGTGCATGTTTGTATGTGAATATAAAAATACGTATGTTTGCATGTGTGTGCATGTTTTCTGAGATCATCTTTGCAACTTACTGAAGTTATATGTCATGCCTTAAAAATAAAAACTAGATAGCTCTCCATAGCTTACAAATAAAAACTAGATATACTCAGACAACATATCTCTCCAAAGAAACAAGTTTATTTTCTTCATTTGAAAGGCAGAAATCAAGCAAAAATTTCAAACAAAACACTTATTTACAGTATCATAAGAGGGAATAAATACCTAATCCCACTTCTCACAGGAAATTAAGTTAAAAATGGCGGGAAAAAATGTCTGAATCTATTTTGAGCCTGGGGAGAAAAGTATATGTAAGGTAAAATTTATTTGCATGAAAACACCTAGAAACAACAAGGCTTTCTTCTTTCTTACTTTTTGTGCCCAGCAATAGACTGGCAGCTCTTTCTTAATGTATCCCATGCAATTTGAGCTTATATTTGCAATGAATGCTGATATAAGAATGTTATCATAGTAATTCCTTCTGAACATTTTTCTTTTTAACATAGATTTGCTAACCATTTGTATAATCAGAAATGTTATATATTGATATTTGTTCAATATTGTGAAAAATCTCTTTAGCCATATATATTTATTAGTTTATCCATCTCATTATGATTGAAAACATTTGTGAGCTTTGCCACCTAAACAGGGTGGCTGAAGTGTTTTACAGGCTTTTAATGATTCTTTCTATTCCTTTCTCTTTAAATAGGTCACTTTTATTTTTTAGAGGGGCAAAATGATGCTCTGCTTTGTGGCAACAGCTCAGATGCAGGGTAAGTGATGCTTCCTACTGAGTTTCAGTCCACACTGCTCCATCAGTGTCAATAACCTGCCACCTCCCACTCATCCAGTCCCACTCACTCCTCACTCAAAACCCTCCATAAATTCTACTTCACGGTGACTCTCAGAATAGCCAGGATAAGTGTAGATTCTCACCTCTTTCACACAGTCATTTACTGCAATTATTTTTCTATGCTAGGTCACATCTAATCTTCCAAATTAGTTCAATGTAAAATAGAGAATAAAGCAGTATAATATGCATCTGAAGCTTAATAGAATTCTTAAGCACATACTTTTTATAAGTGTCATATTTTATATATACTAATGTGTTCTCCATAGCTTAAAATGTAAGATCTCTGAAAATAATGTTAATATCTGAGACATGGGGAGTATTTAGCATATTTTA
This sequence comes from Pan troglodytes, assembly GCF_028858775.2. Taxonomy (NCBI): domain Eukaryota; kingdom Metazoa; phylum Chordata; class Mammalia; order Primates; family Hominidae; genus Pan; species Pan troglodytes. The sequence goes on from NC_072411.2 coordinate 67,339,663, forward strand.
GCAAAGTGGTTAAAAACATAAACTGGAGAGTCTGCATAGAGTCAGACTTTGACTCCATCATATAATCTCACTTCTTCTTGCCTTCGTTTCCTCATATGACAAATGGGTATAATAATAGGGTTTTTGTGATGATGAAGTGGATTAATAAATGTATAGCTATTTAGATCGCTCAATAAGTGCTTGTAATTGTTATTATTGGGATCATGCAAATGTTTGCTATTAAGAAACATGGAGCTAAATCCTAGGAAAATTTAAAAACACAGTTAATTTTCTTTATTTAGCAAGATTTTAGAGCCACACACAAAAGTCTAATGCACTTTCTTTGGACGATGATACTGTGGACATTAGTAGCTAATACCTGTAGCAAAATTCCCAGTGATAATAGGCTTTCCATTTGGCTCCTACGATCAGTGCTATGCTGCCTTTATCTTCAGTTTCCAATGATAAGTAAATCAATTGATTTTCATTCCTTGTTCGTACTGTACTAAATGCGTTACATACAGTATCTTCTTCAATGTTTGCAAATTTGTGAGACAGATTCTCTTATTAGCCCATTCTCACATGCGAGGTGCCTGAAGATTAGCAAGTTAAGTAACTTGCCCAAGATCGTTCAGCTCAGAAGTGTCAGGCAAGACATTGAAGCCAGGTCTGCTTGATCTTCAAGGTCCTCCTATGACATTTTTACCACACAGTGTCATTCACTCCTTGCAGCATGCCCCACCTATCCTTTTCTCACTTCTTTACCCTGTTCCCACACTTACACACATTTCTGCCTCAAGACATCCTCAGTGAAAATCAACTTTTTCCTTACAGACTTTTTTACCTGTCCTTAAGTCCCAGAAGATATTAATCATGATATGATTGCTTTTATATGGAGACATGATAAATATAATAATGACAATTATGAATCACAGAGGAATCCACAAAGTAGACCTAATAGATTCTGTTATTATATAAATCAGTCCACTTAGTGCTGAGTTAAGTACTGGGTAAGGTGAGAGAAATCGGCTTTTTTCTAGTGCCTGTATAAAACAGACATTGGCATATATTAAAACAGGAAAACCAATTAGCAGACTTGCCGTTATTGACTTCCTTTCTTTCCTCTAACCCAATTACAGCCAGTGTCCTGAAGGATACATCTGTGTGAAGGCTGGTAGAAACCCCAACTATGGCTACACGAGCTTTGACACCTTTAGTTGGGCCTTTTTGTCCTTATTTCGTCTCATGACTCAAGACTTCTGGGAAAACCTTTATCAACTGGTGAGAACAGATAAAATCATTTTTCTGAGAATCATAAAACACCGAACTCAAGAGAATTGCTGTAGAATATTTTATTACTTAGAGTGTAAGTTTGTAACATCCTATATAAAATTTATTAAAATCTCTCTTCCATTTTGCAGACACTACGTGCTGCTGGGAAAACGTACATGATATTTTTTGTGCTGGTCATTTTCTTGGGCTCATTCTATCTAATAAATTTGATCTTGGCTGTGGTGGCCATGGCCTATGAGGAACAGAATCAGGCCACATTGGAAGAGGCTGAACAGAAGGAAGCTGAATTTCAGCAGATGCTCGAACAGTTGAAAAAGCAACAAGAAGAAGCTCAGGTATAGTGAACAAGCATACGGTCCTTTGTTTTTCTTTATCTAAATTATTTAACCTAAATGGTGAGGTCAGTGGCAAGGTAGTTGACATTAGAAATAGGTCATATGTGTTTGGTAAGTGCTAGGAGCCTGTTTGGTTATTAAGAAGTTATTACTTTATTGCAATGATCTCTGTCAATAGTGTCAATAGTAATGGCATCAAAAAATGGATAATTATAATTGCTTTACTGACATTTTTTTCTCCCTTGTGACTCCTTGAGGAAATTAACGATTAACAAAGGCCTCATGTACTCAAACTTGCAGAGTAGATAAACCTACATGTCCTCAGTTGAAGTATTTTCTTAGGGGAAGAGGAATTCAGTTACACTTGCTTCTTCACTGCAGTATCACCAGAGGTGGTAAGGGTCAGAAAACAAGAATCAAACTAAGAAAATTATTTCATTGAGTCTGGAAAGGCAAAGGCTTATTCAATGTTTGTTCTCTTTTATATAAAGTGTACAAATGCAAGTTTGTGGGTTACATCAGTAAATCACTAGTGTGTAAACATATTAAAACATTAGCACTCTCTGCCTCCTACTCTACAAATCCGTTAATTTGGACTTGACAAGCCTTCAAAATAAGGCAAGAATTTCTCTAATTATATTTGCTTGACTTAATGGCATTAACTAATCCAATTGCCTATTTTTGTCTTTTCTTGTATGTTGAATACAATTCCCTTTTATTACCGAGTATTCCTAAATATGTAATAAAAGTCAAAGTATATTGCTGTAATAGCAAAAAAACTACTGTTATACTTTACAAGTTCATGCAGATGCCATGATCTAGGATTCTCAAATAAACACTCTGTATTATGTCTTTGCTGTGCATTTATTAGTGAAATACCCAATTTAAATCACGGAGAAAAATGTCATTAAAATAAAATACTTGACTGAATTACATTTAATAATTCAGACTAGCACTACATTTCTTTATTGTGTGAAAATGGAATCAAAGGCAAATGTCTACCAGGTTTAAATAGGAAGCCTTTAATTCCCATATTATTTCCTTCTTAAAATATTGTTTGAATTATAGAACATGTTATTATGATCTTTAAGTGTCTTGCTCATATTATTAGATAATTAGATATCATAGTGTGAGGACAGAGCTTGAAGGTTCTCATAAAAGTCGTATGTATCATCTTCCATATGAATGCCCATTTTACTCTTTGATTGGTCTAATAACAATGTACTGTTTTCTAAAACATAGAATAAAATGGAGAATTGTTTTTCAAGATTATCTTCATGATATTGAAGCTCAATTAAGCAGTAACATGATAATTACTTTTTAAGTTTATATGCAACTTCCACATACTTTGCGCCCTTCTAGGCGGCAGCTGCAGCCGCATCTGCTGAATCAAGAGACTTCAGTGGTGCTGGTGGGATAGGAGTTTTTTCAGAGAGTTCTTCAGTAGCATCTAAGTTGAGCTCCAAAAGTGAAAAAGAGCTGAAAAACAGAAGAAAGAAAAAGAAACAGAAAGAACAGTCTGGAGAAGAAGAGAAAAATGACAGAGTCCGAAAATCGGAATCTGAAGACAGCATAAGAAGAAAAGGTTTCCGTTTTTCCTTGGAAGGAAGTAGGCTGACATATGAAAAGAGATTTTCTTCTCCACACCAGGTAAAAATATTAAATTACATGAATTGTGTTCTCATAAATTTTTTTAAAGAATATGCCAGAATTTAATGGAGAGAAAACTGCCTTCCACCTGGATGGCACAATGCTTTCAGAGTAGTGATGATTATCAAGTGTTTTGGCTATCACTTCAGAGAATTTGTGAGTTTTGCAACTTTTTGGAACCCCAGGAAGGAAATTTTAGATCCCTCTGGGTTTGGAAAAATTTGAGGTTTTGAGGTTTTCTTAAAGACTGAAAAATCTTGGAGAAATTTTCCACATCAGGAATTATCAGCAGATGGTTCCCATCTCTTCCTAACTATTGTGCGTGGATCTAGTTAACTTTGGGTTTTCTGAGTGACAAATTCCCAGAAGTGGACCAGAGACTCTTTTAGGCCACCTGTGGGGTTGTTCCCATAAGGTGCAAACATCACTTGCCAAGTGCATTCTTCATGCCTTTGTTTCAAAGGGGACTGAAACAAAATATCTCTAAAAGTAGCCAAAACTCTCAGATAGGCAGGTACTGAGGGAGATTTATGACACGAAATAAAAAGTGGTGTTTAGTTGTACTTGATTATCTGTGTTTCATGTTAAACATGGGACTTGCATTTGAAGAATACTGTGATTTATAAACTGCAACAAATATTCACTGGATGCCTCTGTCTTTTGTACTCATGCAAGTTGTTGAAATTTTAAAATTTAGAATCTTAATTGTCTTTGAAATTACCAAGAGAATTCACAGGAATACACAGTACCTCAGAAGACATTTTCACCAGGAGTGAAACCTTAATACCTATACAGTAACAATAACAATTACAACAACAACATTGATAATGGCTAATATTTATACATTGTGTTGTTATTTGCAATATTAATGCATTAAGCCTTTCACTGCAACCCTAGGTAAGTTCTAATTTAATTAATATCCCCAATTTTTATATGTGAAGAGAAGCAGGGGGCTGCATTCTTTGTTGAGTACCTATTTTATGCTTGGCATTCTTTCTACATTCTCATAATTAATGCTAACAGTTCTGTAGAATAGTATTATTTTCATTACTATAATGAAAAAGCTATTTTGGATCAGTAAAGTTAAATAGTTGCACAATGTCATATAGCAATAGAAAAAGTTATTATGATCTTTGAGTGTCTTGTTCATATTAGGGTTGTTGGTATTCAAATTTTGCCTGGTAATGAAAACCTTAAAGTTTCCACTTTATCAAGTTGCCTATGAAGAATGCCTTTAAAAACTGATAAGGAAATTTACAATATAACTTTATTTAAAATACACAATGGCATTATACTTTCTCTTTTACCTTTTTATAATATAGACAAGCTCACATAACCTCACATGTGATATATATAAATTTTTGTAGGTCAGCCTTATTCATTTCAAATCCAAATAACATCATAAGATTGCATACTTGGGGATTAATTCAAATTTAACATAGGATCTTTAAATATCAAAATTTACTTGGTCTCTTTCATTTTGTTGTCACAATCATGATTCCATTAGTAGAAACATTAATCAATAAATAGGAATCCTTTAAAAGGCAAACCCCCTGTTTACAGTATTAGTCATTCTGAAAAGGAAGGAAGAAAAAGAAAGGGAGGGAGGGAGGGGGGAGAGAGAGAGAGAGGAAAAAAGGGAGCAAAGGAGGGAGGAAGATAGAATATTTTTGCCTACATTTTTACCTAAGTTTGTCTGAATTTTTGCCTAAAGTTGTCTAAGTTTTGGCCAAAATTTGCCTAAATTTTGGCCTAGATTTGAAACTTCATATCAACTTCATATCAAACACATACCACAGAGATTCTCTTCAATTTGCCTTATTTCTAATTGAATAAAACTAATTCTAGGCAAAATAGTGAAGCCTGATAAGGCTAGGCTCTGTCCTTCCTTTTTCTGTACATTTTGTTCATAGATATGATATTCTTCCAGCAGCCTCTTCTTCATACCTCTACATACCTCCATTTCCCAGCTAGTTGGGTATTATAAGCAATCACTGACTTAGAAGACATGGCATGGCTGGCTCATATTGATACTTGTTTCTTAAGCAGTCTCTATATAAAAATAGAGTTAAAGACTTTATTTTGCTTGATAAAGAAATAGTCAAACAAATGTCTAAGAGGATGGAGAGGGAGACAGAAAAAGACAGAGGGAAAGGGAAAGAAAGAGAAAGAGAGAGGGGGGAAAGGAGAAAAGGAAGAAGAGAGGAGAGACAGAAAACCCTGAAATCACACAAACCCCACTAGGCAAGCCCTGAAAGTAATACTGAAAATGTCAAACCAGATAGAAGTACTTAATCTTGGTATAGCAATGGAGGGCCCATCGTGTCTGTTAGATTTTTAAGAGTTTGAGACCCCAAAATATTAGGAATTATTGTTTTGTGATGACATGATTGTGTTGGTAAACATCTCTGTGTTTGTATTGAAAAACTATACAATGCAAGCCTTTACTGCAAGATTATAATTTCTTTAGTAGAGTAAGTGGAAATATGAATTGTTTCTCAGACTCTGATTTGACTTGTTAGAGTGGTAAAGAGGGGAGAAGAAAGTCAAGAATGTAATCTCTAAACAAGTTTCAAGATAATCTGGATTTTTTTGAAACCTTTATAAGGTACAATTGACCTTAAATTATTACTTTATTATTTATTTGTGATAAGCTAGGAGTTTAGGAGTTTTGCTTTTTAAAGATTGGTTTGGTATGGGGAATATTTCTTACTGGCCATCTTTTTTGTGTGTTACAGCATTTGATTACTATGCATTTATGTAATGAATGTCAGCAAAAGAAGTTGATGCTAACGGATGGGGCACAATCATTTCTCATATAGCTGTCACATGTAAACTACGTTTTTGTATAGCTTAATTCATCCATGATCCTTGAGAAACATGCAAACTTATAACTTATTTTCTTCCAACCCTTCTATGGCTCCAGCTGAATGGGGTACTGGCAGTTAAAATATAAACTCTTACTAAAAGCGATAGAAACATTCTTCATTGCAAAGCATGTATTGTTTGCCTTTCTTTTTTAGCTAATGATGAGCAGTATGTCACACATCCTGCAAATCCCATAACTGTTATTTCCTCATAGCTAATTCGAAGTCCCTTGTTAGAGGAGAGAAAGGAGACACGAAAAAGGATGGATAGTCTAAGAAAGGCTTTAAAAAATAACTACTTGTATGGAAAATGATAAAAGAAAAGAATGAATGTTACTAATGTAGTTAATAGGATTAAAAAGCATGGGAACAACAAGAGGAGAGATGACCTCTGTTGTGGGAGCAGTAAGTCTTCTTATAAGTAGTTCTAGGCCGGGTGTGGTGGCTCATGCCTGTAATCCCAGCATTTTGGGAGGCCGAGACGGGCAGATCATGAGGTCAGGAGATGGAGACCATCCTGTCTAACACGGTGAAACCCCATCTCTACTAAAAAATACAAAAAATTAGCCAGGCGTGGTGGCAGGTGCCTGTAGTCCCAGCTGCTCGGGAGGCTGAGGCAGGAGAATGGTGTGAACCTGGGAGGTGGAGCTTGCAGTGAGCCGAGATCACGCCACTGCACTCCAGCCTGGGTGACAGAGTGAGACTCCGTCTCGAAAAAACAATTAAAAAAAAAAAGAAGTGGTTCTTACTGTAAATAATGAATAGAATCACATAAGATAGTGTTTAACATTTACAGACATTTAATAGAAACTAACAGATATTATTGAGAAAAAGTAATTCTTTAGCTGGAAAGAAAATAAAAAGCATACTTATTGGTCAGTGTATTACTCTGTTTTCATGCTGCTGATAAAGGTATACCCAAGACTGGGCAATTTGGCAAAGGAAGAGGTTTAATTGGACTTACAGTTCCATGTGGCTGGCAAAGCCTCACAATCATGGCAGAAAGCAAAGAGGAGCAAGCCACACCTTACATGGATGGTGGCAAGCAAAGAGAGAGTGAAAGCCAAGCAAAAGAAGTTTCTCCGCATATAACCACCAGATCTCATGAGACCCATTCACTACCATGAGAACAGTATGGGGAAAACCCCTACCATGATTTAACTATCTCTGACCAGGTCCCTCCCACAACAGTGGGAATTATGGGAAATATAACTCAAGATGAGATCTGGGTGGGGACACAGAGAAATCATGTCATTCCACCCCCGGCCCCTCCCAAATCTCATGTCCTCACATTTCAAAATGAATCATGCCTTCCCAACAGTCCCCCAAAGTCTTAACTCATTTCAGCATTAATTCAAAAGTCCACAGTCCAAACAAAGCCTCATCGGAGACAAGGCAAGTCCTTTCCATCTATGAGCCTGAAAAATCAAAAGCAAGTTAGTTACTTCCTAGATACAATAGGGATACAGACATTAGCTAAATACAGCCATTCCAAATGGGAGAAATTGGCCAAAACAAAGGGGCTACAGGCCCCATGCAAGTTCAAAATCCAGCAGGGCAGTCAAATCTTAAAGCTCAAAAATGATCTCCTTTGACTCCATGTCTCACATCCAGGTTACGCTGATGCAAGAGGTGGGTTCCCTTGGTCTTGAGCAGCTCCACCCCTGTCACTTTGCAGGGTACAGCTTCCCTCCTGACTACTTCCATGGGCTGGCATTGAATGTCTGTGGCTTTTCCAGGTACACGGTTCAAGCTGTTGGTGGATCTATTATTCTTGGGTCTGGAGGACAGTGGCTCTCTTCTCACAGCTCCAGCAGGCAGTGCCCCAGTAGGGACCCTGTGTTGGGGCTCTGACCCCACATTTCCCTTCCTCACTGCCTTGGCAGAGGTTCTCCATGAGAGCCCTGCCCCTGCAGCAAACTTCTGCCTGTACATCCAGGTGTTTCTATACATCCTCTGAAATCTAGGCAGATGTTCCCAAATCCCAGTTATTGACTTCTGTGCACTGACAGGCTCAACACCATGTGGAAGCTGCCAAGGCTTGAGGCTTGCACCCTCTGAAGCCATGGGCCTAGCTCTACATTTGCCCCTTTCAGCCATGGCTGGAGCCGCAGAGATACAGGGCACCAAGTTCCTAGGCTGCACACAGTGTGGGACTCTGGACCCGGCACATGAAACCACTTTTTCCTCCTAGGCCTCCGAGCCTGTGACGGGAGGGGCTGCTGCAAAGATCTCTGACATGCCCTGGAGACATTTTCTCCATTGTCTTGGGGATTAACATTCAGCTCCTCATTACTTATGCAAATTTCTACAGCCTGCTTGAATTTCTCTTCAGGAAATGGGATTTTCTTTTCTGTCACATTGTCAGGCTGCAAATTTTCCAAACTTTTATGTTCTGCTTCCCTTATGAAACTGAATACCTTTAGCAGCACCCAAGTCACCACTTGAATGCTTTGCTGCTTAGAAATGTCTTCTGCCAGATACTCTAAATCATCTCTCCCAAGTTCAAAGTTCCACAAATCTCTAGGACAGGGCCAAAATGCCACCAGTCTCTTTGCTAAAATATAACAAGAGTCACCTTTGCTCCATTTCCCAACAAGTTCCTCATCTCCATCAGAGACCACTTTAGCCTGGACCTTATTGTCCATATTGCTATCAGGCTTTTGGTCAAAGCCATTCAATAAGTCTCTAGAAAGTTCCAAACTTTCTCACATTTTCCTGTGTTCTTCCGAGCCCTCCAAACTGTTCCATCCTCTGCCTGTTATCCAGTTCCAAAGCTGCTTCCACATTTTTGGGTATCTTTTCAGCAGCGTCCCACTCCTGGTATCAATTTACTGTATTAATCTGTTTTCATGCTGCTGATAAAGACATACCTGAGACTGGGCAATTTACCAAAGAAAGACATTTAATTGGACTTACAGTTCCATGTGGCTGGGGAAGCCTCACAATCATGGCAGAAGGCAAAGAGGAGCAAGTCACATCTTACATGGATGGTGGCAGGCAAAAAGAGAGTGAGAGCCAAGTGAAAGGGATTTCTCCCCATAAAATCATTAGATCTCATGAGACTTATTCACTACCATGAGAACAGTATGGAGAAAACTGCCACTATGATTCAACTATTTCCCACCATGTCCCTCCCCCAACAATGGAAATTATGGGAGATACAACTCAAGATGAGATCTGGGTGGGGACACAGCCAAACCATATTAGTCAGGCTTATAAAAACCTAGATATTAGTAGGTATAAAATAATGGTTTTAGTTAGTTTTGAACCTTTGGAGAGGAAAAGATCAAACCAATAATACTTAAATGATGAAGTTAGTATTCTTTCCAATAATAATTACATAAATCCAATGCAAGCTGGCTGAAGTAAAAAAGAGAATGTATTAGATGATATAAATTATGTCTGTGAGTAGCTTTAGGCATGGATGGATCCAGAAGCTCAAGACATGTTACCATGACCATGTCTTTCTCCATATCTGAATCCAGGTTCCTCCCACATGGTGGCAAGATGTCACTGCAGCTCCAAACTTAAAGCCAATATTTTTAGCAGCCTCAAGTGAAAAAGCACCATTTCCTCAACAGTTGTAAAAGACAGGGATATCTTTCAATTGACCAAGCAGGATTTCATGACCATCTTTAAATTACGTATCGAATACACTGATTGGCTAGGCCTAGGACAGTGCCTGGAACACTGGGAGACCTGAGCCTCAATTCCTGCTGCATCCAGGAATTGAAGTTAGTGTCTCCCAGATAACCTGGTCTGAGAGTTGAGGCGCATTTCTCAAGGCTGAACAGGGTACTGATTTAAAAAAACAAAAAATTAAATGGTTGTGATCAGCCTCTTGGTGAAAATTAAGTTTTTGTAAATATTGCCCTCAGATTTCTTGAGACAGAGACAAAGGGGTGAAAATTGGGGAATAAATCATACAGTTATTTCAGCTTGATTTAATTTATTCATGAAGACCATCATAAAATATGCAAAGGGAAGTGGAGAAGCTGCCCCATGTACTATAATTAAACATCCCTACTAGCAAGATTAATTATATTTCCTCCATGGTAAGATTTGCATCAGGGTGTGGTCACTAGCGAGCTCTTACTGGCTACATTTTTGACCTCAGAGGATCTAAAGGTAGATTTGTGTTTAATTGTTTTCCATTGGGTTGTTAACTGAAATTAACTTCTAAAGAAGGGTCTATCAACAGTATCAGTTCTAGATGCCAGTAACAGGACAAAACATTATGGGGACACTTCTGACTATGTTGAGGTGTGGGTAAAGTAGGAGAAAAGAGAGCAGAAGATGGAAAATGGAGGAAGGAGAAAAAGCGAGAGAGAAATAGAAAAGGTGAACCTTGTAGAAAGTGCCAAAATGCCACCAGCAGTCATCAGAGGGGCGCTTTGTTCCACATGTCCAATGACTTATCCTTGAGTAAGTCAATGACTATGACACAATGAATCAAATTCCGTTTTTCAGAATGCCAGCTCTTAACTCTCTTCATCTCATTTTTGTTTCTTCTCTTGTTATTCATAGTCCTTACTGAGCATCCGTGGCTCCCTTTTCTCTCCAAGACGCAACAGTAGGGCGAGCCTTTTCAGCTTCAGAGGTCGAGCAAAGGACATTGGCTCTGAGAATGACTTTGCTGATGATGAGCACAGCACCTTTGAGGACAATGACAGCCGAAGAGACTCTCTGTTCGTGCCGCACAGACATGGAGAACGGCGCCACAGCAATGTCAGCCAGGCCAGCCGTGCCTCCAGGGTGCTCCCCATCCTGCCCATGAATGGGAAGATGCATAGCGCTGTGGACTGCAATGGTGTGGTCTCCCTGGTCGGGGGCCCTTCTACCCTCACATCTGCTGGGCAGCTTCTACCAGAGGTGAGGCCAATTAAAATTGCAGCTGATGTGAAGAGAGTTGTGACTGGTGCAGGCAGGAGTGTTTTTCCATTTCCACATCTAAGAATTTGTTGAGTTTGTTGCCCAAAGGCTGGGAGTTTGTTCAATCAAGCTGTTAACTGTCTTGTGAAACTGTTCTATTCAGACTTTTCTACAAAGTAATTAAAAACCTAGGTTGGCTGTCAGAGAATATAATTAGAAGTAATCTTTCATCACTATTACTATGGTATGAAACTCGCCAAAAAGCAAAGCAACAATTTATCAAGCATAATGTTTGATTAATATAGTTAAATTAAATCCAAGGAAATTAATGCTCACAAATTAAATAAATACTTAAGGATTTTGTGATTGTTGTTCATTTAAAAGGAGATTTGAATACTTCCACTTGCAGTAGATACTATTACTAAATAGATTTAAATCCCATAGTACAACATTGCCTCTCTTTGCAGGTCAGAGTGTTGTAACCTTTTTAGCATCCACTCTAATGATCTCAACCATTGTAAATTTATACATGAAGAGCCATTCAAAAAGTACCTGGTTTGGAATCATGGGCTGTCATTTTTAGAGCAGATTCCAATTTTTATATTACTGTCATAAACTCTTATTGTAAACAAAGTGGCCCAAAACCAATCACATGGAAAAGGATTTCAGCTACATACTAGACACTTACAGGGCTATATTATTGAAATTTATTTCATAAACCATAAGAAGCTTTTAATGTTGGTATTAAATAAAATTCCATTAGCTAGCAAGACATATTTTGGCAATGTCACTTGATTGTATTTTATAGCATTCAAAATGTCTTCTTATGATTTTTTTTTCACATAGCTCCATTTATTATCATTGGACAAGCTCTTTGAGCCACACTAAAATGATACGGAGTTCGTTTTCAGTTACCTAATGGAGGAGCTTCTTATCTTGGATTATAAAATAGCCATTATCTTCTTCACATTTTTTGCATGGCCTCTCCCCACCTCCTTCTACCAGAGAAGTGTCCAGGTATCCTGCAGTCAGGTTGAACCATGAGAAAAGTAGAACTTTATAGTGGAGGAACCAGGAAGAATGAAGAGAGGACATCAGCTCTTCTTAAAAAATGATCATAGATA